>NW_024509766.1:1500040-1638166 GCF_017590135.1 Pyrgilauda ruficollis
CCCGGCCGGCCCCAGGGCCCCGCCGCCCCCTGAAGCGGCCGGAGCCGCGCCCGCCGCCCGCCGGGACGATGGTGCGCTGCGGGGCGGCCGCGCTGCTCGCCGCGCTGCTCGGCGTCTGCGTCTGGACCGACGAGACCGGGAAAGTTATCTCGGACCGGTTCGCCGTCTACTGGAACCGGAGCAATCCCAGGTGAGGCGGGGGGCGGCGGGGGCGGCCTCGGCGCCCGAGTTCCAGTCGGTGTTTTCCCCCCGTATACACACCCGCCGAGCGCCCGCTGCCGCCCGGTGACAGCGGCCGCCGCCGCCCGTGGCGGGTCGGGCCCCCCTCGAGCCCCCGGTGGGGTCCGGTGAACGGGATGGGCGGCCCCGGGGAGGGGGGTGGTCCCCGGGGCTCCCTCCCCCCGAAAGTTCCCGCGGGGCCCCGGGCGGAGCGTCCCCGGGGGCTGCGGCAGCGCCGGGAGCATCGCCGGGCGCGGGGCGCGTTCCCGGGGGCGGCGGGGGCTGCGGCTCGGCCCCCCCGGCCCCTCTGCGCCCAACTTCGGGGAAGTTCAAGTTCTTCCCCCCACCACCCCGTCTCCCCCCGGTCCCTCTCCGGGGATGAAGGTTCTGCGAAAAAACCCCGAAATCCGCCCAAAGCGCGGGTGCGGCTGCGGGGGAGTCGGAAAGAACGATTTGGGGGAGAAATGGTAAAACGGGCCTGGGGGGGGCACGGGGCGTGCGGAGCTGGGGATGGCCGGCCCTGCTGCTCCCGGGTCATTCCCATCCTGGAAGTGCAATCCCCATAGTTGGCTTCGTTTCCTGACTCCAGTTGGAATTTCAATTTTTTCTGTGTGTTTTTTCCCCACCAAGTGTTTTTTCTTTGGGGGCAAGAGTTTTGTTTCTGTCGTATTTCTTTGTTCATGATTTTGAGGAACCCAAAACTGCTGGTGAGTTGGAAGCGGGAGGAATTCTGCTCTGGGAATGCTCAGGTGGTTGGGACCCTTGGGATCCCCCGCTCTCCCTGTTGGGGACACTCTTTGGGGTCTGTTTGTGGGGATTCCTGTAAAAACAAACACCAGCCATCAAATCCCCGTTTCCCCCAAAATTCCTCAAAGTTCTCCCAAGCCTGGCAGTGTCTGTGAGTGGTGAGGGACGAGCTTGGCGGGTGCAGCCCCTGTGGCCCCCGGCTTTGGGCTGTCCTGTTTTCTGGGTCAGGCAGGGGATTCTTTGTCCCCCTCAATCCCTGTGTGACAAGTGGCCTTGTGGGGCACGGCATGGCCTGGTCCTTGTCCCCAGGGCTGCCAGTGACGTGAGGAAGCTCCTCCAGCTCCGGGTGCCCCATCCCCTGCTGCCATCCATGAGGGGACCCTTGGTGCCACCTCCTCTCCCTCGATGACACCAGTGCAGCTGGGTAAAGTTCCTGGCGGTGTTTCGGCGCTGGGACGTGCACGGGGCCAAGGACCCTCAGCAGCACCCGGTGTCCATCCAACCTCCACACGTCCCTTTGGGGGGACCCACCCGTGCCCCTCTGTCTGCCCCAAAATTGGGGCGAGCCCGTCCCTTTGTGCCTTGGCGGTGGTGCCTGCGTCGTGGGCCGCCTGTGGTGCATATGGATTTTATTATCTCCCTCACATTTTTGTGGGGGATTGTAAGAGCCAGGGAATTATTTTTTTTTTCCTTATTTTTTTTTTTTTTTTTTTTTTTTTTTTTGCCCATTGCGAAGTTTTTGATTTCAGCTCTTGGTGCTCCCCCCACAAGCTCCCACACTTTGTATTTTTTTTCTCCCAAATGCCAAACATGTGTGAGGTGTCTCCCCCCAGTCCGACTCTGACATCCTGGAAATGAGGGTGGTTGGGGCGGTGGCTGGGATTTGGCACCCAAAGGTTCCCGTGGCTGGGATTTGGCGCCCAAAGGTTCTGACGTTGGGGGTTTGGCACCCAGGGGTTCCTGGGGATGGGATTTGGCACCCAGGGGTGCCGACAGTGGTGCCAAGAGCCAAAAGCAGCCCCTTGGCCGCTGGTGACGGGCGTCCCGGGACCCAGCACCGGTGATGGCGCCGGCTCCATCCCCTTCGCCCCCTCGTAGAAGCCGCTGAGAATTTCTCCTCGAAAAATCCACAGTGGATCATTATTCCATATATATTTATACATTTCTAAATCTGCTGTTGGCAGGGAAAATATTTTCGAGGAGGGGGGGAAAATAAAAATGGAGTGGAGGGAAGCGCGAGGGGCTGGGAGGGGAGAGCAGACAATGGCTGGTGGGTTCAGCAGGCACGTCCGCAGCGCCTGGCTCCGGGATGTGACCCAAATTTCCCCAATGTGGGAGCGCCCCGTGTCGCCAGCGCTCCCCGCCTGCGCTTTCGGCTCTCGGAATTCGAGGCAATTTATTAGGGGTTGCAAAGATTGAAATTGCCATTGAGTTTCCTGCTTATTCCCTTTTTGAACCCAGCGGTGGGTTTATTTTTTCTCTGGAGTTACTACAAGACCGCCTCTTTCTTAAAAATGAAGAAAAAAATGTATTTCTGTGTGTTCTGGTCGCTTGTTTTCATTCTTTCATCCCCCCACCAACACCTCATTTAGTAAGGGGGAAATAAAAAGGGGTTTAAAAAAAAAGGGGGAAAAGACCCAAGGTTAAAATGTCCTGTTTGAACCCACAGACCTTCTCTGCCGCTAAATATTTTTCTTCAGGTTTATACAGCAATCTATATTTTATAAAAGACAGGAATAAATCTCGTGGTCGATATGATTTGCCCAGATTAGAATAATTCTATATTTCATAATTGGGGCTAAATTAAAAATAAGTGGTACCTCGGGATGCTGCAATTTCCCTGTTCTGGGGAGAGATTTAACCAGTCGCTGTGGATTTACAAGGTTTATTTTTATTTTTAAATGATTTTGTAAGGATGCGCTAGGAAAACGTTTGGCTGGATGGAACTCCTGGCTTATCCAGGAAAAAAAAATGAAGGATGATGAAGGTAGAATTATATAATAATGGGCAGTTTTGTTACCATGTGGAAGTGTGGGTTTTTGCTCCATGGCACGTACAGGCGCTGCCGATGGTCGCTCTCCGGGTGTGGATCTGTTGGCCATGGCTGGGCCGGTCATGGGTGGATCCATTGGTCTTGTCCAGGGTGATGTGCCTGTGGATGGGACCTTGGGGCTCCTCCCCGCATTAGCGGCCACCGCAGGGGTCTGGCACTGCGGGCAGGGGTCTGCCACGACACCCAGGGCTCTTCCCGCCGTCACTCCGTGTTTTCCAGCTGGTGGTGCAGGATCCGCTCACCCGTAGGATTCCAGGGTGGATTTTCCTTGGGAGCCAACCAGCTGGATTTGGGTGTGCTGGAGTGTCCAGCATCACCAGCAGGTTGGGGTGTCCAGTTTTTGCCCCCATTGCCCCCCCCCACCGCAGTGGGTTTAGGGTGAACGTCTCAGCACGCGGCACCGTGCGACAAAAAATCAGGGATCTGGGAAAACCTCCATGCTATGGGGGAAAGGGTCTGTGGGAAGGAGTGACCTGTCCTCAGAAGGTCCCCAGGCCTGTGATCCTGACCCATGGTCTTGTGGCCATGCTGGAAACCCCTGGGAGGCCAAGGAAGGATGAAGGGTTTGGGATTTGTTGCCGTACCCCGCTCTGCCGACAGCCGGGTGACGGGCAGGGAATCGTCATTCCTGAATGCTGGTCGGTGTTCCTGCAGCAATCCCGTGGTCACTGCTGTGTGCCTGGATCCATGGCAGGAATGTGCAGTGTGACAGGGGTTCTCCTCCCTCCGTTCATGGCACAGATCCCCGGGACCGGGCGGGATCGTGCCCGTGGCCTGGTTTAACGTCGAGGTCACGGCGCTGCCTCCGAACGGTTCTTTTGCTGATTTCTGTATTATTTTTCGGTGTGGTTTGTGAGCACAGCTGGGATTTCTGTTCTGCTCCTCTGCACTCCCCAATCCCAGGATCGAGAACCAGAGAAATGGTTTCTGGCTGGGGGATTTACAGAGCCAGGTGATGCTCAGGGCCGGCAGTGATGGCAGAGCAGGACTTTAGGGGGGAAAGGTGCCTCTGCCACAGTGGCGGTGGAGTTGAGGTGAGTGGGGCACATCTTGGAGGTGATTTCGATCATGTTCCCAATCCCATTGGATTTTGTTCCCCTTTTTCCTGCATTCCCATCCCCTAGAGCTGCAGCCCTGGCGCCTGCCGGTCTCTGGTGCTTTATCCAAGAGGCTGGAGCACGGTGGCCGTGGCCAGGAAAGCCGTGGCTGTGACCCACTGACCACCCAAGCCAGGGCCAACTTGCCCACCTGTGTCACGAGGGGCTGTGGCCAGGCCGCTGGTGGCTGCATGTCCCACTTCTCCATCAAGGGAGTGAAGAGGATGCCACATCTGTTTTTTCCAGGGGAATTTGGTGCTGCAGAGGGGTGGCCGAGTGAGCGGGCTCAGCTTGGGCGATCCCACCCATGTCTCCATGTTGGGCTGGGGCTGGATCCAAAACCTCTGTGTCCTGGCTTTGGTTGAGACTTTTGGGGTCACCCTCACTGCTACGTGTCCCCAGTTCTCTGTGTCTCCCCTCCCTGCTCCCATGAACATCATACTGGGGCCCACATCAGCCCCTGAAAGAAACATGCCCTGTCTCCCCCTTGGAGTGATTTTAATGTGGATTTTCACCCTGGCACTCGGGTTGTTCCTGTACCACCATCAGCCCGAGGCCCCTCTCCGTGTGTTTGGGTGTGCCAGAGCTCGGCCTCGTCCTGTGCAATTCCTGCTCTTTTAGTTTTCCTCCTTCTGTTCTCCCTTTGTGCCGAGATCACTCCCAGCCCTTCCCACCCCTCTTTTCCAGCCCGTTAAGCCGTGTTAGCAATTCCTCACCAGCCCAGGGCTGCGGCGAGTGGTTAATGGAGAGCAGACACCACCGGGCCGGCGTCGCTGACAGGATTCTCTCTCCGTGCCCGTCTCCGTCTCCGCCTGTCCCTTTCCAGGGACCGCAATTACATTCCCTGCTGGTTGCACATTTGGTATCCAAATGCCGGCCATGCGCCGCATCCTAATGCGAGGATGGGCTGGGGGCGTGCGGAGCTGCAGGAGGGTCACACGGTGCCCAGAATCCCCCCTGGATCCCAGGGTGTCCTGGTCGGGGGGGACACGCAGAGGGTGGGCAGTGGGAACAGTCCAGGGGGTGAGAGATGCCCTCGGGTACCTTGGAAAGCTTTGGAAGTGCTGCTGTGTGAAGAAAGACGCGTGTGTTTATATACATGTAGATTTATATATATTTACATGCAAATATGTTTATATCTATTATATAAATTATCTGTTTATTTACATATGTGGGTGTTTATTCACACACACACCCCCCCACATAAATACACTTTACACACACAAATAATCCATTGCCAAAACCTCCCCTGTCTGGCAATGCTGTGCCACCCCTGTGTGACATTCCCCTGGAATTCCTACCTGGGGGCTCCAGGATCTTCCTGGCTGTGGGTTTACCTGGCTCTAGGGCTGTCTGGCTGTGTCCATCCCAGTGCCACATCAGGAGCTGGCTGGAGCCATACCTGCCTGTGCCTGACAAGGTTCAGCTGCTGGGTTGGCTGGAAAATTGCAGCAATTGTTCCTTAAATAGCTCCTCGTTCCTGATGGTGACAATTTCGGTTCTTTTGTGTTAGATATTAATCGTGATTTCTGAGGCTCCGTTTCGATCCAAGCTGGTTTTCCCCACTTGGGGCAGAGATCCTGCCCCGCTTCCTTGGATTTAATGGGATTTATGGAAGGCGAGCAGCTCGGAGCACTGTTATCTGCAGCCCCTAAGAGGTGTTTCAATTCCTTTTCCCCCTTTGCCATGACCCAATGCTCACCCGACGTCCGATCGCTTCCCTCTGCTTGGAGATCCATCCCAAAAATGGGACCGGGCCCTGTTTGGTCTCTACAAATCCAGGGGGAAGCACCGTGCTTCCAAGGCTGGATTATGGCCGGGAATCAAGATCTTGGAGCTCTTTCCCAATCCAAATGATTCCATGATTCTCCAGAGCTGCCGAAGTGTTGGTGTTAGCCGGTGGCCACTTTGGCCTTTGCCAGATGAATTCCAGAGGCATTTTTCAAGCCCTCCCCAAAACCAGGGCTGTGTTTAGGGCTATCTGTTGCTCCAAACTCTTTGCCACCAGCTCAGCCCTTCTGGATTTGGGGACCCTACGGCTGTTCCCACCGGCTGGCCAGGAGCCGTGTTGGGGAAATGGCGCCCATGGGGTGTGGGATGCGCCAGGGCTGGTTTGATCCCGGCAGGAAAAGGGATGGAAAAGCAGGAAGGGATGAAACGGAGAGCAGGGCAGTCGGATGGAGCCCGTCCGGCAGCACCAGCCGCGTCCCTGCTCCATCCTGGCTTGTTCCCGGGTGGTCGCAGTGTTGTTATTTATTTATTTCTCCTCCCTCTTTCCCCCTTGGCTTGTTGCTGCCGCTGTGCCTGGGCTGCTAAAGAGCTTCCCATTGTTCCGGAGCTAATTACCTCCTAATGAGGCTCCCGGCTCAAAAGAGCGGAGCGGGGGCTGTGGGGGGATGTGAGTGAGCTGTGCTGGGAGGGGGTGAGGGCAGGGCTGGGGTCACCACCGGGGTCACCCGATGGATTCAGCTGTGCTGCCCGACGGTGTGAACTGGGGCTGGCGCTGGGGAGATCCACGGCCATGGAGCTGCCAGCCTGAAGCTTCATCCTAAAGGGCGGCTGGGAAGTGGTTTTGCAAAAATTTTCTTGTTGAGCCCCAAACCCGTGGAGAAATCAAAGCCCTGTGGATTTTGGCAAGGCGGGATGGTGTTGGTGCTCGGAGCCTTGGAGCATTCCCAGCATTTCCCTTGGTGTGACACCTCCCTGCCAGCCCTGTCTGGGACAGGTGTCACCTTCAGGGCACATCCTTCATTTTGAGCTGGGATAATGGGAGACAGATTCAGAAACAGGGATTTAAATTATTATTTTTTTTAATTCCTCCCCTTTTAAATTTTTCCCCTCTTCCCATGTTTGCTTCCCAAGGCCCAGCGGAGCAGCGAGTGATGCTGCTGCTGGGAAGGAACGGCCACAGGGCTGAACCTGTCCTGATGGGGCTGTGCTATGGTGGGATACACACGTGCTGTGGTGGGATCCTTTGGGATACACCTGTGCTGGGGTGGGATCCCATGGGATAAACTTATGATGGTGGGATCCTGTGGGATACATCCCTACGCTCCCTCAGCGCATCGCCTCTTCCTGACCTCCCAGTTTTCCTTTTTCCTTGATGTTTCCAGCTTCTCCGGCCATGTTTTGTGGGATTTTCCCGTTTTCCCTGCAGCTGTGAACCTCCAAGCACGCGCGTGTGTCTGTGCAAATGCCGGAGCTGCCCGTGCCAGGTCGATCCCACCAAACACCATCCCGGTGCTGGACCCGGAGCCACCGCTCCCTGTGGATGCCAGTACCGGTATTCCCACCCCTGGTATTCCCACCACCAGTATTCCCATCACTGATATTCCCACCGCCAGTATTCCCACAACCAGTGTTCCTAACACCAGTATTCCCACCCCTGGTATTCCCATTGTGCTGCCGAAGCGTTCCCAGGATCCGCAGGGTTTTACACCATCACTCTTTTTTTTTTCGTTCGACTCCAGGAATGGACTTTTTGTTTCAGATCCTTGTCCACCAGCCCCGAAGCCCCCCAGGAATCCAACTCTGGATTTCGGATCTTTTGTCCAAACCCAAACCTCTCTCGGCTTCAATTCCCAGTGCGGCTGACATTGGGAAAAAAGGGGGATAAATGGCTATGGGGTTTTAATGACTGGGAATGGGGAAGCCCCATTCCATCCCCAGCTTCTTCCTCCCACCACATCCCAATTGCCTCCTCCATCTATTTCCTTGGCGTTTGGCCGAATTTCCCTGGAAATATTTTGCTGTTTCCCCCAATGCAACCAAGTTTTGTCGGATTTTTCTTTTTCTATCTGCAGAAGAGGAGGAATTATCCGTCTCGGTTTATTTTTCCTTGAACATTACACGGGAGCAAAACTCACCCATGTGCTGGGAAAGAGATAAAGTGTTTAGACAGCAAATACAAATATTCCAGAGCACTCAGCCCAGCTACAGCTATTCCTGCCAGGATTCAGGATTCCGTGCCATGTCTTCCAGGGGGGTTTTATTTAGACTGTCTTTTTTTTTTTATTATTATTTATCAAAAACCCTATTTATATTTGCAGTAAAATAAAATCAGCCTGACCCTGTAGAGAACTCAAGAAATCCCAATTCTTTCCTTTTCCAATCCTGTTTCCACTGAGGAAAGAAAGCCCCTGGACCTCGTGCCCTGCACAAAATTCAAGCGCGACGGGATTATTTCAGCGGCTGAGTTTCTCTGCAGGTGCTGGGACGGTGTCGGCTCCGTGTGTCCCCGCCAAAAATCGGGATGCAGGGAAGCTCCTGCAGAGCTTGGATGGAGCTGGGGCCCCCAAGGTCTTCCCATGGAATTTTTTTGGGGGGCACAGGCTCTTTATGCTGCAGGTTCTGACTGTATATGGAACACTCAAAAAGGGGTGTTTTATTTTGATTTTATTTTAATATTCAGTGATGGATGGGCTTCCGCTGCTCCTCAGGAACATCCCAGTCTCCCATCAATGTCCCAGCCCCACTGGGCACCCCGCGGGTGTCATTGTCACCCGGGTGCCGGGCGCGGGTGCCGTCAGGAGCTGAGGAAGCTCTTTCCCAGCCAGCTCGATAATCCCAATTATTATCTGGATTCTCGATCAGGCTTGCTTATTAAACTTGGCACCGCTGGCTTTGCCGTTCCGGCCGCCTGCCTCAGCAGAGGGATTTATCTCCTGCCGACGCGGGAAGGAAATTGAGTGGAAAAACGCGGGGCAGAGCCCCCCGGGACGGCGGGGAGGGCCGGGGGTACCCGGCTTCCGAAGGGTTGGGAGATGCTGGCACAGCCCCAGCGGCGCCGGCTCGCAGAGCGGTGCCGGGCTGGGTTGGTGGAGCTGCCTGGGCCGTGTCCGTGTGTCCGTGTGTCCGTTTCCATCCCTCCATCCCCACCCTGTGCTGGCGAAGCCGCCCTGTTATGGGATGGGCGTTTTTATTCCAAGGTTATTTTGGAATGGTTGGTGCTTTTATACAATACAACAGCCGTTATTTTCCCTTTTCCCTGAAATCTAAAGGACCTTTTGTCAGCCGTTCTACCCCTTCACCTTAAGAATATCAGCTTTTTCCAAATCCAGGTCTTTCAGCTGGAATTCTACAAACCTTCCTGGTTTGTTCACCGACCCCTTCTTCTTACATTGTGCCCACAAATTGTGTTTTATTTTTACCCAACACTGCACTGGGGCTGCCTGAGCCAGGGCTGATGTGCCGACCCTTCCAACGGGGCTTTTCCAAATTTCACCCAATTCTCAGCACCGACCGAGCAGGGCATCCAGGGGAGTGGGGTGGGAGGTGGGGAAGATGCTACTGGGAAAAGATTCTCTCCTGGAGCGTTTCCCTCCCTCCTGGTGTTCCGATGTTTCAATTTTCCCATTGCTCTGCTCTGCATTTTCCTGCTTTTCCACCATTTTTCTGCATTTTAAAAAACGTGTACAAATCCTGTAACTGGAATTCCCTCTCTTTGTGTGTCCAGCCGCTCTCTCGCCCCTGGGTGAGCTCCTGAGATCCACATTTTAGGGTGGGGACTCTCCCCCGTCCCCTCCCCATGCTGCTGCTGCTGGGTCAGCTGCAAAATCCTTTATTTGGGAAATTACTGTTATCCTGAACCTTGCAAGGTTCTTCCCTCAGGAACAGTCTCATGCTCCAGGGCTTGGTGTCGATCTTGCGAATGCTCCAGGCTCTCTCCTTGGCTTTTTCAAGATCTTTCATGCTGGGTGGTTGGGAGAATCTGCTGCTCTCTGGCTCTGGCTGAGAGACTCGGGATGGAGCCGTGGCCCTGCCGGGCTGTGCCTGTGACTGTCCCATTGCTGGAGAACCGCCGTCGGGTACGCCACCGGCACGCGGGAATTCTGGCACCTACCCTGGCTGTAAATGCTGGTCAAAATGGTGCTCCTGTGTAGTTTCCAACAGAGAATCCAAGCCTGTCTGAAATAGAAATGGCTTCTGGCTCCGAGCTCCATCCACGTCTCCGTTGGATCACCACAGGGTCGCGGGGATTGGTTTGGCCAGAGCCGCGCGGGTGCCGAGTCCTGTGGAACACCAGCATCATGTGCCCCGCCACGGCCCTGGGATTGCTCCTGACCCTTTGAGGTGGGATTTAAGGCTAAATTGGCAGAGTTGGAAGCAGGTTTGGGAACAGGGATTGCTTTTGCAGGATGTGTGCTCTGGAGGCAGCATCCAGCCCAACCAGTGCCGGCCTTCCTAACGCGCATTGCCGCGAGCGACCTTCAGCTCGGACCAGCTCCTGGCTTTCCCTGCCTGCTCTTCCTGGCATTCCCAGCTTTCCCCTCTCTGTGATGGGTCCTGGGGTCAGTGGACCTCAGTTCCAGCCACCCAACCGCTGCCTCTCCTGGCTCGTCCTGCCGCCATCTGCAGTTTTCCATTGTTCCTTGGCTTTTCCCGACATTGGGATGCAGAGTGCCGGCAGAGGGGGAATGTCCGGGGCCCAGTGTCGCAGCTGGGATCTGGACTCCAGGAAAATCTGGACTCCATTTCAAAGCTGAGTAATGATAATCATAAATCATCATGTTGTCTTTTATGATAGAAAGCTTTGGATCAGGAGCAGGGATTCTCATCCTGCAAGCTGGGGTGATCCTGGATCCGGCTTCCAGCTCATTAGCCGGAGACAAATGGCTTCTCCCTCCCCCAGCCTCAGTTTCTCCGTGGGTAAGGTGAGGATTGCTGCCAGGGGCTAAATTAGGGAATTAATGTTGGTGGAGTGATTGAGAGATGGAGAAGGACATGGCTCTCACAGCGCCATGTCCTGCTGCACAGCGCGTCCGCCCGCTCCGGGGCTGGATGTGGGAATTTCAGATGGGAGCAGAGATTGGGATGTGCAGTGAAGTCCCTTGTTCGTGTCCACAGAGCCCAGGGCTCCATGAGGAGGGACTGGAGCCCCCCAGCTCTTTCCACACTGGTTTGGGATCTGTGTGGGGACACGGTGGCTCACATCTGTGGCTGGTTCCGGTGTACATCCCACATCCAGGTGGTTTGGCAGCGCCAGAGTCCAATTCATTCTGGCCTCTTCCCAGCATGTCCCTCGCTGCCCCAAAATCCTGGTGTCACCGAGACCCCATTCCCATGGGAGGGGAATCCACCTGGATGGATTTTTGTGACTTTTAAATATTTTTCCTTAAACGTTGTAATATTTATTCCATCTTATAAATCACTTCCTTGCTCCAGTTGGAGGGAGGATTTATGGGTGCAGGTGGGAGGAACGCGGCTCTCAAGATCGACCTGAAGGAATGGTTTTGTGGTGATGGTCACAGCAGCAATTCTGGCCAGGGGACAGGGCTCTAGCTGGGAATCCTGCCTGCGGATGTGATGGGAGCAGGGATGGACCTGAGGTTGGCACATCTCTGGTGCTGCTCGGGGTTTTCTCTGTGCTGGAAAGTGGCACCAACAGGCTGGGCCCCAAACCTTTGTCTGCTGCTGGGGGACGACTGAAAAAGGGTTTCCAAAGCCTTTTCTAAGTCCCTCAAAGGTTTGTTTAAAGCAAGGGCTTGCTTTCCTACTGTGTCACGCTGGGGCCATGGGAATGTCACTGGGGACGCGGGAATGTCGATAGGAGGCTGCTGATGGCGGTGACCCCGGGGTGAGGGGCTGGGGGGGTCTCAGGGTGCGTGGTGAGGGGATGCTCAGCCCGGGGGATACCCAGCCAGGGCTCTCCCTGCTCCCTGGGGGCCAGGCCAGCTCCGGGGGGGATTTTCCCTGCGCCGGCGCTGCCCGCAGCAGCACAAACGAACCAAGTAATTGGCAACATGGAAATATTTTGTGCTCATTAAGCAGTGGGAAGCGGTGGGTGAGGAAGCGGCGGGTGAGGAATCTGGGTTCTCTGGCGGGGTTCTCCACTGATATCCTCCGGAGCCGTGTTCTCCAGTGGCACTCCCGGTGACCCAGGGTAGGGAGCACGGAGTGGGAGCACCCTGGGATGGGGGGCTGGTGGTGGGAAGGAGGTGAAGGAGCCAGATCCTGACACTGCCCAGCCAGGAGCTCCATGTATTAGGACAATGACAAACCAGGGGAGCAGGGGGATCCGGGCTGCTGTACAGGGGCATTTAGGAGAACCCCTCATTTATCTCAATTCCCATCAATCCCACGGATTAAAACTAGAAACATCAGATGTCAGCGGCTGCCTTGGAGCTCCCCAGCCCCAGCACTGCAGATTCCCAGGAGCGACACCAAGGGGAGCCCTGGGGTGGGGGGGTCCATATTCCCTTCACTCCCAGCAGGGGAAGTGGGGAGTGATCCCTGAGGATCCTGTCCCTGTTCAGGGGGTCCTGGCAGGGTCCCCCCACCATCCTCAGCCCTGAGCATGTGCTGGCAGTGCCAGGGCCCTGGTGCTGTCCCCAGCACGATGCAGGGAGCCCAGCGGTGCTGCAGGCGGGGGAAGCTTTATGGCTGTACTTAAAGTGACTTTATGATATTGTATCTGAACAATTGCCGGCTATTATCCGGATCGATGCCGCGGGATTGAGACGCTGGTTGATAACCCAGGCAGGGCTCTAATCGCTTTTAAACCACGCGGGGTCGGTGGGGCTTTCCATAAAACCCCTCGGTGGTTTCTGTTTTAACTCCCTGCCCCTGGGTTTGGTGGGATTTTCCCCCAGGATGTCCCTCTGGGGATACGGGTCCTGGTTTGTCTCTCTCCACCCTGCCCTGGGTGGGGGTCAGGATGCTGGGACCTGGCTCAGGATGCAGGAATCCAGCATTCCTGGGCTGCAGGATGCCCAGCACTGCTGGGTCCTGTCCTGCTGAGGAGCGAGGTGCAGATTTTGGGAACCTGTTCCCACCTTTGCCTGGTTCGCAGCGACCTTGGGCAAGTCACGTCACCTCCGTGTGCTTGGTTTTCTGCAGCTGTGAAATGAGGACAATGATACCTTTCCCACCTCGCAGAGGGGTTGGGAGGCTTAATTAGTTAATGTTCGTAAAGTGCTTTGAGGATTAATTAATATTGTGACTCTAATTTTTTCCGATGGCGAAACGCCACTTAAATATCTCCGGGTTGGTTCCTTCCTTCCTGACCCTATAAAGCAAATCCACCCGACAGCATCACTGGTCTCTGCAGGAGCCATGTGGCCTTGTCCCTGCCAGGAGTCACCTCCCCAGTGCTGAACTGGGAGGCACTGGTGGAGGGGCACTGGTACGGGGGTGTCCCAGAGCGTGGGGTGCAGCTCTGCATCCCAGCTCTGCATCCCAGCTCTGCATCCCAGCTCTGCATCCCGGCTCCCTCCCCAGCGTGTCCACCTTGGGCTGATGCTCCTCGGCCAGGTTTTCCCTGCTAACAGCCAGTCCTAGTTTGGGATTAAGCCACTGTCACCTCCTGTGGCACTGCCCGTCCCTGCCCTGCCTGCCTGGGCACGTCTGGCAACCTCGACCTGCTCGGAGGCTTCCGTGGGAAACCACCCCCAGCAAATCCCACGTCCTGTGTCTGATCCCATCTGGCATTTTGGGGGCTGCTGGGCTGGGAAGGAGCTGCAGGGCCTGGCTGCGGGGTGGTCAGTCCCTGGTGGGTTGGGGACACTGTGCTGGGCACGATCCAAAGCTCTGGGCAGCACAATCCTGGTTTTCCTGGTGGAGAGAAGCCGTTGGGATCACACCTGGCTGGGACACGGCTGGCAGGCGTGGGAGGGCAGTTCCTGTGTCCCCATTCCCGTGTGTCATTTTGGGCAGCTTTGGATTCCTCCGAGGTGGTTTCTCAGCAGTGGCTCTGCTCCCCTGTGCTCTCCTGCCCCGTGTGAGCCCAGAGCAGACAGGGACAGCAGAGGGTCCCCGCGATGGCAGTGCCATCCCCCAGCCCCTTGGGGTGTGAAACCCGGGATTAGCTCAGCTCGGTGCTGGGAAGGTCTCAGGTCAGCACCAGTGGGAGGTTTCCTGCTGGGAGCAGCCAAGGGAAGAGCTGAGTGTGTGTCCCAGCTCTGGGTGACCTGAGAGATCCCGGCCTCTGGCTCTGGCACAAACCAGGGGTGTTTGGCCCTGTTGGAGATGTGGGAATTTCGAGAGGGGCTGGTGAAGGGAGCAGGAGGGGGGATGGTCCCAGGCTGGTGGGACACGAGGGACCCCAGGCCTGGAGAACCAGGGACAACAGGAGAAATCCCAATTGTGGAGTGCTGGAGGGAATTGGGACCTGCCATGGGGAGAGGAAGAGGAGGAGGGAGGTCTGGAGGGAGCCACAATCCTCTTCCCTGGAGCTGGAGGAGGAGGAGTGTCTGGGCCAGGAGAGGATGAGTCAGGAAGGTCCAGCCCTGGCTGATGGCTCCTGGCCCTGTCCCTGGTCAATGGTTCCTGTCCCTGATTGTCACCAAGCTCTGTTGGTGGGAGGAGAGGCACATGCAGGGTCTCAATCCACGGGGTTTGGGACAGGACACACCGACATCAGCGTCCCCGTGCCTGGACCCTGCTCCATGCTGTTAATGACATCCCTGCAATTAAACTGGAACTAATGCAACGATAAAAATAACTCACTGTCCTTCTGCAGTGCTGCATCCCACAAGCTCAGAGGTGTTTAAAAACCCATTTAACGCCGGATCCTGGGCGTGGGGTGCCCGGGGTGCCCGAGATCTGCGTGGCCACGACTGGGTTTTCCAGCCCTGACCCAGTCCTGGCCTTCTGCAAGGTGTGAACACCCCCAGTTCCCTCCAGTGCAGAGACTGGTTTACCAACTGCCACGTTTTAAATAATCTAAATTACATGAATATTTTATTTTTCTTCTTTCTAGAGTTGTGGAATTCCCAGGGGTGGGTTTTCATGCTTTTCTCCGTAATGGAGGAGCAGGAACGCATTCTTTTAATGGTAATTGAGATTCTTGCATCCTTGAGGACTTGGGAGCTGGATGGGCTTTAAATAATGGGAGAGGGGAGGAATTTGGGTTCTGGCTTCTCAAATGGGTTTTTGAGGTTTTTAGGTGGTTTTCCTCACTCTTGTGGCAGGGCCAGAAAGCTGCATCCCCATCCCACTGCCCTGGGAACCCTCCCCAAAGCAGGAGATGTCATGAGGTGGTGACAGGGACCTGTGGGTGTGGTGTCCTTTGGGAGACCCCTCAGGAGTGGTGTTGGGGGTGACCTGTGTCGTGCACCCCATTGTTGGAGCCGCCTGTCAGCCCTTCCCCAACCCATGTGCACCCAGATATTGGAGCTGGGTCCTCCCTTGCTTAGGTTTGGGGTTTTTTATGGCTTTGTTGCCTTCTGACTGGCATGGTGAGTGTCCAGTCCAGAGAACACCCATCCTGGTGGGCACCCATCCCTGTTCTCCTGCCGGGAATTCTCGTGGAGTGTGGAAGGGGTGGCTGTCCTTCCTTCACCGTGCATGAAAGCAGGGTGGTTTTTGAAGGGAACGAGCAGGATGAGGATGAGTAGGGGGTGGAGTGTGTCTGTGCCAGCCCGGGGGTCCTGTCACTGTGAGTACCCAAACTCCAAGTGCAGGAGCACCACGGCAGAGCTGGCATTGCCACCCCGTCCCCTCCCGAGCTGCCTGGTCCCTCTGCTGCCTGTGCCATGCCGGGGTGGATGCCAGCCCCGCTGGCACCGCTCCATGCTGGCCAGAGCTGGTCCCCAGCAGGGCCTTGTGTGGCGGTGGAAGGGCTGCCGAGATGGGGGAAGGTTTCCGGCTGCTGGGGGAAACATCTGGATCCAATTCCCTCTCCACGTGCAGCAGCCGGGCTGGACCCACTCCTGCCTCACGGCATGCCAGGAGTGGCTCTGCTGCAGAGGGGCACGGAGGGTCCCTGTCCTGGCCTCGGGAGCCCCACACCGAGTTCCTAGTGGGATCCCCAGCACGGCATCCTTATCCCAGCAGGAGCTCCACCGCTGTGCCCTGATCCCACCGGGAACCCCACCACTGCATCCTCATCCCAGCAGGAGCTCCACCACTGTGCCCTGATACCCCTGGGAGCCCGGCCACTGCACCCTGATCCCAGTGGGAACCCCAGCACTGCACCCTGATCCCAGCAGGAATCCCACCAGTGCATCTCCATCCCACTGGGAACCCCACCACTGCACCCAGATCCCAGTAGAAGCCCGGCCACTGCACCCAGATCCCAGCAGGAGCCCCACCACTGCACCTTGATCCCAGCAGGAACACCACCACTGCATCCTCATCCCAGCAGGAGCTCCAGCACTGCATTCCCATCCCACTGGGAACCCCACCACTGTGCCCTGATCCCAGCAGGAACCCCACATCTGCATCCTGATCCCAGTGGGGTTCCCCACCACTGCACCCTGATCCCAGCAGGACCCCCACCACTGCACCCCCTTCCCCGTGGCACCCCTACCACCCTGCCCTGGAGCTCCCCATGTCCCGCTGCCACCTCTGGGGGCTGCCGGTGCCCGTCCCCAGCGTGCTGCCACCCCGGGCGGGGGCGGGGGGAGCTGCTGCCCGCCGTGCCTTTTGTCAGCCTCAGAGAAGTTGACCTTGAAGCGCGCTGGCAGAGCCCTGCAGCTTAATCGTGTTAGAGGTGTCTGACTGCGGCTCGCGCGGCTCTACCTGAGCGGCATCAGCAAGGGGGACGCGGCGGGCTCGCCGCCCCGGCTCAATAATTGATGCGTTTTTCTCAGCTCCCCCTTCCGTGAAAGGAAACCCAAGTGCTGGGTGGATGGCAGGGCTGGGAGGATGGCAGGGCTGGGAGGATGGCAGGATCAAGAGGATGGCAGTAATTGGGATGGAGGATGGAGGATTGGGATAGGAATAGGGGGATGGCAGTGCTGGGAGGATGGCAGTGCTGGGAGGATGGCAAGATTTGGGAGGATGGCAAGATTTGGGAGGATGGCAGTGCTGGAAGGGTGGCAATGCTGGGAGGATGGCAAGATTTGGGAGGATGGCAGTGTTGGGAGGATGGCAGTGCTGGGAGGATGGCAGTGCTGGGAGGGTGGCAGGATTGGGAGGGTGGCAGTGCTGGGAGGATGGTAAGATTTGGGAGGATGGCAGTGCTGGGAAGGTGGTGGGATAGGGAGGATGGCAGGAATAGCGGGATGGAAGTATTGGAAGGATGGCAGGAGCAGGAGGATGGCAGTGGCAGTGACATGGGATGGGAGTGGGAGTGGTGAGGGGCTGGGTTCTGTGTGGATGCTCCAGGATGCCATCCTGGGGTCACCCCGCTGTGGATGGGGATGTGCCAAGGGTACTCTGTGGTCATGGGGAGACACGTGGGGGTGGGAGCAGCCCCTTGGGTGCCCTCCTGCTCTGCTCATGGAGGGCAGTGCTGGGAGGAGGGGAAGATTTGGGAGGAGGGCAGTGCTGGGAGGATGGCAGTGCTGGGAGGATGGCAGTGCTGGGAGGATGGCAAGATTTGGGAGGATGGCAAGATTTGGGAGGATGGCAGTGCTGGAAGGGTGGCAATGCTGGGAGGATGGCAAGATTTGGGAGGATGGCAGTGTTGGGAGGATGGCAGTGCTGGGAGGATGGCAGTGCTGGGAGGGTGGCAGGATTGGGAGGGTGGCAGTGCTGGGAGGATGGTAAGATTTGGGAGGATGGCAGTGCTGGGAAGGTGGTGGGATAGGGAGGCTGGCAGAAATAGCAGGATGGAAGTATTGGAAGGATGGCAGGAGCAGGAGGATGGCAGTGGCAGTGACATGGGATGGGAGTGGGAGTGGTGAGGGGCTGGGTTCTGTGTGGATGCTCCAGGATGCCATCCTGGGGTCACCCCGCTGTGGATGGGGATGTGCCAAGGGTACTCTGTGGTCATGGGGAGACACGTGGGGGTGGGAGCAGCCCCTTGGGTGCCCTCCTGCTCTGCTCATCTTCCTCCCCATGAGAAGATCCCAGGCACCACATTTCCACCCGCTTTTTTTAGGAATCTGCAGAAACCCTCACGCTCTGCATTCTCATGGAAGCACTGAGCAACCTCACACCCAGCATCTCCCTTTTCCCGTGAGCACCTCCTGCCCCAGAGCCTGGCACAGCCCCCTTGGTGCCCCCACCACAGCCCCCTGGGCCTCTCCTGCTCCCACCTGGATCCCCTTCACCCTCGGTGACCCTGGACCCCTGTTGGGGACACTGGCCCTGGGTGCCCCCCAGCTCAGCCCCTTCACGTTGTTTTGCTTCCATACAACCCTTTCCTCCCTGCCTCCCCCTTTTTCCCCCCTTTCCCCTCTTAGCCAAGCGCACAGGGAAGGGGAGAGATTTTAACCTTCTGCCTGGAACCAATTAAAAAGGTCTTTCCACAGAGACGAAAGTGCTCGTGCACCTTTGTGTGCTGTGAGCGGGGGGAAGAAAGCAGAGGCGGCCTTTGAAGGGGGGATGAGGTCCCTCCGCTGGGACCCCTCCGGGCTTTCAAAGCCTGCGTTATTTCTTTATTTTTAAATAGCCAAATTAAAGTGCCTCCCGCTTCCTCCCCTCCCCGTTTGTGCGGCAGCACGTGGCCCCCACCAGCTGCGAGGGGGGCTCTGGGCACCGCTGGTCCCGTTCAGGGTGTTCTGGGCACCAGCAGGGCTCAGGGCATGGCCCTAAACCCACCCGGGACCCCCTGGGATGGGGCAGAGCATCCCTCCTTCCTGCAGAGCTGCTGGCAGGGTAGTGCTGAGAGGGTTCTGGCTGAGTCAGGGGGGGCACACTGGACCCCAGACCAGGGCAGCCCCCCTGCTCGTCTCAGGGCAGCCCCTCACTCACCCGGGGCAGCCCCTGACTCACCTCAGCACAGCCCCATGACCAGAACAACCTCAGTGCAGTCACCCAGGGCAGCCCCCCCTCACCCAGCAGAGCCCCCCTGACCCATTCCAGCCCCCCCTCGCCGCCCCTTGAACTCAACCAGCCGAACGCATGAGTGGGTTTCTTCAAAGACCCCCCCCAAGCATAAGCCCCCGCTGAAAGGGCCGCAGAACAAAGCACAGGAAGGGATTCCGGTGGTTTCCGCACGGACCTGAATGCGGAGTCGCTCAATGGAAGAGGACCCAGGACGCGCCGGCGCTTTTCATCCCCGCATCCCGCTCCGGCCGCGGGGCCGCGGACCGAGCGCTGCCTCCCCGCGCCCCCGGCTCCTTTCTCCTTTATTTTATTTATTTTTTTTTAATTTTTTTTTTTTTTTTTATAATATAGTAGTCTCAGATTTATTTTTCCACAGTGTAATTCTGAAAGACAGCAGAGATGAATTATTCATTCCCCCTCTCCGCCTTTGCATACAATCCCTGCCGGGGAGAGGGCCGTGGCGAATGCGTTTGTGTGCAGGGCTGGGCCAAGGGGGATGGAAATCGATGGCTGAGGTTTAGATGGGGGCATTGGGTGATTTTTTTTTGGGGGGGCTGGAGCACGTGGGGTGAGGCCAGGAAGTTTCTAGTGGGGAATTGTTCCTTTCCCAAAGCTGCCACGGAGTGGAGGGTCCCGGGGTGTGGGGGCTGGTGGGTGACCCCAGGCTCTGGGTGTTGGGTCTGGGTCTTGTGTGTGTCTGGGGGGCTCCTGGGTGGGCACCGTGGTCCTGACTTCACCCCTCACCCACTCATGATTTTGGGTGAAAAGAGGGGAAGAAGTAAAAAAAAGTACCCTTTTTTCCTAAATTTCTCCTAATTGAGAATGCTCCTTTAGCTCAACCTGGGATGTGAAGCCAGGTTGAGGATGAGGAGGGATTCTTCAAACAGCAGGATGGCTTTGGAGACCTGTGGCTGCTGCTGCCTTCATCCCTGTCCTGCCAGCCTCTTCATCCCTGTCTTGCACCCTCATCATTCTAGAAGAATATTCTCCCTTGTGTCCCCCCAGAACCCCCACTCTGTGCCCTTCCCTGGGGACACAAGGGCAGCTGGTGCCACCACTGACCCCTGGCATGGCCATGCCTGGACCTTGGAGTTGGCTGCCAAAACCTGACAGGGGAAAAAGGAGGTGAAGCGAGGGGAGGGGGGATAAGGGGGTGAATCTGTGCGAGGGGAGGCAGCACCCCGGGCAGGGCTTTAATCTGATTAGTCTTGGAGTGAATGGATGAAGTGAAAAGGCTTAAACCCCAGTGAAAGGAGAGGGGAGGATGGGGCCACTGAGAAGTAAAGACCCCGGCTGGTTGCACCAAATCAGGTCAAATTTGGCCGGTGGGACACAAGGGGAAGGAATAAAGGGGGAAGAGTCAGGCGAGGAAATCACTGTGGATCTGCTGGCACTGTGACCTCACAGGGACCGCTGGGCTCTGTGCCTGTTTCCCCCTTCCCTTCCCTTCCCTTCCCTTCCCTTCCCTTCCCTTCCCTTCCCTTCCCTGGGTGCCGGGGGAGCTCCTGCTGCCCGCGGTGCTCCCGGGGCTGCCGGGGGATGCTTCCCGCAGTCCCCCCGGCGGGGGTGGCCGCTTCCCCTCCATCCCCTCTTCACGCCATCGATCCTTGCCCCGATCGATGAGCGCTTCCCTGCGGGCGAGGGGCGGTGCTGCCCGGCCGGGCAGGAGAAATGGCTTTTCACAGAGCCTGGAGCGGGATCCAGCATCGATCTCTGGTGCCTCGTCAGAGATCAATTAGGGCGGTCATTAGCCGTGCCCGGAGCGCAGCAGGAGCCTGGGCTGGGAGGAGAGAAGGGAAATGCCAGGCTGGCAGAGGGTGCCCGCGGGCACGGGATGCTCGGGAGCTGCCCAGCTCACGCATCCCACCCTGCACATCCACAGACCTTTCCCTGCCTCAGTTTCCCAGATCAGAACTGAGGTAAAAGCTGTTCCAGCATGACTGACAGTCGGGTGATTGTCCCGGGGCTGTGAGAGCCTCGTGGCTGGGCTGTTCCTGGCTCATCCTCCTGATGGGAATGTTTGTTTATCAGGCCCTTCAGAGCCGTGGCCGGAGCTGTCCAAGGAGCAGGAAGGGGCCTGGCAGGAGCATGGCTGTCCCGGGGGCTGACAAGTGACGGGGTGTTCTCAAACACCCAGGCGTGTGTCCGTCCCACCCGGGTGTGTGTCCATCCCACCCAGGCGTGTGTCTGTCCCGGCTTAGGGAAAGCAGCCGTGGGAGGCCCTGTGGGACCGGAGTGCAGAGGAGCAGGATGGTGACCAGGTCATTGTCCTGCTGGGAGGCCACGTGGAGTGGCTGAGACCACCCAGGCACTGATGAGGGGACTGGACAGGATACCCTGGACAAGAGAGCATGGACAGGGATCCCCAGGGCAGCCCTGGCTGGGAGAGAGCCACAGGCACTCCATGGTGGGAAAGCAGCAGGAGTGGTGCCTGCAGGGGTGTGAAGGACCAACATCACATCTTGGGTGTGAGTTTTTAAGGCTCTGAAGGACCTGATGGTCCTTGGCATCTGTGCAGGGACATGTTGTGAGCAACCTCTGTGTCCCCCTGACCTGGCATCATCCCAGCCTGGCATCCCCCTGACTCAGCATCCCCCATTCCCAACATCCCCCAGCTTCATCCTGTGCCCGTTTTCCCCTCTGGCTCAGGGTTTGTGCCCATCCAGGTGTGCTTCTGGCAGCAGAGGATGGCAGGAACAGCCATCACGGCACAGCTTTTGCCATCCACCCTCAGTGCCACTGCCCTGTCATCCTCCCCTCAGCCAAACCCCAGCTGGAGAGCAGCACTGAACAGAGCAAACCCTTGGGTTTGGGGAGGGTGACCTGGAACAGGTACTGCCTGCAGCAGCCCCCTCTGCCCGCGAGCTGCAGCTTCTAAGAAACAGAAAATGAGGAGAGTTTCAAAAAGGAAAAAAAGAAAAAAAGAGAAAGAAAAAAAAAAAGGAAAAGTTCCCCGATTACATCTGGTGAAGTGACAAATCTGCCAGGCAGGTGATTATTCTGGGTATGGACGTGCCGAACACAGATGCCGATAGGATTAAAGGGGAAGGGGGGGAGCTCGCCCTGCTAAACCAACACCTGATAAAAGAATAAACCAGCCCGAGGAATAAATTCCCAGCGCTGCCAAGGTCGTGCGGCGCCGGGCCCGCTACCACTGCCGCGGGGAAGGGACAGCATCCGAGCTCCGGGGTGACCCCTCGGGCGCTGGACCCCCCCACGCCCGGGCACCCCGGCACTGCCGCAGCCCCCGCTCCCGGGAGCGCCCGTACCCGGCATGCCCTCGGCTGCCTGGTTGCTTTCCAGGCACGTCCTGGGCATCCCCTTGGGATGGCGCAGAAAATTAACAGCAGTTCAGATCTGAGGAACTTTATGACACGTGTATGATAGGACTGAACCAGGGCGTAATTGAATGACGGATGAGCTTCCAAGAGCCACATTTCCAGGGAGTAATGAAAAATAGAAGTGCTATTGACTAAAGGAGCTTTCGGCGGCCGGGCGGCACGGCGCGGGATGAGCCGCTGCCGGCGGGGGGAATGCATCAATACGGCGAGTAATAGCTCAGTTATTATAACTCTGGAAATGTCATTCAGGCCTAACCAGAGAACACTGGCTATTAACTAGCCTTAAACAGAATGCGCCGGGCGGGAGCTCGAGCCGCCAGCGCCTGATAATTATTTTACTTCTTTTCATGGCTCTGTCGCCTTTCCCACTGCAGGGAGCCCGGCCTGAGTGCCCGCAGCCCCGGGGGTCGCTGTTCCTGCCTGTGGCACTGAGCCAGGCCAGGCTCCTTGGGAGCTGCTCCAGGGCAAGGCCCCATCGCACCCAGTTTGTCGCTGTCCCTCGCAGGGATTGCTGGCGTTGCTCTTGTCACCTGCAGCTACAAGCTCAGGGTTGCAGGCTTTGTGCACAAGCCTCCCCGTGTCCCTTCCTGCATCACTTCCCATGCACATCCCTTCCTTCATCTCTTCCTGCATCCCTCCCTGTGTCTCTTTCTGCATCACTCCCCATGCACATCCCTCCCTGCATCTCTTCCTGCATCCCTCCCTGCATCCCTTCTCATGTACATCCCTTCCTTCATCCCTCCCTGCATGTCTTCCCTCATTCCCTCCCATGCACATCCCTCCCCACTATTCTTCCCCTCATCCCTCCCCACATCCTGCCAGTGCCTCTGCCGAGACATCCAGCCGGCAGCGATGGGATCTGGGCTGGCAGAGGCCGGCTCAGGGCCCGGTGCCCTGCGGAGCCCTGAGGTGTAATGAAAGCCCGGGGGAGAGTATCGAGTGATCCTAAATGGATTTTCTCCATTAGCTCAGCCCCATCAGCCGGTTATCCCCTCCTGGAGCGCTCCGGGGCTGCCGCCAGTGGCACTTAGAGTGCTGCCAGCACCTGCTGCCGCAGCACAGCGCGGCACCCACCTGCTGGCACCGCCACAGGGGAATCCATCCTGCCAGCCCAGCACCATCCTCCTGCTTTTGGAGCCCCTTTTTGGGAGGCAGCGTGCCTGTGACAAGGATGGTGAGATGCAGGGGGGTCTCACAGCTCAGCCTTATCCCTGGGTACCCCAACATTCCACCCTGCCATGGGAGAGGTGGTGACGAGGAGGGCACGGCGGGGTGAGGGAGGGCTGGCTCCTTCCCACTCGCAGCCACTTGGCAAGTCGGAGTTCATCATTAGCCAGGAAATAATTAATTGTTGGGCAGACAAAAGGCATCGCTCGGCCCCCCCAGAGACCCTGTCAAAGGGAGCTGTCAGGGGCGGGTGTGATAAATGACGGCAGCCCCGCACTGCCGGGACGGGGGGACAGTGGTGTCCTTTGGCCGGGGGTCACCGCGGGTCTGGAGCCCGCCAGTGTCCCCTGGGAATGCCAGGGTGGCACTGAACAGAGGCGGGGGGCTGCGGGGTGACAGGCAGGTGGCTGCCCCGTGCCGTGCTGTGTCCGTCCTTCTGAGCCGTGTCCCCGCGCCCGCCCGGCCCCGCCGTGATGTCCCGCTGGGCAGCGGCGGCCGATTTCCACCGCGTCGGCGTTTTCCCGGTGATTGCGGGGCCGGCGCTCGCCCGGCTCCCGCCGATCAAATTACCGCCGCCGCTCGCCCCAAATTCCCTGCCAGCCCAAGTGTTCCAAGGTTAAAGAGTCACCCGTGCTCCTGCCAACCCCCCGCCCTGCTGCCACCCATCTCAGCACTGCCCGGAATTCAGCCGCCAGCCAAAAATAGTGGCCAGCGAGTGAAATAATGCACCAGCCCATGTTTATCCATGTTAATTTGTGTGTCTTTAGCCAGTTAGGATGGGGAGTGTGCTCCTTCTTTGTTGCTCCTGCTGCTGGACCCGCACCATGCAGGAAGATCGAGCCCTGGGGCAGGGAAACTGAGGCGCGGATGCAGTGGATACTGTGCTGATGTCACAGCAGGATCGTGCCATGTCCTGGCTGTGGCTCTGGGATGAGACAAATGGAACGGCTCTGGGGAGTGCCAGGACAGTGGCTGGTTTGGCTCAGAGACCAGAGTGTGACACTGATCTATCTCCTTAGTGGCCTTTCCTGCTACCACCCAAGCCCTCACAGCACCAGGGACACCCAAAATCTCCCTCCAGCCTGGTGACAATGGGACTGACAGTGTGGGTGCCCCAGGAAGGACTGTCCCTCACCCCCAGGACAGCGGGGACGTGACAGCAGATGAGACAAGAGGCTGGCACCGACACCGTGACCCCACATCCTGAGGCTCTGCCTGCAGCATGCCAGGCCCAGCCACAACGATGCTGGGGCTCGGCCGTGCTAATGAGGTCACCCCTGGGGGGCTGTTTACCCCATCCCCCGCTGGAGACCCCCAAAGGGCGCCTTGATCCGGCTGTCCCAGCGGGCTGCGGCGCGGGCGGCGGGGGGGCCCGGCTGTCACCGGCTGATAACCCCCAGCAGCTCCGTCCCGTGCCCGTTATCAGCGCCCGCCCGCCTGGCCAGACGCGGTAATTAGGGCGCTCAGCGTGAGCCACCGGAGCACGGATGAGCACGCGTGATCCCGTGCGCGGCTGGCGCGTGCCCGGCGTCCGGCTGCGAGAGACGTGCGGCGCCCGACGGCGGCGGGGACGTGAGCGGGGCTGGCGTGCACAGGGCTGAGCGGGCACGGGGGCACGAGTGCCAGGCTGGTGGCTGTGGGGTCACGTGTGCCAGGCTGGTGGCCGTGGGGACACGTGGTGGATGGTGACACACAGTGATCTGGGAATGAATCACCTTCCTGTGGAGCCTGGTGCCCCTGTCGCCTTCGCTGTTAACCACGGTTGTGACCCCTCCTGCCACCTGGCACTGCCCCTTCTGCAGCTGTCTGGCTCTGCTGGCCCTCGCCCTGATCCCTCTTGGACCCTCACTCCTCCCCCTGGGCCTGACAGATCTGGGTGTCCAGTGAGCCCCTGGTGCTCAACGCCCCAGTGCTGGCATTGCCGTGCCCATCCCATCGTGGCCACCCTTGTGTGCCCATTGCTCTGTGCCGTCCTGCTGTGCCCATCCCACCATGCCCGCCTCGCCGTGCCCCCGGCTCCCGGCGCTGCTGGCACTAACACAATTACTGTGACACTTCCCAGCCCTCGTCTCTCTGAGTTGAGTTTCTGCTCTGATTTGATTTGCGCGGAACCGGCCGCGGGCCCGGCTGGCTGCCGCCATCCCCGGAGCCTGCTGGCTGCTGGCACTCCCTGCGAGGGGCATCCGTGGCCAGAGACCCCCCCAGTGCCATCCCCCCGCAGTGGGCAGAGCGTCACCGAGGGCTGGCAGCAAGGGGTGTCACATCCGCAGTGTCACATCCACGATCTGTGTGGCTCCTGGTGCCTCGGTAGCTGGGAGCTGCTCTGCTGTGCTGGGGTATGAGGGTGGTGCCAGCTCCCAAAAATGTGGGGGAGTGATGTTGGGCAGCAGGCCCCACTCTGGATGGGTGCCAAGGGGAGGAGATGGGCATGATGGAGTCTGGGGTGCCGTGAGCATGAAAAGGGGCACAGAGGAGCACTAGGGTGGGGTCTCAGGGTGGCCTGGCACGGTGCAGTGAGGGGCCTGGGGGTCACTCACCCACAGCCCAGCCCGGGGCTCAGGGTGCCTCCTCAGTCCCTGTCCCAGGGGCTCGTGGCTGGCAGCACTTGGTCAGGCTGGAGCAGCCGGGGCTGGGCTGTGGGAGAAGGAGTTGGAGCAGGACCTCTGTGCCGCCCCACTTTATTATTGAATTTAACCTACAGTCTTCCTTACATGCCACAGTGCCCGTAACTAGTGCAGAGGCTGCTTTTATGTGCAAATGAGGCTTTTTTTTTTTTAATCTTTGACAGAGAATGTGCTGTGTTTACATAACAGAGGGCCCTGGTACTCTGGAGAGGGCCACTGACAGTGCTGGCAGGAGATGTTAAGAAAGATCTAACATTTCTGATCTCTGTTTAGCCAGAGGCGCTGCGAGGCGGCGGGAGCAGCAGGGGAGGGTGGCTCTGGGGTGCCCAGGAGAGCAGTCTGGCTGTGCCTGCCCGGGGCTCCGGGGCCAGGAACCTGGGGCAGAAGAGATGGAGCAGCTGCAGGAATGGGGTGGCACCAGAGGGTCACGATCTGGGTGTCCCTATGCTGTGATGGAGACCCCAGAACCCTCTCTAGGGTCTCCAACCCAATGGCTTGGGACAGGACTGCCCTTCTCCTGTTGTTGACGGTGCTCCCTGAGGTTTGGGAGCATCCAACAACCCCGGGATGACCAAAAAGTGGTGGTGAGCCCGAAGCTGGTGGTGAACCAGCAGCCAGGAGCTGAAGGGATGAACTGTCCCAGCTTCCCTCTGTCATCCACTGCCACCAGCAAAGGGAAAAACTCCTCCTGCCAGGTTAAGTGGAAAAATGACCAATATCCTGCGGCCTGCCAGGTTCAAGCGCATTAATTCCAGGGAGTCGGTTAATGGCAGTATTGATTAGTCTCAGCGCTGGGCTAACGAGCATCCATGCTAATGAGGGGTGAATGGTGGGAATTGCAGCAGCTGGAGCTGTTTCAGGGAGCTTTGGTTGTGGGGTGAGGGTAGAGCTCCCCAAAAAAGTGGCTCCACCTGCCTGGGGAGGGGGTTCGTCCCCCTGGACAGGCTGTGGCATGTGAAAAATGGAATATTTGTGTGCCAAAAACATGATTTCCGGCTGACACCTGTGTTTTTTCTGGAGAAGAGGGTGATGTCATGAGTCTGAGAGAAAAAGCTGTCTGATCCATGCTTGGCATCATGGCAGGGTCCATCCACCCAGCCTGTCCGTGTCTGTTGGGTCATGTGGAACTCCCAGCTCCTGGTGCATCCATGGGGTCGTGGCTCTGGTTGGGTTTATCCCAGGCACTGTGAGCTCCAGGGTCCCACTCAGGGAGGTGTGTGGGAAGGAATCTCCTGATCCCACTCCCATGCACGGCGCTGTGGGGCTGAGGGCGAAGCCGCCCTGGCTCTTCCTTGGAAAGTTGCTCAGTTTTTGAACTCTTTGCTTTTTTCTCTCTTTTTTCACTGCAAACACTTGAAAGGCCCCGTTCCTCCCCCTGCTGTCTCCAGCAGCCCCCTGGTCCTGTCTCACTGCAGTCACCCATGGGGATGGAGGGGGTGACATCCCAGGTTTGGCTCCGCATTCCCTTTGTGCAGCTTGGCAAAAAAGTGGGATGGGGAGGGAGAATGAACTTGGAGTTTGGAGAACCAAGAGCAGGTTTTGCTTTGGGGTGCCCAGGGGTATCCTTGGAGTGGCCCCACAATGGGGTGCCCAGCCCTGGAACGGGGTACAGTGGTGCAGTGGGGTGCAGGAGATGTAATGGGGTGCCAGCCCCAGACGGGGATACCTGTCCAATATTGAGGTACCAGCCCCACAGTGGGGTGCCAGGGGTGCCAGCCCCACATTGTGGTCCCATCCACAGCCCAGTACCAGCTGTTGGTGAGGATCATTTCCCTTTTTCCATGAGTATCCCTGCAGCCAGAGGAGGCTGAGCCGCTTCCGCGCCGTTTTCGGCGCCACTTTGGTGGAATCCTCTCCCAGGTACCACGTGCCCAGGCCCCGCCAGGCTGGCGCTTGCATTTAAACAAATTTTATTTTCTTCTGTGTGCTAAAACCTCCCCACAGCCTGCGGGATCGGGCTCGGCTCTGCTTCCGGATCCGCAATCAGGCTGAAATAACAGCTCCGGGGGTCCCCATTTATCTCCGCGCCTCTCTCCTCGTGCATCCCATCTCATCCCGCTCTGTCACCCCATCCTGTAATATCTCAGTTTCTCCCTAAAGCAAAAGATGACAATAAAGTGTAAATGGGGAGTGTTGGCTCTGGAGCATAATGATGGCAATTTAGATGCCAGCCGTCATTTCCCCGCCGTTGCCCCAGGTAACAGGAGCCGCTGAATCCTGTGGGAACGCGGCCGAGGCGGGACGAGGTTACCTCGGAGGCTGATGGCTGTCCTGGGATTTTCTGTCATTTACCTTAAAAGGAGGGAAAGGGAAATATCCGTCACTGGAGGTGTGAGCTCCGGCAGTGCCATGGGCTGGGGGTGCTGCTCCCCTGCTCCAGCTGGGGCCGTGCTGGTCCCTGACCAGCTCCAGGGATGCCAGGGCTGGGGAAGTGCCCCTTGGGTCTGCATGGAATTTGTTTTCATTATCCACAATGCCTGCCCCAATCCTCATCCCCATCCCTGTGCCCATCTCCATCCCTATCAGTGTCCCTGTCTCTATCCCCATTCCATCCCCACCCCATCCCTGTCTCTACTGCCATTCCCATGCCTGTCCCCATTCCCATCCCCAATCCCATCCCCACTCCTGCCCCTATACCAGTTTTTGTCTCCATCCCCTTCTCCACCACTGTCCCTGTCTATCCCCCCTGCCACCCCTATCCCCATCCCTGTCTCTGTCTCCATTCCCATCCCTGTCCCCATCCCTGTCCCCATCTCTGTCCCCATCCCTGCCTCTATCCCCATTCCCATCCCTGTCCCCATCCCTCTCCTTATCTCTCTCCCCACATTCTTATCTCCATCCACATTCTTATCTCCATCCCTATCCTTGTCCCCGTCCTTGTGTCTATCCCTGTTCACATCCCCACCCCTGTCCCCCTCCTGTCCCCACCCCTGTCCCCCCTGGAGCAGCTCCGTGGCTCTCAGCCGACCCAAACCCAGCTGCTGTCGGTGCGAGCCATCACCGTCATTCCCGATCCCGGTGATTGAGCTCCTGGATATGGAGCCGGGCTCGGAGGTTTGGAGCGGAGATAAATACCGGCATTAAAGCTGTCAGGGCCGGCGCCGCGGCGCTGCCACGGGGTCACCCACGGGGTCACCGATGGTGGCACTGCTGGGACCGGACTCTGGGCTCCCAGTGGCAGCCCCGGGGGGTTTCATCCCATCCCGCTGCTCCCCAAGGAGGGAATTGTTTCCCAGAGCACCGGGAGGACCAAGAGCTCCAGCCCTGCCCGTGGTTTGGCTGGCACCGGCATTCCCCAGGAACGAGGTCGTGGTCGCAGCTGGGACCAGCGTGTTCCCAGGATTCCCTGGCTGGAAAACTCCGGGAAAGAGGAGAGGAAAGGGAAAGGGGAAGGGAGAGAGAAAAGGGGAAGGAAAACTGAAAAGGAAAGGGAAACTGAAAGAGAAAGGGAAGGGAGGGGAAGAGAAAGGGAAGGGAAAGAACATAAACATGACGGGCATCCCTAAAGCCCCTCCACTGTCTGGCTGGGCCCTGGGGAGCCCCTGTGCCCCCCGCCCTGTGCCCACCTCCCCGTGCCCATCCTGCCCCCCACGCTCTCACTCACCCCCTCTTTATTTTTTTAATCAGCGGCGTCGCTTTCTGGCGCCGAAGCATTTCCCAGCCCCGCACTCAGGAAACCTCATTAACACAGATCAAAAGGAGCTTTTAATGATTTATAAAGGTGCAGCAGTTTGGAGAAATTAAATAATTTAGGTGCTGTGTGTACGGCGGGGTCCCTCTGGACCACATTACTGGCGCTCCGTGTGCCACGACGCCGTCCCCGCTCTGTCCCACCATGGCACCAGGGACAACGCCGGAGCCTCTGGGGACTGGGACTCGTCACTGCCACCCTCCTGGGGGTTGGGGTTGGTGGGGACAGGGCATCCCTTGAATGTCATCTCATCCCTGCCAGCGCCAGGGCTTGGCCATGGTGGGATGCTGGGATCCTCCGGCACAGCCTGGAGGGAGTCTGGGAGGTCACGGTGTGGGGGACGCTCGCTCTCCGCCATGGAAAATATTTGGAAACGTGGTTAAAATCAATTTTGGCACTGCTGAGGTGGTGTGATGGGGTCTGGGGTGGCCAAACCCACTGGACCAAAACTGGGTGGACACAGGTGTCCAGGTGCATCCAGCTCTGGCTCCATCCCCTCCCAACTCCGTAGGTGACTTCTGCCTCTTGAGCAGGGAATAGGGATCAGCCTCCAGGACACTGGGACCAGCACATGGCCCAAATTCCCCGTGGTGGCCCTGTCCGGCTCCTGCCCAGCGCTGCCATTGTCATCCCGAGGGATGACGCCGGGCTCGGGCTGCCCGAGGAGAAGGAGAAGCAGATGGAAAACTGGCTTAAACGCTCCCGGCGTGAAGTCCATTGCCGGCCACGGACATGCCAGGAACCAGCCGAGCAACAGGATTAATGCAGAAAGGAGCTGCTGGAAGGGGTCGGTGGGCACCTGCACCCCGGGGGCCCTTCCCTGCCACCCCCCCAGCTCCGGGAGCCACTTTGTCCCCGTTTCCTTGCAGGGCTGGGGGAGCTGGGGGGGTTGACATTGGCTGCTCCGCAGCTGAATTTCCTTTGGGTTGTGTTTAATAGCCCCAAAGAGGGCAGGAGGGCTGGGGGGGGGGCTGGGTTGTGGGGGGGAGCTGCTGTGTTTTATTTTGCTCTGTAATAGGCTTATTACTCCTGATCACGCTGTGACTATTTGAATGAAGGAGATTTCGGGAGATGAAAGCGGAAGGGAGATTTTAAATCTCTCAGTGCCTGGCCCCGCAAGGACGGGTGCCCTTGGAGCAGGGGGGACCCCATACCTGGCCCCCTGCCCCAGTCCCCCCCTCGCCCCTCTGCCCCTGTGAGCCCCAACAGGCCCCCAGTGGTTCCAAACCTCCTAATTTCCAGCCTCAATTTATTCATGGCCGGTTTATACCCATTTGTTTATGTGCCAACACCGTTCCTCAGCTTAAATAGCTCTTTTCCATCCATAATATCCCCCCCCCTCCCCGTATTCCAGTGGGCGCAATCATATCTCTTTTCAAGCTGTTCAGGAAAGAAAAATCTGAATTATTTAACCCTTGGGACACTGGCTGGTCTCGCAGGGTGTAGAGACAAATCTGCTTTGTTCCTGTGTTGGGTCGCTGCCTGAATTTGGGAATTTTGGGAGGATACTGCTGCAGCTCTGAGGGGAAACTGAGGCACTGGCTGTGGTTTGGGGGACCAGGACCAAGGTTTGGGTGTGGGATTTGCTCTCCTGGTTGGGTCTGCCCTGCAGGGGCCGGGGGTCTGCATCTGCAGGTGCCTCTTCTCTTGGAAGGGTTTTTCCCCTCCACAGTGAATATCCAAGAGGTAAAAACTTGAGAAGCCAATGTGTTTCCAGCATGGAGATGCCACCCTGCCCCGCGTGGTGTGGTGACACAGGGGTTGGGAGCTGCCAAAGGGGTTTCACCAGCTCTGAGATTTTAATTCTGGACAATTTAATTTTATTTGAATTCCCTCCGATGGATCCTTGCTCCTGCCGTGGAAGGGGCAGGGGTGTCACGGGGCTGGGAAGTTGTTGATTAAACCCAAACCTGATGGAGCCAGGCTCTGTGGGTGACATGTCCCGATGCCAGAGGGTGGGAGCATGGAGCTCTGGAGCCAGGGTGTCCATGGGGTGTGGGCTGCCAGGCTGGGGGGTGTCCTGGGTACATCCCTGGTGCTGGGATCGTCCCCATCCCAAAACATCAGCCTGGCATGCACTGGGGGAGCCCAGGACCCCATGCAGGGTGGGGTGCACCATACTGGGGGTCCCCACAGACCCCCTCACCCAAAGGAGGGTGACTCCTCCCCACAGCCCCCCAAAGGAGGGTGACCCCCTCCTCGTGGCCCCCCTGCACCCATCTGTGTCTGGACCATTAATCAGCTTTAATCAGCTTTAATTCAGCAATTTGTCACTCCCTCAAAGTGAGTTTTTCCCCAAAAATGTAATAATTATTGTTACTATTATTCCCCTGATACGTGGGGGCCCCCCCACCTTTGCTTGGGTTTAGTAACCATCATTAAAATAAATAATTTTTTTAAAATAAAAAGCATCGAGGAAAAGGTTCTTTTGTTGTTTTTTTCTCTTTAAATATTTTTTATTGTTCTCCGTGCATTTGAAAATTGTTTCCCAGTAAATTCCAGCCCTTTGTATTAATTTTACATTTTCCAATGTTACCTTGCCAGGGGCAGGGTTGGCACAACTGGCTCGGGAAAGGAGAGGGAAGGAGAGGGAGAAACCCTGCTCCTTAATTAGCGCGTTCCCTGTGTGATCAGAGAGCTTATGAGGCAGGTAATGAGCTGGAGGGGGGCTGCAGGACCACCCCCCCTCCCCACACCACCTCCCTTCTTCCCCCCCTTCCCTTTTGGGGGTCACTCTCTGCCGCCGTCCCACCACAGGGATGGGGGTGCACTTTTGGGGTGTTCCTGGGTGAGCTGAAGCCATCTCAGCCTCAGGGGGTGTTTGGGAGCCCCAAGATGCTGCTTTGGGAGGTTGAGTGGGTTGTGGTCACAATCCCCAGCCCACCAGGGCTGTGCTGACCCCTCCAGCCACTGGCCGAGCCCTGGAGCTGTGGGGTGACCACTGTCCCTGGTGGTGCTGAGGTTTTGGGGGGCTACTGATGGGGGAAACCTTAAATTGATAGGAAAAAACCTCACTCAGCGAGGAGGGGAAGCCAAGCTGCCAGGGGGAACGGTGAATTTGGCCTTGAGCTCCACCAGCTGTGGTGCTGGGGGGTCTGCAATTTGGGGAGGGGATCACAGGGGTGCCCTGAGGAGCTGGAGGGGGGTTGCTGGCATGTGCCACGGAGTTCTCCAGTGCTGCTAATCCCTTAATCTCTGGGATAGCCGGTGCCAAGAACACCAATGACACCGGGATTGCTGCGCTGAGCTGCGGCGATGCCGGCGCCGCCGGGAATCATCATTTTTGTGTGGTTTCCTGCCAAATGGTGCCGGTTTGTTGGCATGAAACAAAGAGGATCTGGGTTAGTCTGGAGGTTAATGGGGCTGTTGGGGTTGGATCAGGCTTTGGATCACGGAGAGGTGAGGCCCTGGCACAGGGTGCCCGGAGCAGCTGTGGCTGCCCCATCCCTGGAAGGGTCCAAGCCCAGGATGGATGGGGTTTGGAGCACCCTGGGACAGTGGAAGGTGTCCCTGCCATGGCAGGGGGGGACTGGATGGGCCTTAATGTCCTTCTACCCAAATCATCCTGAGATTCCATGGTCCTGTGTTCGCCTGCCCTTCCTTTCCCACTCGTATCCCATAGCCCTGGATCAGCTGGAGGCAGCACTCGATCTCCTGGGAATGGCTCTCCTTGGCTCATTCCTGCAACACAGGGAGGATTTTCAGTCCCCAAAAAGAGCTGCTTGGCAGAGTCCCAGCCCAGGACACCAAGCAGGGCACAGAAACAGAGCACCCACGGGGACTGGATGAGCTTGAAGGTCCCTTCCAACCCAAACCTCTGGGTGATTCCTTGCCGGGAGGGGGTCTCCAAACGAGTCTGTGACCCCCTGACCCGACACCTCCGCAGGTTCCACCGCGGGGACTACACGGTGGAGGTGAGCATCAACGACTACCTGGACATCTACTGCCCGCACTACGAGGAGCCGCTGCCGGAGCGGATGGAGAGGTACATCCTCTACATGGTCAACTACGAGGGCCACGCGTCCTGCGACCACCGGCAGCGCGGCTTCAAGCGCTGGGAGTGCAACCGCCCCGACTCGCCCAACGGGCCCCTCAAGTTCTCCGAGAAGTTCCAGCTCTTCACCCCCTTCTCGCTGGGCTTCGAGTTCCGACCCGGCCACGAGTACTACTACATCTGTGAGTGGGGGTGGGGATGGGGTGGGGGTGTCCGTGGGGTGGTCCTGGTGGCTCGGTTTGCGTTGGTGAGGCAAAATGCTGCAGAAACCCCCCCCCAAAAATCCCCCGTGTCCAGCTCAAGGCAAACGTCCCGCAGAAACTGTCACAGCTCTGGGCATGAGAATGACCAGGAATGTCCAGTGGAAATAGCACTGGGAATGGTCCCAGCCCCAAGCAGTGTTCCCATAATCTCCTGTGTATTCTTGGCGCTCTCAAAAACATTCCCGTGGTGTCACATGTAATTCCTGTGCTCTCCCATGTAATTTCCATCCTCTCACGTATATTTCCTATGTAATTCCTATAATTTCCTGTATAATTGCTATATATTTCCTATAATTTCCTATGTAATTCCTATGCTCTCCCATCTATTCCCATGCTCTCCTATGTATTTCTGTGCTCTCCCACGTACATGTGAGCTCTCCTATGTAATTCCCATCCTCTCACATATATTTCCATGCTCTTACATGGAATTCCTGTGCTCTCCCACATACATGTGAGCTCTCCCATGTAACTGCCATGTTCTCACATGTAATTCTTGTGCTCTCCTATGTAATTCCCATCCTCTCACATATATTTCCATGCTCTTACATGGAATTCCTGTGCTCTCCCATCTATTCCCATGCTCTCCTATGTATTTCTGTGCTCTTGTGTAATTTCTGTGCTCTCCCACGTACATGTGAGCTCTCCTATGTAATTCCCATGTTCTCACATGGAATTCCTGTGCTCTCCTGTATACACCTGAGCTCTCCCATGTAATTCCCATGTTCTCACATGGAATTCCTGTGCTCTCCTGAATCTGGGCTCCCTTTCTCACCCAAACCTGAACTTCCTGGCCTGCTCTGGAGGGAACTCCGGCGCTGGCTGCAGGACGAGGGCTCCTGGCAGGGAATTTCCACTTCCAAAACATCCGCAGGGACAGGATGGGGAGAGGAGCCCACAGGAAAAACAATCCAGTAGTGCTGGGAGCAGGTGCCGGGATAAAACCCAAACCCAAACAAGGCAGAGCGACCCCAACCCCGCCGCCCTCTCCGAGCCACAGCCACGCTCCTCCGCCTTATCATTCCTCCTCTTTTTCCTAAAGCAGCTGTTTTCAGCCCACTTAATTTGTTCCTTTTATCTATATTAAATTACCATTTCCCCCCTCTCTCTTCCCCCCCGTAAAATGTCACCGGCGCAATAACTGCGGCCACAACTCTCTCTGTCTCTCTTCCCCCCACACCCCCCCCCCCCCCCCCGACTTTTATTTTATTTTATTTTTTTTTATTTTTTAATGTCGTTAGGGAGAGATTACACAGGAGTAAATGGGAAGCTGATCATTGCTAACCCGGTTAGAATTCCCGTCATGCGGAACATTAGAAATTATGCCTCTTTGAGGAACCGTATTTAGCAGACATGAAAGAAAAGAAATTACCTCCTCCTCGAGCCCACGGATTGGAATCCATTAACCCGCCGGCACCGGGACACGCTCGTGCCTCTGGAGCGGGTCAAGGGCACGAGCTGGCCCTGGGGATGGAGCTGGGGTGCAGCAGGATGGGATGGAATTCTGCGGGATGGGATGCTGCTGGATGGGATTCTGTGGATTGGGATTCTCTGGGATGGGATTCTGTGGGTTGGGATTCTGTGGGATGGGATTCTGTGGGATGAGATGCTGTGGGATGGAATTCTGTGGGTTAGGATGCTGTGGGATGGGGTTCTGTGGGGTGGGATGCTGTGGGATGGGGTTCTGTGGGATGGGGTTCTGTGGATTAGGATGCTGTAGGATGGGATGCTGTAGGATGGGATGATGTGAGTTAGGATGCTGTAGGATGGGATGCTGTAGGATGGGATGCTGTGGGATGGGATGCTGTAGGATGGGATGCTGTAGGATGGGATGCTGTAGGATGGGATGCTGTGGGTTGGGATGCTGTAGGATGGGATGCTGTAGGATGGGATGCTGTGGGATGCCTGTGGTCCCACTCAGTTCAGCACTTTCTCCATCCCCCCCATGGGGTGCAGCGCCAAAAAGGAAAAGAAAATGGGAGGGTAAAAAAAAACCCTCCCCCATGGAAGGTTGGCAGCAGCTCTGGAGGAGCTGGGATGGAGCTGGGATGGAGCTGGGATGGAGCTGGGATGGAGGAGTTGGGGCGCTCATGGTCCTGCTCAGCTCAGCACCTTTTCCTTCCCCCCATGAGGTGAAGTGCCAAAATTGAAAAGAATGGGTAAAAAACCCCTGCTTTAATTACAAAAAAGGAGAAAATTAAATCTATTTAAATATATATATATAAAATAATCCCATTTTCTCATCCCAAAGGGAAGTATCACCCCGTTAATTACTGATTCCTCCCTCTCTCCCAATGTTTATTGTTTTTATTCAGTGCCTTGACCCTCGTTTTGCTGCTGTCCCCACAATCCACCCCCTTTGTCCCCTTTTCCTCCTGCAGCCGCGTCCCCCCCGAACACGGTGGACAGGCCCTGCCTGAAGCTGAAGGTTTATGTTCGGCCAACAAGTAAGTGAGAGGTGTGGGGGGTCCCTGGGGGGGTCCCCAGGTCCTGCCCCGTGGGTTGGGGGCGAGAGGTGGCCTTTGGGTACCACCCCGATGTGACAGGGATGGGGACAGGGCCCCTCAGCTCTGTTGGAGCCATCTCAGCACTGTCCAGACAGAGACACAGGGGAAAAAAAAAATTAATAACAATAATCATCCCTGCTCAGTGGCTACTTTTCCAACTGGCATAAATCAGGCATTTAAAAAAACAAATTAATAATTTTCTTCTCCTGTTAACGTGTAATTAGCAAATGGCAGCGGCTCTCCCCGGGGACAGCGGAATGTCACCGGGTAACCGATGGCTCTCGCCTCCCTTCCTTTGGTGGCTTTAAAATAAAACCCAACATAACAGAACCATCTGTAAAAACTCATCGTGTTCCATTCAGGATGAGGAGGGGGGGAAAAAAAATCTCTCCCGATATTATTTTTTAGTGTTTTAATAATATTGGGATTTTGTTCCGTCTTGCGGAGGGGAAGAGAAGGGAAGGGGGAGAGAGGCTGGGGCTGGGGGATGGTGGGGCACCCCTTGACTGGGTCTGGCCCTGGAATGAGTCTGGAAACTTCATCCTGGCACGAGGGACCCTCTGGAATTGGGGGCACGGGGGGATCGGGTGGGTGGAGCATTGGAGCATCCCCAGGCAGGAGCAGACTCTGCCTTTCCTGCATAAAAATCCAAAATCCGGTGACAAACTGGAGCGAGCTGAGCTGGGGAGCGGCCACGTGGGGTCCCGTGTGCACAGGACCCCCGGGCAGTGGGCACGGGGTGACCCTGCCCCGAGTGGGTCCATCCCTGGCTAAACCCCGGGGACAATGTCACCTGCCTGTGGCACTCGGGGACGGGGTACAGCCTCCGTAATCCCGGGAAAAGGGCAGGAACCGGAGCACCCTCGGCATTCCCACCCTCACCGCCGCACTTGGATGTCCCCGTGTCACATCCCGGGGGTGGCAGCTGCGCTTTTGGGGAAGCTGGGATTTGGGGAGGGGTCAGCTCTCCGCTCACCGCTGCCGGATCCCAACCCCGGCGTGCCGAGCATCACCGCGCCTCCGGTTCCAGCCCGGATCGCAGCCATCCCGCCGGCTCACCCTCCCTCTGCTCCTTCCTTTTCCACAGACGATTCCCTCTACGAGTCCCCGGAGCCCATTTTCACCAGCAACAACTCCTGCTGCAGCCTCAGGGTGCCGCCGGCGGCGCTGGCGGTGGTGCCGGTCGTCTGGACGCTCCTGCTCTCGTAGCACCGACACCGACACACCGGGAGCGGCTCCGGGGACGGATCCCGCCCGCCCAGAATCGCCTGCACGGTGCCCAGGGAGGGTCGGAGGATCTTGTCGCCGCCTGAAGTCCCCGCCGTGGCACGGCTGTCCCGCCGGGAGCGGTGCCGGGCTGTCCCGGGGAACGGGTCCCGAATTTCCATCCCTGCCCTGCAGCTCCGGCTGTCCCGGTGGGGCGTTGCTTTTTACATTTCTAGACCAAATACAGAGTCCTCGTCCGTCTGGGTGTTTTTTTCTTCGATTTTTTTTTTTTTTTTGGTGTTTTTTTTTTTTTTTTTGGTCTGTTTTGCTTTTGTTCGGTTTTTTTAGGTGAAAAAATATTTTTATTTTTATTTTTATTTGTTGAGTTGTTCCCGTCGGGTCCCCCTGGTGACAAACTGACCCGCACGGGCCGGGCTCGAGTCCCCGCTGAGCCCTCGTTGTCCCCACCGTGGGCAGAGCCACCGGGACCACCGGACACAGCCATGGTGCCACCGGCTCCGTGGGCACGGACCCCTTCCCAGCCCGGCCACAGGACGTCACGGGGCCGGACCCGCCACCCCCGGCCACCCCCTGCCCCAGGCACGGGGGGCCTGGACGGACACAGCCCCCTCTGAGCACCCGGGGGGGTCACCCTGTCCCCTCCGCTCGTGCCACGGATGTCACCGCCGTCCCCGTGGGACACCGGGGTGGCTCCGTGAGCAGCAAACTGGATGCAGCCAAGCAGAGCACTGGGGACAGCTGGCCTGGGGACACTGGGATGGCCGGCGTGGAGAGCACTGGGGATGCGTGGCCAGCACAGGAGCACCGAGGGTGGCACCGGGAGAGCAGCGAGCGGCCAGCGAGGAGAGCACCGGGCACGCCTGGCACGGGGAGCAGCAGGAACGGCCAGCACCGGGAGCACCGGGTGCCACCGGCGTGGAGAGCACCGGGCACGGCTGGCACTGGCACTGGGAGCGCTGGGAAGGGCTGGCACTGCAGACGGCCGGCGCTGGGAACGCGGGAATGGCCGGCTGGCACGGGGAGCACCGCCGGGCGCTGGGAGCCGGCAGGCCGGGCTCGCCCAGCCGTGGGCATCGCTCCGAGGGCGTTTGGCCGGGGCAGGAGGAGTGTGTGCCGTGGATTTTCCTCCTCCACCCTGCTCCGTGTCCCCCCGATGCCTTGGGGGTACAGGAGCCCCCGTGGGGGGGGCCGGTGACCGCGTGCGGGACCTTCCTGGCGCTCCCCCATTGTCCCCCGACATGCCAGGGCTGGGCTTGGGAATTTTTCCCTTTTCCTTTGCATTAATAAGTGAAAACCACCCCCCCCCACCTCAAACCCCCAATCCGAGGTTGGCCGTGACCCCAGGGGTGGCAGATCCCCAGGGAGGGGTCACCCCGCAGCCCCGGGGTCTGACCCCTCCTCGCCTTAAATCTGGGGCTGTCCCACCTTGGGGAGGTCCTGTGCCATCCCACAGAAGCCAGGGATGGTCGGTGGTCCCGGGGGATGCCAGAGATGGGCTCAGACCCGGCTGGAGCCCCCCCATTCCAAGTGGATCCCGGCCCTTCCTGCAGTGGGGGTCGGGAGGGCTCCATCCCTGTACATACAGCGCTATACTGTGAGCGGTTTTTTTTATGTATTGTTGAGAATGGATTTTATGGAAGGGTTTATCTTATTTTTATTTTATTTTTATTTTTTAGACTAGGAAGCTGGAATCTTGCAATAAGCTCATCCCGACCATCCAAAAAAACAAAAAAACAAAAAAACAAAAAAAAAAACCAAAAAAAAAGAAGAAAAAAAAATTTACAAAAAAAAGAGAAAATTACAAAAAAAAAAACCCCACATAATTAAAAGAAAAAAAAATTGCATTCCCTGCCGTCCCTGTCCCTGTCCCGTGTGTCCAGACCAGGTCGTGGTTCCCGAAGGTGACAGAAGCATTGTGTTTATGGGGGGGGGGATGCGGGGGGCACCTGCCAGGCTCTGATGTGGAGCCGGCAGCACCCGCCTGGCCTTCGGTCTGTGTTTTATATATATATAGATTATATATATAAATATCTATATTGTGTACAGCGACTGTGGGAGAGTGGAAGGACGGAGGCGGCAGCGGGGCCGGCGGTGAGGGAGGGCAGGGGGTCCCCTGGAGTAGCCCCCTGTGCCCAGGCCGGTGGTGAGGGAGGGCAGGGGGTCCCCTGGAGCAGCCCCCCCTGCCCTCGGCGCTGTCCCCCCGTGCTGGTCCCCGTCGCGCCTCGCTCCGTCCTTCGACATTTTCCGCTTTCGTCCTCGACGTCGTGCTGATGGTAACCGGATCTCTCACCCCCCCCCCCCCATTTGGATTCTGTATTTTTTTATAATAAAATACAAATAAATGTCGTGTGAGGCCCTTGCTTTGAGGAATCACTTTTCCCTCTCCGTGCGGCTCCGTGTCCCCTCTGGGGGGTGTCCGGGGTTGTGTCCCCAGAGGGCTCCGGCTCCAGGGGTCCATCCTTGCTCCCTGTGCAGCCCCTTTCCCTTGGTACACCAGGGCTCTGCAGCCAGACCTCTCTGCTGGGTGGTGTGTTAATTACAGGAAGGACTTAATTAGCCTGTTAATTAATAATAATGGATATTAAATTAATTAATGTGCAATTGTTGATAGTACTTAATTATAGGAGGCGAGGCTGCCTGGCGGGTGGGCGCTCGGGGCTGGCAGCTCCCACAGCCCCGGCTCCTCACCTGCTGCTGCCTCAGTTTCCCCAGGAATGCGACACCAACAGGTGACATCCTGGCAGGCCACCAAAGCCAGGACAAGCTTCTCTGATGTGGCATCACGAGCATTCTCTGCCTCTGCTCTTTCTTTTCTTAAATCCCAAACTTTTTTGGAGCAGCCCGTGCTCCTTCCTGGCATTTTATGCCTATTCCAGCATAATTAGCAGCAATAGGAACAACCCGCTGGTAATTAATTGAGGCTCCCACAGCTGATCCGAGCTCTGAAGTTTTGCCACCAGAGGGTGAAAGACTAATTTTGCTTTTTAATAAGGACCATATGTGTGCCAGGAGCGGGAGCGATGCCACCCACCACCGGGGACGTGGGTGCCACCTCCAGCTCCGCCGTCACCCGCCGTCAGAGGGAACCACCAGCAAAAGAGCCTGCCAGGGATTGACCAAAAAATGAGTTTTTAGACCCGCTCAGGAGGTTTTCTGAGACCCGGCTCATGATTTTTTTAACGCTGGGAGTTGGAAATAGGGAGGTAAAAATAGCGAACGGGCAGGCGCGAGGCTGAGACGGATCGTCGTTAGTAATTAATTAATGGAGTCGTGGGGCTTTAGGGCCTGAATGGGATCATTTAGAGCCCGTCTCTTCTGCAGAGGCATCGAGGTTTGATGTGAGGAGTGGTGGTGATGGAGAGCTGGGCCTGGATGCTCCGTGTGCTGGATCCTGTTGGGCTGCGGGATCCCCATGGCAGCAAAATCAGAGCAGGAGTGGAGCTGGGTCATTCCAGCTGATAACTGGGGCTGGTTCCATGGGGTGCTGCCCTGCTCCCCACCTGCTGCACAGCAAAGGCTCCAGGACCCCCAGGGATCCCGAGCCCCCGTGGTGATCAAGTCCCGAGGTCTCCGCTCCTGCTGCTCCTTTCAGCATTTCAGCATTAATTGGGGTTTTTTTTCATTTAATCCCCTGGAGGCAGTGGGTGCTCCGTGCTCCCCTGGCCTGTGGAATATCCCACCTGGTGCAACATTCCAGCTGTGGAGAGCACGGGGGTGCAGCTCCCCCAGTCCTGGTTTGGTGGTCTACGTTTGCACTGTGAGGAGGCTCAGGATGGTCCCCAGCTCCCTCCCTCCCCTAGTCCTCACTCCAGGGATGTTCAATCAGGCAAGGATGTTCACCCATCCCTGCAGGGATTTCTAGAGGCATTTTCCCACTTTGTGCCACCAGGTGCCTGTTGCAGCAGGGATGCCACTGTGGCTCAGGGCAACCATGGCCACTGTGTGCCACGGGAAGGTTCACCAGGAGGCCAAACCCTCCCCGGGGCTGCTCAAGGCAGAGCAAGGAGTTGGGAACATCCTGAAGGTGAAAATAAATTTTTCTCCAACATCCAGCTTCAGTTTGCTCCACTGGAATGAATTCCCCGTGGCCAGGCTGTCCCCGTGCCCCCCTGGGTCCCCCATGGCGTTTGCAGGAGCTGGTGGGTGCTGCAGGGCTCAGACTCCTGGATGGAAGTGGCACAGTGGCCACTGAGACTGGCACAGTGGCCACCGAGGATGGCACAGTGGCCACTGAGATTGTCACGGTGGCCACCAGCCCCCTCTGAGCGTTGCAGCAGGGCTGGGGGGCTCATCCCCACTTCCCCTGTCTTGTCCCACGCAGGGGACCACGACACCCCCGTGTGCTCACCGTGGGTTCACCGGCACTCCTGGGCTCCGTCACGTCCCTCCAGCAGCTCCGGCGGCGGCTCCTGCCCCGGATCCAACCCGCAGGGGATGCAGGATGTCCCTGCTGTCCCCGGGATTCGGGATGTCCCTGCTGTCCCCGGGATGCGGGATGTCCCTCCTGGTCCCGTGTCCGCCCCGGCTGTCCCCGCCGCCCCCTCCCCGCCTGGCCGGCCATCGCTCTCCTCCCATCCTTATCTCCTGATAGGTACAAGCGGTACAAGCAGGAACGCTCCTGTAACAAGCTGCCAGCTGCGGAGCACCTGGAGAATCCCAGAGCGGGGGATGATTTATGGAAACAGCGCGGGAGAGGAGGGCGGGGAGGCGAGGAGACAGCAGCGGCTCCCAGCCGGCACCGCCGCTCCCTCCGGCGGGTCGGGATCGGGATCGGGATCGGGATCGGGATCGGGATCGGGATCGGGATCGGGATGGGGCGGGGGGCTGCTGGGGGAGGCAGGTGACAGACCCCCGGCCCTTGGTGGCCATCGATTTGCAGGAACCGGCCCAGCCGGGTGTGTAATTGTGCTCAGCCCTGGCCGCTCCCTCCGCGGGGCAGGAAATGGAACTTTTCAGGCTGCTGGAGATTTGGTTTTGTTCAGCTGTTAATTCCCCCCCAGGCCGGGGAGAGGAGGGGGCGCGGGGAGAGGAGGGAGCGTGGTGGAGGGGTGGGAGGAGGCTGCTGCAGCCCCCCGTCCGTGGAGGATTCCTGGGAATCATTGATTCAGCAAATCCCAGAATGGTTTGTGTGGGAAGGGGAATTAAAGCCCATCTCGTTCCACCTCTGCCATGGCAGGGACATCTTCCACTGTCCCAGGTTGTTCCAAGCCCCGTCCAGCCTGGCCTTGGACACTTCCAGGGATGATGCAGCCACAGCTTCTCTGGGAAATCCATCCCAGGGCCTCGCCACCTTCACAGGGGAGGATTTCTTCCCACTATCCCACGGATGCGATGGGTGAGGGCGCCTCGGGAGGTCACTGCGCCTCACCCACCCTCAGGCCACCTTCCCTGTGCCTTTGCCCCCGTTCCGAGCCCGGTTTGGCCGGCGGCAGACACGGACCCGGCGCTGAGCATCCACACCCAGCCCCCGGGCTTTGCAGGGAGCGATTTCTCCCCCAGGCACGGAGCGAGCATCCATTCCCCTCGGAGCTCCTCTCTCGCAAGGTAACCGGCATTATATCCGGACCAATTGCTCCAGCATGATCCTCCTGAATGTTGCACAGCATGTACACGGCGTCTTATGGAAAATACATGCCCCTGGGTGAGCCTTTTAATAGCGCCGGCTCCTGCCCGGGGGGCGGGGGGGCCGCGCTCTGCCACGGCGCTGCCAAGGAATGATTGAAAAGTTGGGGCTCGCCGTAGGAAACCCCCCGCTGTGGGGAACAACGTGTTTTCATTCCCCTGCCAGGTAACAAATGAAAAGAATTGCGATGAATGCTAATGGAGAAGGGAGAAGGACGCTGCTGCGGGGGCTGCCGGGGCTGGAGGTGGGGATGAGGTGGGCAGGGATGGGGGATCCAGTCCCGGGCGTGCGGGAGGTGCTGGAGAACGCCGGGGTTGCAGGTTGGAGCTGGTGGAAAACATTCCCTGGCAGGGGGCTGGTGGGTGCTGCAGGGAGGATGTTCTGGGGTGCTGGGCCAAAATCACTTCTTCTTGCAAAAAAATGCAGCTGAGGGGATGTGTTGGTTGCAAAAATTCCCCTTGGAGATCTCCTATCCTTGCAGAAATCCTGGTTTGGCGGGCTGGAGCTGGTCATGGCATGGCAAACACACCCTGGCGTGGGGCTGGTGGGCCCTCCGGGGAGGATGCTCTGATGCTGCACCAAAATCACTTCTTTTTGCAGCAAAACGCAACTGGGGGAACACATAAATCCCAAAAATTCCCAGCTTTCAACCCCAAGGAGCCTGTCCCCGTGTCACAGCCGAGGTGCCATTGAGCTGGTGAAGGGCTGAGCTGTTTGTCACCAGAGCCGGGCTGGGAAGCGGGAGGGTAAACACGGATGAACAGCCTTCACCCGCTCCAGTAAATATTTTATATCCCACACCAAGAAAAGACACTCCTATTTAAATGATTTATCAAGGAAGATCATGTAGAGGTTTCCATAAAATATGTAGGGCTCCTAATCCCGACATCATCAAGCCAAGAGGACTGGAATCATTTATTACCTTCCCAACAGCCGTGCGGCTGCGGGGACACGACTGACAAATAAAAGTGTGTTTACAGCTTTGGGGCTCCTCTGGGGAGAGGTAAATCACAGTGGGGGTGGGAAGGGGAAAGGGAGCAGGGAATTGAGTGGCAATTCTTGTCTGTCAGGGCGCTGTGGGGCTGGGGATACAGCTCACGGCGTCCCGGTGTCCCCCGGTGTCCCCCGGTGTCACGTGCTGGGTGCAGCCGTGCTCGTTCTCCCACGAGATTTCTGGGATGGGCATCGAGTGTAACCCCTCTGGGATGCCCAGATGTGCCCAGATGTTGGCGCACCTCGAGGCTGTGCCGTGCTCTGTGCTGGGATTGGCCATCTGGGCTGGGACAGCAGCAGGTTGGGGATGGCACCTGCAGGGATGTCACACCTTTCCCCGTGGGGCTCTGGCTGAGCCCGCATTTCCACTCCACACTTGGGATCCTGGGGGCGTGGAACACCAGGCATAAACCCCTCTGGGATGCCCAGATGTGCCCAGATGTCCTGAGGTTGCAGCTGGACAGGGACCAACCACCTCAGACGGGATTTCCATGGGCACCAGCAGATTCAGGATGGGGCCACAGGGATCCAGGCTCTTCCCCCTCGGAGCTGGTACCCACCCCGTGCTCCCCCTCGCCTCCCCTACCACTGCAGCCTTTGGATCCATTCATGGGGATTTTTTCCCCATCCTCTGCAACTCAGTGATCTCATCTCCCCATCCATTTCATCCATTAATTGAGGATTTTCCCCCATCTTCCCAATTTTTTGCACCCATTTACTGAGAATTCCCCCCCTTCTCCAATCCTCTGTCACTTCATGATCTCATCAGTGCATCTTTTTGGGTCCATTTATTGAGATTTTTCCCCCATTCCCCCAATATTTTAGGTCCATTAATTGAGGATTTTCCCCACTCAATGACCCAATCACTGCATCCTTTTAGGTCAATTTATTAAGGATTTTCCACCATCTCCTCACCTTTTGCACCCATTTATTGAAGATTTCCCCCCATGCACTGCCACTCTGTGATCCCATCTCCTTATCCTTTTGCATAAATTTATTGATAATTATCCCCTTATCCTTTGCCACTTGACGATCCCATCTCCCCATCCTTTTTCACCCATTTATCGAGGCTTTGCCCCCCATCTCCCCGTCCTTTTTTACCCATTTATGGGGGATTTCCCCCCATCCTCTGCCACTAAATGATCCCATCTTCCCATCCTTTTTTTACCCATTTTCCCCCATCTCCCCATCGTTTTAGGTCCATTTATGGGGGATCTTCCCCCATCCTCTGCCACTCAAAGATCCCATCTCCCCATCCTTTTTTACCCATTTATCGAGGCTTTTCCCCCAATCTCCCCATCCTTTTTTACCCATTTATCGAGGCTTTTCCCCCCATCTCCCCATCCTTTTTTACCCATTTATTGAGGCTTTCCCCCCCATCTCCCCATCCTTTTTTTACCCATTTTCCCCCCATCTCCCCAACGTTTTAGGTCCATTTACGGGAGATTTTCTCCCCTATCTTCTGCTACTCAATGATCCCATCTCCCCATCCTTTTTTACCCATTTATCGAGGTTTTCCCCCACATCTCCCCAACCTTTTAAGTCCATTTATGGCAGATTTTCCCCCATCCTCTGCCACTCAATGATCCCATCTCCCCATCCTTTTTTACCCATTTATCGAGGCTTTTCCCCCAATCTCCCCATCCTTTTTTACCCATTTATCGAGGCTTTTCCCCCCATCTCCCCAACCTTTTAGGTCCATTTCTGGGGGATTTCCCCCCATCTCCCCATCCTTTTTCACCCATCGACGGCTCATTATCCCCCCATCCTCTGCCATACCCATCGCCCACCCTCTCCCCGCACCTTTGGGCTCCAGTACCGAATTTTGCCCCGGTTGAGCGGCCCCGCAGGGATGCGGGGCACCCCGAGCCGGGCCGCGGGCGCTGGCAGCGGCGGCGATTTGGCCGATTTGGCATTCAGCGGCGGGAGCGCAGCCGTGGGGCCGGCGCCGCGTTATTAAGGGATTAGCAGGTTGTCTTGGCGCTCAATTGTAGATAAGTGCCGCGGTTTGTATTATCTTTTCACGCTGCACCGCGAAGGATGACAAAGAGACAACATGGGTGTCATGGCCTTCAGCATATCATTAAGGGTAATTTGTCTTGCGGGGAGGGGGAGGCGAAGGGAGAGGGAAGGAGAGGAGGCGAGGGAGGACAGGGAAAGGCAGCCTGGGAGGAGAGAGGGGATTAAAAACTAAGAGAGGAGATTAGGAGTGAAATGGGAACTGTATGGAGAGTCAGCCAGGCGGGGAGAGGCCGTGGCCGGGGAGGGGACGGCCGGGAGGGGCGGGGGGGTCACCCTGGGACCGGCTCCGGTGCCGAGGGGGCTCAAGAAGAAGCGGGGCTGGGACAGACGAGGCAGGACGGGGTGGGGGCTGCACAGACCCCCCCTTTTCTCCTGCACAGGAGAGCCCCGATCCCTGCCCAGCCTCTGTCATGCACACTAATCTGTAGTAAGGAGGTGGCTCCAGATGGATGTCCCGGATCCCGGGAAGTGGGAAACACCTCAGGGAATCCAGGGAATCCACCCCCCACCATCACTGACTGACCAGCGCCATCAGCCCTGGGGCTTCGGGGGTCTGGGGGCACAGCGCAGGAGGGTCGGGGCATGGTGCCAGCCCCTCGGTGCCACCCTCTCCTCGGTGTAACCCTGGTGTAACCCCACTTCTCTCAGCCTCCCCTTCCCCCTGTGCCCCACGGCAGCCGCTGCTCCCCCCTCACCGAGCTCCAGAAGGTAAAGAAGTGCCGGGAGGAGCAGCAAGGGGAATTCTCGAAGCCCCGGGCCGGTCTCGCTCCATCGGTCAATCAATCAATCCATGAGGAGCACCGGCTCGGGAATCGATCAGTCGGGGAGATGGCTTTCCATGGCAATGGGAATGCGCCTGGAGACAGTCAGACGGAACCGCTCCTGCCACGGTCACTGCCCCCCGAGGCGCTTTGGGGAGGAGAAACCCCGCGGTGGCAGCTCCCGCTTACCCCGTGCCCCCTCCCAAAAAACTCGGGATGGGCAAATCCCTGAGGGATGCGGCTGGGGCCGGAGGGACACAGCCATTCCAGGGGCGAAGGATACCCGGGCACAGCTCCGATCGCCCGGTGCCACCGCCCTGCCCCGACCTCTCCCTCCACCGCAGGGACCGGCTCTCCGGGGGCTGGGGACGGGGATCCTCCCGCACCCCCTCCCTCCCTCCCTCCCCTCCCCTTCTGATAATCCTATTTTTGAACCAGGGGATTAGGATCAATACTTCACTCCTAATGCTGTGGTAATACAGTGTTACACCGCCAGCGCCAGTTCCCTGCTGAAACACTTAAGGTAGTTTAAACCCATTTGTGCCGGGGAGTGCCGTGAATCCACAACGAGCTCCTCGCCCGGCCGAGCCGAGCCGAGCCGGTGCCAGCCTGGGGCTGCCCGCGGCCAGCCCTGGCTGCTCCTGGCGGCCCAGGGAGCCCTGGAGGCTTCTGGACCCCCAAAGGGCCACGCCGGGCAGGGGCTGTGGGCACCGGGGCAGCCCCTGTGCCCTTCACACAGCCAGGGTGGGCATCTGCTCATCCCCGGGATGCTGCTGATCCCAGAGTGCCTCGTGCAGGGTTCCCTCGTGGAAGGATCCCTCGTGCAGTGGAGCCCTGGCGGCTCCCCAAATTCTGAGTGTCCCCGAATCTGTGTGCCCCAGGCTCTGCCCTGGGCTCTGGGTGCCCCCAGCTCTGTGTTCTCCCAGCTCTGTGTGCCCCCAACTCCATGTTCTCCCAGCTCTGGGTGTCCCCAGCTCCGTGTTCTCCCAGCTCTGTGTGTCCCCAGCTCTGTCCCCCAGCAGCCCCTTGCTGCCCCTGGGGCCGAGGGATCCTGTCCATCCTTCGCTCCAAATTGGCCGAGGGGTTTGAGCAGCTCCCGGGGAACAGAAACCAAAACATTTTCATCCCGCGCTCTAATTCATAATTAGCTCCGTTTTTATTAGGTGCTAATGGGGAGCGGGGATTTGGGATGCCTGGCACGGCTCGGAAATGCTGATTCACCCAGAGACCTCCCTTTCCTCAGGCCAGAGCCTGCTCGAGGCAGCTCCTGGTCAAAAAATCCCAGCCCAGCAAACTCCAGGAACACCTCGGGAGCTGAGCAGTGGCTCTGGCAAACACCAACCCTGGGATCCAGGGATCCACAGCACAGAGTGGGCTGTGTCCCCTGCACACAATGCTCTGGGGACCCCCTGCTCCCAGCTCGGTAGTCTCTGACCCCACCAGGGAGTCCCTCACAGGGTCCTTCCCTCCTCTCTTTCCCAGGAATGAGATGCTCATGACATCTGGGATAAACCGGTCCCGTCCCTCGCACTGGGGAGGATCCGGATCCAACCCCTCAGCTCTGGGTACTTTTCAATTAAAACCAAAATATCCCCTAATAACCCACAGAGGGTTTTTATTTCCTTCCCTTTTTAATTTTTTTAAAAAGAAATCTATTATGAGGAGCTTAGAGGTGGATGTAAAACCGGCGAGGGACGATTGTAGGATTAGGGGTCGGCGTGTCCTGCCTGGCACAAGGAGCAAAGGAAGCACAGTCCTGATGGGGCTGGAATCAGGCTGGGAATGGGGTACCAGCCAGGCCAGGAAGGGGAAAAAAGGGATGCAGGGCTGGGAAGAGGAGCTGGGAAAGGATTGCTGCATCCAGAGGAGCAGGAGGGAAGCTCCAGAAGCAGCAGCAAAGCAGCAGCGAGATCCCGAAGCGGGAACCCCCTGGCACAAGGAGCAAAGGAAGCACAGTCCTGATGGGGCTGGAATCAGGCTGGGAATGGGGTACCAGCCAGGCCAGGAAGGGGAAAAAAGGGATGCAGGGCTGGGAAGAGGAGCTGGGAAAGGATTGCTGCATCCAGAGGAGCAGGAGGGGTCCCGGCCGACGGCTCCAGAAGCAGCAGCGAGATCCCGAAGCGGGAACCCCTGCGCCGCTCCAGCCGCGCTGCCAGGGGCTCCAGCCACCTCCCGAATCCTCTTTAGCATAAAAGTCATTTTGGTCGGGGACCCCCGGCTGCTGCTCCCTCATTCCCAGGCATCGGGGCCCCCGCGGGATCGCTGTTCGGGGAGAGCAGCGTTTAACCCCCCCGCCAAGGGGAATTGGCTGCTTCGCCGTTTCCCTGACCCCAAAAAGACAATGAAATCCTGCACGAAACCAATAGATTTTAGCCACAGGCCTGCGGAGAGGCGAGAGGAATAAAATACAGATGGAGCCTCGTGCGGCGGGGATGGGAATGGATTCCGAGCAGGAGCCGGGACGTGCCGGGGCTGCCCGGGGTCGGGATGAGGTGACCCCCCCCAGGTCCATGTGCACCTCACAGCCACGCTCCGGGTGGCTTTTGGCACCCAATTCTTCATTTATTGGGAAAAAAATTCCCTAATTTCTGCCCCGGCTGTGGCGCCCAGCCTGAATTTAGGAGCTCTTTTGGTGGTTTTTCACCAGCTCTGAGCAAAACCTTCTGCCGGGTGATGGAGCTGGGATGCGGCGGGATGGGGTGGGGACACCAGGAGCATCCCGGGATGGCTCATTTCATATCCCTGCGGAGCTGGAGCCCTCAGAGGCTGCTCATCCTCCTGCCTTAACGCACCACCTCTATTTATTCTGCTCCTGTAACTGTAAAATTGATTTTCTTGCAACAAGCCACTCGTCTTTCACCACCCAACGCACCCAAACGCTCCGACATAAGACACTGGCAATTTTTAATTAGTTTCCTTTCTCCCTCCTTCCTCCCTGAGCAGGCATGTGGAACCGGAACAGGGCAGCCCGGAAAGGAGCGGGATCCAAAGGTGACAAAAGCACTTTTTATCCTTGATATGATTATTAATAATACACTCGTTTACCTAACGAGGCGGGAGCGCGGGGGGTGGCGCAGGGAGGTGATTAGTGCTTCCTTCAGCTGCGGGGATGGAGGAGCAGCTTTAACCACTGGAATCTTTAAATATTGGCTTGGAGCAGCTCAGGGGTGCTGGTCCCCTCCCCACAAAGACCCCCCAGCCCCCAGCCCAGCCCTGGCTCTACTGGTGGCTTTGCTGGCACAATGCAGTGGGTGCTGCCAATGTCCCCTGGGTCAGGGGTGGAATTGGTCAGGACCCCCTTGGAGGTGACCCCCAACACTCCCACGTGGGTGACGGCGGCCCAGGATTAACTGGAAAACCCACAGGGCTCATTACACCTCTCTGATAATGAGCCTGGAGTAATTAAAGCCTTACTGGCTGGGCTGGGGGAGCCACTCTGCTCTGCCAGGCTCCCCCTGCCCCTCCAGCCCCTCAGGGGATGCTGTGAGCCCCCAGTTTGGGGGTCCCACCACCCTGTGCTGAAGCTGCAGCCAGGTGCCAGCGCCACGTGTCCTCTGTCACCAACACCCTGGCTGGAGGTCACAGCCCTGTGTGACCGTCTGGGTGGCAGAAGTGACCGAGCATCCCGCTGTGGGAAGGGTCCCCGGGAGCAGGGAAAGGGCAGAGGGGCTGCACGGAGGGAGCAAAGCCCCTCTGCCCCCAACAGCAGCACAGGGACACGTGTGAGCCCCGAGGAGCCGCCCGGGAAAAGTTACTGGGATGGGGAGTGGGGGGAAAAGGAGAATGAAAGGGAAAAGAAAAAAAAAACAAAAGAGAAAAAAACGGGAAAAAAGGGCAGGAAAGTCCTGCGGCCTTTTGCCTTGTCAGTTCTCCGTCTGCTGTCACTCAGCCGCCGAATTCTCCTTCAAGTTGTCATAGCGAGGCTGGCGGGGATTATGCCGCGGCTCTGTCCAGAATTGATTCATGTGGAACGCGTGCTTGACGGGCGGAACCGCTGGTGTGAGCGGGAGCCGCTGAGACCCCCGATTTTCCCACCTTCCTCACACAATCTGGTATTGTTTGGCCGCAGCCTTAGTGATCCCTGCGCCGGGGCTGTGACTGACACAGCTTTGAGGCTCTAAGGCGTATTTTGAATTTCTAAAACCTCTCAGGAAGTCCCCGGGGTGCCTTCTGCCATTGTCTTGTTTCTCCTTTCGCCTTTTTCCCTTTCCACCCCGAACCCCTCCTGCATCCCCCACCGCCTCCTCCCCCTTTTTTTTTGCCCCTTCCTCCCCCTAATTCCAACCCCTCAATCCCTGACACAACCCGGGTTTTTTTTTTCCTTTCCCCCCATGTTTACGCTCCAACTCTCTCCAGAGCTGCTCAGCCACTTCGCAAACATGATTTAAAAAAAAAAAAAATTAAATAAAACAGAGAAAAACTAAATAAAGCTCTAAAAGTTCCCAAATCCTTGATCCACCACGGAGAAGAGGAGCTTTACTTGTTTGCTTTTAATCAGCTGACACAAACCCCGGGATGTGTTGAAAAATAATAATAGTAGAAATAAATCTTCCACCGAGTCATAATAGAAATAAATCTTTCACCTAATCTTAATAGAAATAAATCTTTTACCTAATCTTAATAGAAATAAAGCTCTCAGCTAATCTGCGGTGAGCTTGTGTCCATCCCGCTGCCCACATTGCTCCAGCCGTCCGTCCTCATCCATCCTCATCCATCCCAAACATCCTCACCCATCCCTGCTGGGGTCACTCAGAGTGACCATCCCACAGGGTCTGGATGAGGAATTTCCCTCTGGATGGACTTTTCCCACCCAGGGAGAGCAGAGCTCCCGTGCCCCTCCTCGGACCGAGCTGCTCCCGGTGCAGGGTCCGGGCTCTGCCCCGTCCCCGTCACGTCCCCCGACCCCTCCGGGCTCAGCACTTTATAACCATTTCCCATTTCCAGTCTTAATCTTATAAGAATGAATTGAGAATGACCAGTGTAAATACACAGGTGCCACTGGGAGCAGAAACCACTCTTTAATCTCGGATATGAAAACAATTCCCTGCTCCGCGCGCTGGCAATCAGCGAGTGCCATCAGCGCCGCGCTCTCCCCGGGAACACGAGAGCTTATAAATATGAATTAGTGCAGAGAAAATCTACTCTCTTACCTAAAGCTAAATGTTATCTGGGTCCCTTTCCAGCAGTGGCTGACATTTCCAGAGTGCTTTTAGTCACATCTGCGGGAAGACAACTCATTTCTTGTCTTAAAAAAAAAAAATTAAAAAAAATAGAGGGAGAAAGGGAAGAGGGAGGAAGTGGAGGAGGATGCAGGGAGATGCTGGGAAAGAGGGAATGCTGGATGCCTGAGCTTCCTCTGGAAAGAGGAGATGCTGGGTGGGCTCTGCGTTGGCTTCTTGGGATGAGGATGGAGAAGCCAAAGCCCCGAGGAGGTGGCACAAGGTGGCTCTCAGGTGCCACCTGAGAGAGGCCCTGAAGTTTGGGTGCTCCTGGCTGGGGCGCTGAGCAGCCCCGGGGTGGCTCGGGGTGCTTGCCACTTGCTGGGGTCCTGTTTGGGAAGGGACACAAGGAGTGGTGTCCCCAGCCGTCCCCTGGAGCAGTGGCAGCATCCGGTGCCACAGGAACGGAGCCTCCCATGGGATCAGTGCCCGCAGCCCTGGCACGGAGCCCCTTGGGTTGTCCTGGCTGAGGGGAGACTGGGAGGGGTCCCACAGGATCCTCGTGTGCCACTTCCCAAAATCCTGGTGATCCACGGCCACGGAGGGCTGGAGCAGCACCTGCATGGAATGACCCCAGAGCAGGAATCGGTGCTGGGAACATCCCTGGGGACACCTGGAAAATGGGAAGGGTCAGCACCCACAGCCAAGGCCCTGCCAGAGCTGGGGAAACTGAGGCACGGTGTGGGAGCCTGGCTGAGGGGATCTCCTTGGAAAGAGAGGGGATGATGGGGCAGGGGGGCCCTGGGCGTCCCCAGCAGCAGGAGCCTGACCCAGTTTTGGGATGCTCCAGCAGCATCCCGGCCTCCAGCACCTCTCCCACCCCTCTCACCCTCAGCATCTCTCCCTCGTCTTTCACCCCTGGGATCTCCAGGGACCCCCAGAAGAGTTCCCCAAAGAAAAGTCCCCCAAAGCCCCCCGAAGAGCCGGCGACGGGGCAGGAGCCGCAAACCCCCTCCCCGTGCCCGGCTGCCACGCCGCTCTCCCCGCAAACGTGACTGCGAGGGAAGGCTCCAGAGCCCGGCGAGGCTCTAATGGGATGCTTAAGCCGCCTTTTAGGTTTTTAATGAGCGGATCCCGGCAGGAATGCTAAACACGGGCAGGTACAGCCCTGCCTCGCCGGCAGCCGCGCGTGTTCCCGTGTCCTTGTCTGGCTCAAGTGAGCTCTGACCTCATTTGCTTCGCGCCGTTCAATTAACGAGGCGAGCGGCGCTGGGGGGAAGGGGGGATGCCGGGGGGGGTCACCCCGTGTATTAATTTCCATTTTATGTTCCAAACAATTGAGCAGCACACGGCGGCAGCCGGTCCCTCGCGGGGCCGTTCTCAGACTCCGCTCTGCCCGCGCTGGGATTTGTCCCAGACCCCCAGCAGGGGGGTTTGGGGGGTTGGGGGGGACCGTGGGGACCCCGCTTCAGCCTGGCCATCCAATTTTCCACCCAGGAAGGGCCGTTTGCCGGGTTTGGATAATGTCCCTCCATCTTGTGCTTCATCCGGAACATCGATGGCTGCCAATGAGACAGAAATGATTGGGAAAAGGGCGAGAGAGGGAGAGAAATGTTTCCCGGGATGTTAAAATAGCCACTTCAGGCACCTAAATTTATGCTGCTCAGAAATGGATTTTTAGTCCAGGGTAATGAGAGAACAAAATAATTAATTCCTCTCCCGCAGACAAAAGGCTGGAGGCGCAGATCCAACCCCAGCGTCCCACAAACCCGGCAGGGAATGGGACAATTCCCGCTGCCAGCAGCTGGATCTGCACCTTGGGAATGTGTCCTGGCAGGGGACAGATGCTGCAAAGGGCACCCACCACCTCAACAGGGATTTTGGGGTGCTGGGGTGTGCAGGGGTCGGGGGCTGCCCCATTCCCATCCCCATTTCCTGCTGTCCAGGCTGATCCAGCGCCGTGCCCCATCCCGTGCTCCATCCCGTGCCCACCCATGGGTGTCCCTGGGTGCCAGGGGGGGTTGGACCCCTCGTTAGGAGCCCAGTGATGAGATTTCCAAAGGGAAAGAGCTGCCTCCCCTCTGCCAACACAGCCCCCCACTCTTTGGGGATGAACGGGGGGGGATTGTGCTTGTTCGGGATGGAGTGATAAATATTAATTATGCAAAGCAGCCTCTCCAGCCCACCCTTGTCTCCACAACATTCCAGGACAGGGAGAGACGGAGGCAGAGTCAATTTATTCATGGAGCAGGTCACTCCCTGTACGAACATCCCTTTCAAAAGGGAGTTGCAACTGGAGGAGATCAAGCAGGGCTGAGTTTGCCTCCCTCAGATATGATAAAATATTCTAATAAATACTCGGGGAGCCCATGACAAGGAGAATGTTTTGTGCTGGTGAGACCTTCGTGGCGGGGCCTTTTGGGGGGTCTCTTCTTTGTGCTGAGGGATTTGGGGGGTCCTGAAGCATCCTCAGGGCCTGTCTACCCCTCATCTCACTGGAGAGTCACTGTCCTATGGGATGCTCTCCCTATTTCCAATTCTTAATAGAAAAACATAAAAATCTGCAGTTTCCTTGCCTTGGATGCTCAGGAGGGATTTCCTGCTCCTCTTGCTATGGGGAACACAACACCCCACGGGCTCCCTGACAGCGTGGGTGGCCCCAGGCACAGGGACAACAGCACCCCAACCCTATCCCCACTCCCACTCTGTTCCTGGCCCCGTTCCAGCCTCATTCCTATCCTTTTCCCAGACAAACCCCAGCCCTATCTTCACTCCCACCCCATTCCTGGGCCTATTCCATCCCCATTCCCATCCCATCCCCACTCCCATCCCATCCCTGGCCCCATGCAAACACCACCCACAGTCCCAGCCCAGTCCCATCCCTGGCCCCATCCCATCTCCTTCTCTATCCCGTGTCCATTCTGATTCTGCTCCTGGCCCCAGTCCTAAACCACGTTTCACCCCAGCCCTATCCCCACTCCCATCCCATCCCCGTTCCCATCTCATCCCTGGCCCCGTCCCAACCCAACCCATCCTCACTCCCATCCCATTCCCAGTCCCAGCCCTGCCCTATCTCATCCCATCTCCATTCCCTGTTCCAGGCCCCACCCCAATCCCAATCCCACCCTAAACCCACCAATGCCTGGTCCCGTCTCACCTCCACCTCCACTGCTCATCCCCCTCCTCCAGCCCAGCCCCACCATTCCCAGTGCCATTCCCAGTGTCATTCCCACCATTCCCAGTGCAATTCCCAGTGCTATTCCCACCATTCCCAGTGCCATTCCAAGCCCATTCCCAGTGCCATTCCCACCATTCCCAGTGCCATTCCCAGTGCCATTCCCAGTGCCATTCCCAGTGCTATTCCCACCATTCCCAGTGCCATTCCCACCATTCCCAGTGCCATTCCCACCGCCATTCCCCCCATCCCCCGCCCATTCCCCCTCCAGGCCCGTAACTCAATCCCTCTCCAATCCCAATCTCAGCCCATCCCCATCCTCTCCCACGCTCCCATCTCCCCCCCGCTCCCCCCGTTCCCATCCGGTGGGCGACGGCGTCACCGTGCGGCAGCTCCGGGCAGCGCCCGCGCCCCCGCCGCTCCGCGACCCCCGGCACCGGGGGGCTCCGGCCGCTCGGCGGGGCACAGCCCGGCCCCGGTGGGTGCGGGTGTTCCCGGGCTGCGGGGCGGGACGGGGGGCGCGGCACCCGGGGGGTTCCGGGTGCTCCCGGGGAGCGGCCGCGGTGCCCCCGCCGCGGGGCCGCCTCCTGCCGGTGCCGGGCGCGGGGTCGGGGCCGCCCGGACTCCCCGAGCACCGCGCGTAGCCCCGGGGGAGCGGGGGGCGGCGGGGGGGTGCAGTGGCGGCGCCGGGCCGGGGGGTGGCACGGCCGAGCCAGGCGGGAGCGCGGCGGAGCCGGTGATGCTGCCGGGGAGGGTCCCGGTGCCCCGCATCCCCACCTTCCTCTCTCCCTGCAGCACTGCGCTCCCGCTTCCCGGCGGCCCGGCAGCCTCTCATCCCCGCCTCCCGGTGCTGCCCGGTATCCCCCATCCCTGCATCCTCCCATCCCGCCATCCTGGCAGCTGCATCCGTGCTGCCCGGCGTCCTCCCGTCCCTGCAGCGCTCCATTCCCGAGTCCTCCTCCCACCCCCGTGTCCCTGCGTCCCTCCATCTTCCCATCCCTGCATCCTCCCAGCCCCGTGGAGCCCCCCGAGCAGCTGAGCCGTGACGCCCCGTTTTGGGGAGCAGCGGGGGTGCCCGGGGGGCCGCGGGTAGGCTCAGCACCGGCCCCGCGGGCTCGGGACCCCCCGTGCCCACCCTCGGCACGGCCGGGGATGAGGCAGCGCCGGGGGGGACGCGAGCGGCGCCGCAGGTAACGGTACGTGCCGGGCCGCGACCCCACCCCAAAATTACCGGGGGCGTGTGGAGGACTGGGGGGGTTGGGGGAGGCTGCAGGAATAATCGGGGTGCAAAGCAGTCCGTGGGTGCCCGGCCTGCCCACTCTGCAAAGCCGGGGGGGACCCCAGACAGGTGGGAATGGGGTGGGAAAAGGGGGAGGGGGGTGGAAGGCGGGGGGGCTGCGGCGATCCATGCCGGGGTCTCCCCCTGCCAGCAGCTGGAGGCAGCTCGCAGCCCCCAGCCCACCATGCCGTCCTCCAAGAGCGAGAGCGACTTCTGGATCGATGGATCCCACCGGGAGGCGGCACTGGAAGATTTCTACATCGTGGGCCCCGAGCTGGGACGGTACCGGGCGGGGAGAGCGAACAGGGAGGGGCTGGGAGGGGCAGGAGCCCCCCGGGAGTTGGGAGCGGGTCCTGGTTGGGGCAGGGTGGGGAGAGGGTTGGAGGGAGGCAGGAGGGATGGAGGGAAGCAGGGAGGGATGGAGGGATGTGGGGAGAGGTGAGGAATACAGAGGGGATGGATTGGGGAGGTGGAGGGATTTGGGGGAGGGGGATGAAGGGGAATGGGGGGTGAAGGGGTGCAGGAAAGGATGCAGGAAGGGAGGGACAGATACAAAAGGGATGGATGGATGTGGGAGGAATGGATGAGGAGGGATGGAAGAATGGAGGGATGCAGGAAGGGGTGGACAAGCAGGAGAGAAGGATGGATGCAGAAGGGCTGTGGAAGGATGGATGAGGGGATGGATGGTGACAGACCCTCCCCTCTGGCGCTTGGCCTGTGCTGTGATGCTGCAGCCAGGGTCTGGCAGCGCTCACTGGGGGTTTGCAGGTTGGAACGGGGGTCCCTGGGGCTGAAAAAGCCGGGAGGGGGGGAAACATCCCACAGCGGGGGGAATTATCTCGGAAAAAGCATCGTGCGTGCCGGGTGGGAAGGGGATTTGTGGTTCCATGGCGCTCGATAATCCCGAGCGCTGGTTTTTCCCGAGCCATCTGGGCACTCGGGGCTGGGGGTTTGCAGGTTGGAACGGGGGTCCCTGGGGCTGTGGAGATGGATATTCCTCATTCCACGGCATCATGGGGAGACTCATCTCTCTTCTGAGCACCCCAAGGCTTTGGGGGTGGGTGATGAGGGTCCTGCCTGCAGCAGCCCCCTGCAAAGGCCAGGCAGTGCCAGCCTCTGCAGAGCCTGAATTCCCAGCTCTGGATTTGGCTTGGAGAGCCGATCTGAGGGCTGTGATCCCGGTGCCCCTCGGGCAGGGGGTGCCAGGGGGTGCCAGGAGGCCGTGCTGGCAAGGCTGATGATCCCGTTTGTGGGGGCTCTGGGCTGTGCCAGGGGGGGAGGCAGCTCTGCCTCGGAACCCTGGCTCTGAACAGGGGGATTTGGTGGTTCAGGCTGGACCAGCCCCAGCTGCCTCCGGGTTTCCATCCTCAGAGAATCCTGCAAAGCAGCAGTTTTGGTGAAAGCAGGAATTTAAGGGTTTGTATCAAGGTGTGGTCACATCAGCCCAGGGTTTGGCAGCACCCAGCCCTGCACAGAGGGATGTAGGACAGGAGGACAGGCCTGGAGCCCCTGGAATCCATCCATCCATCCATCCATCCATCCATCCATCCATCCATCCAGTTTCAGCACCAGACTTAAATCAAACTGGTTTCAGTCCCGGAGCCACCCGCTCACGGCGCGTTGGGATCTGGGTGGGATTTGGGCTGCTGGGAGCCCACTCCCCATGCACAGCTCTCCCTTAGAGCCTCTCCTGGCAAGTCTGGACCCAGCTCCGGCTGGGAATCCCCGGGGAGCAGGAGAGGGATGGAGGGAACCGTGTAGGGATGAGGGGACAGCGGGGAGGACCCAGCCTGGGGCTGCTCCCGGCTCTCACACCGGCCACACATTCCAGGCTCTCAGCAAACCCCATCGTTCGACATTTTCCAGTTCATCTGGAAAGCAAATGCAATTATCTCCCGTCGCAGGCAAGGCTGATTGGGGATATTTATTTGAGGCCTTGAGCGGCGGCTGCGGGGGCCGGGGGCCGAGGCGTGGCGAATTCCGGCAGCGCTGCCCTAATTGGGGACGCGTGAGGGGCAGCGCCACGGGCACAGCGGGCACAGGAGCCACCCCGAGTCCTCCTAAACGCCGAGCCGAGCGCTCCTAAATGATCTCGTTAGCGGCGGGAATCAGGCTGGGAATTGTCCGTGCGGAAAAATGTAGAGGGAGGGTGAGAGGCGACAGATCCCGGCTGGGATTCAGCTGTGGACAGGGGGTGGAGGGTCCTGCCCCGTGACCAGCCCAGCTGGGAAATTCCAGCTATAGTCTCGTGGCTTCTCCCACTGGAAGGGCGCTGTTGTGGCGGTCGCAGCGGCAGCGATGCCATTTTGGGGTCAAATTGCAGCTTTTTGCCCTTTTTCCTGAGCTGGAGCAGGTGGTGGCCGCCCTTCCCCTCCCAGCTGTAACAATTCGTTTCCAAATCGCTTTTTATCTGTAAACTGAAGTTTCGTGGAGAATGTTTGGCAAAAGGGAGGAAATGTTTTGGATCTGGGCGGGGCTGGGGCTCGTGGATCCCGCAGCATCCCGGACCACGCTGGTACCCGGCGCTGCCGTTGCCATGGGAACGCCGTTCCCAACTTCAGCCGGATGAGTTGCAAAATCTCCTCTGGGTTTGAAGACAAATCCCTCTTCCAGGAGAGCCCCCGGGGCTCCCTGCCGGGGTGTTGGTGGGCTCAGGGGAGGTTTCGGTGTGAAAGTCGGTGGTTTTGGGGATCTGATCTTGCCGGGCAGCTCCAGGCACAGCCTGAGCTCCGTCCCAGAAGGCGGCGGAGCCAAAGCGGGTAAAACTTGGCCGATTGCTCGGGGGCAGGAATTAATCTGCCGGGCAGGGAGACGGAATTGCAAATGGGCCCCGGAACGGCCGGGGGCGCTGGGCTGATTTCACCGTCCAGCGCTCAGGAAACGCGATTAACTGGAGCTGAGATCGCCCTCGGCCGCGGGGTCCCCGTGTCACCCGCGGCGGTTTCACCTGGCGGGGATGGGGCCCCGGAGGTGTCGCTGTCGCTGTCCCCGGCTGTCGCTGTCGCTGCGAGCGGGGACACGGCGGCTCCGTCCCGTCGTGAAAGCCGCTTAAGGGTTTAAACCCCCTGTAGAACTCGGGTTTAATTAAAACAGCCTCAGCCGGGAAAGCCGGGAAGGACGCGGGAGGGGGTGCAGGAAGGGGAGGGGTACAGGAGGAGAATTCAGGAATGGGGGGATGCTGGAGGAGGGAGGTCCATGGAGAGCAGGATCCATGAAGAGTGGGATCCACGCTGAGCTCCCAGGGCCTGGCACTGCCAAAGGTGCTGGTGGGGGGCACAGGGGGAGCGGGACCCCCAGCTCTGTGCCAGCCTCACGTCCCCCCTGCCCTCCAGGGGAGCCACCTCGGTGGTGTTCAGCTGCCAGGAGAAGGGCACGGGAGCTCCCTACGCTGCCAAGATCCTGAAGAAAACGGTGAGTGGGGCTGGGGATGGGCAGGGGGAGCAGCAGGGAGCTGGGGGGAGGGCTGGTGGTCTCTCCTCCCCTGCCCCTTGGCACCAGGATGGGTGAGGGGCTGGCACCGGGCATCGCTCCCAAAATCTGGGGGTCCCACATGGACAAAAGCGCTGGGATTTGGGGCGGGGGAGAGCTCTGGGACAGACATGGAATTGTGCTGGGTGTGATGTGGGGGTCTCTGCGTGGTGGGGAGCCAGAGGCAGGCGTGGCAGCACAGGTGACACGAGCTCTGCACGGGCTCTGCTTCCCAGATCGACAAAAAGATCGTGAGGACGGAGATCGGGGTCCTGCTGCGGCTCTCGCACCCCAACATCGTGAGTAGGACCCTGGTGACACAGCTGCCACCTCCCTTTGGGTCGGGTCCACGGCTGCTGGGGGTGGGTTTGCCCTTAACTCAGCCTGGTGCTGAGGGAAGGGCTGGAATGTCCTTGTCCTCACCCTGTCTTGGTGCAGGGATGAAGGCAGCACCCCATGGAAAACCCTGCCTGCACCCCGTGTCCCCTCCTGCCCCCCGTGTCCCCTTCCTGCCCCCCGTGTCCCCTCCCTGCCCCTCTGACAGCATCCAGGTGATTCCCCTCTCCCTGCCACATGAAATTCCTGGTCCTTGCAGCTCCTTTGAGCTCTGATATCCAAGGCTAAGGACCCCCCCCTGTCCTCCCCCTTCCCACAGCCTGGCTTGAGATTTCCACCAGGGAGGCAATTTCCATCGAGGAGATCAAATGAATCCCACGGAAAATTGCCTGTCTGTAATGAATCCTGCCAGGAGAGATAAAAGGGGAGGCCAGGGCCGTGGGGCTGGGGCTGTGTCCTGCCTGCTCAGCACTCCAGGGATAACAGGAGCGGGGCTGGAGCAGATCTAATCCAGCCAGGGCTAGCACAGCCCCTCTGGAATGCCAGGGGCTGGGGGGCTCCGTGCCCCCCACGTCCCAAAAAAGCTCATTCCCGACTGCATGGTTCCACTGGGAAACTGCAAAAGGATCATGGAGAACACCTGAGTTAAGGAAATGACACGGAAAAGCCACCTGGGAGCTGCTGTGGGGCTGAGGGCTGGGACAGGCCCTGAGCCCAATCCAAACAGGAGCATGTTGGGACATCACTGGGACATTGTCAGGACATCACTGGGACATTGTCAGGACATCGCTGGGACATTCTCTTGCCGTTTCCTTGGCTGCAGCATCCCTCAAACCCTGGGCACGGCTGCTCCCAGCCCATCCCATCCTCAGAGCTTTGCTCTCTGGAGAAGCCCAGAACTTTCCTTCCAAGAGATGAAGCCAAGAGAAATCCCAAACATCCCGAAAACAGATAAAGAGGTCAAAGCACTGGGGACAGGTTGTCTCTAAACCTCTCAGCCAGCTCGGCTTGGGCCCATTTTGGGGTGTTTCAGGGCAATTTGGTGCTTCAGCCTCTTCCATGGAGACATCTCCCCCATCCCAGGACATCTGGGCAGATGCAGGGATGAGAGCCAGGATGGGAATCACACACTTGGAGCAGCCCAGGTGGATGGGAAGAGGCTCCTCTCTGATGTGTTATCAAGAACAGCACAGAAAATCCAATTTCCTCCCTCCCCTCTCCAGGCAGCAGCTCCTCAGAGCCACAGAGGAGGATCCAGCCCGTTGGAATATTTAAATCCCTGAGGTTTCCGTGGGGTTCTGCTCATCCCAGGTTCAAGTGATGTTTGAAGAGGAGCTGCTCTGCTCCATTATTGACGCCGGCGCCGCTATCGTGCGGCACCGACCTCGGCAGCAGCTGATAATAGGATTGTAAACTTTTGAAGTTAATAGGAAAATTATAGTGCTCCGTGTATTATTATAATGCAATAAGCTGCCACATAGTGTCTCTCACCCCGCAGGGGATCATGGCTTGTCACCCAGCCTGGGAAGGGAATGATTAAAGCCCCATGAAATTCGCAGTGTCACAAAAGTCTTAAGAAGCATGAAATTCTTGGGTTTCCATTTTTGTAAAAAAAAAAAAAAAAAGGAAAAATTGCATTTGGACATCGCTTGAAGAGAGAGAATTGTTAATTCTAGATGGGCTGTGGAGGCACAAAGGGCTCGTGTGGGAGCCAAAGCACAAAAAGTCAGGAGGAAAACACGGGTTTGGTGCCTCTTCTGCTGCAGAACAGCCCAAGGGACATTTCCAGAACCTTGACCCCAGAGTGGCCGTGACCTTGCAGGGTGTGTCTGGCTCTCCCTCACCCCATCCCAGGTGTGCAGGATCAGGATCCATCCCGTGGGATGCAGCTGGAGTCACTCCCACACCACAGGGCTGGATGGAGGCTCCGAGGTGTCCATGGAGCTGCAAAATTCCAATGCTCTCAAGGAGCTCCTCTGAGAAACAAGCTCGGAGATGTGAAGAGGGTCAGGGCTCTGCACATTCCCAGATTCGTCTTTAATCCCTGTTAAGTGAGCAGGGCTGCTGCAAAGAGTTCAAAAAATTCAGGTGAAAACAAATCAAGAGTGGGGAAAAACCAAACAAACAGAGGAAGGAAATGTTTGCCCTGGAATAACCCTTTCCACTCTCCCTGGTGGCCAAAGTCTCCTCCCAGCACAGCCAGGATGCATTCCTGCATCCCATATCCCATATCCCACATCCCTCATCCTACATCCTACATCCCATATCCCATATCCCATATCTCATATCCCATATCTCGTATCCCACACCCCATATCTCACATCCCATATCTCATATCTCACACCTCACATCCCATATTTCACATCCCATATCCCATATATCACATCCCATATCTCATATCCCATATCTCGTATCCCACATCCCATATCTCACATCCCATATCCCATATTCCACGCACCCAAAACCCACATCTCACACTTCACATCCCATATCCCACACCCCACGTCCCATATCCCATATCTCACATCCCATATTCCACACCCCGATCCCATATCTCGTATCCCACACCCCATATCTCACATCCCATATCTCATATCTCACACCTCACATCCCATATTTCACATCCCATATCCCATATATCACATCCCATATCTCATATCCCATATCCCATATTCCACGCACCCAAAACCCACATCCCACACCCCACATCCCATATCCCACACCCCACATCTCACATCCCATATCTCATATCCCACATCCCTTTTTCCCACACTTCACATTCCTCATCCCACACCCCACGTGCCATATTCCACACCTCACATCTCATATCCCACATCCCATATCCCACACCTCACATCCCTCATCTCACATCCCATATCTCACACCCCACCCCCCACATCCCATATTCCGCACCTCACATCCCATATCTCATATCCCATATCCCACATCCCATATCTCATATCCCATATCTTATATCCCATATCCCACCCCCCACATCCCATATTCCGCACCTCACATCCCATATCTCATATCCCACACCCCACACCCCTCATCCCACACCCCACACCCCAAAATCCCTCCTGTCACCCTTTCCAGATCAAGCTGAAGGAGATTTTTGAGACGCCCTCGGAGATCGCGCTGGTGCTGGAGCTGGTGACGGGGGGAGAACTCTTTGACAGGTACAGATGGGATCTGGAGGGTGGATCCTGCGAGGAGGAGGAGGATGGAGGGGGCTGAAGGCTCCGTGTGCCCACAGGATCGTGGAGAGGGGGTTCTACAGCGAGCGGGATGCGGCGCACGTGGTCAAGCAGATCCTGGAGGCTGTTTCGGTAACGTGGCCCTGGGGACAGCCCGGTGAGGGGGGGCTTGGGGGGGCTGCAGAAATATCCCTGGGAGGGGCACCCAGAGCTGCCCCCATCCCAAACATCTTGTTTGTCCACTCGCCCTTGGCCTTCCAAAGGCACCACTGGGAGAAGATGGATCTGCTCTTAGCGGGGATGAAGAAGAGGAAGGAGGAAGGTCAGGGCCGCTCTGCATCCCAGAGTTTCCATGGCAACAGGAGGGTTTAAAAACCAGGAACTCCCAACTGGAAACGGATCCACCACAGTGGTGGCTGGTCCCAAGTTTGTGACAGGTCCCCGGTCGCTGCTGCCACCTCCCAAATTCTGTCTGAGGCCGTTCCCTTCCTTTTCACAGCCCACTTTTCCTCTTTTTTGCAGTATTTGCACCAGAACGGGGTCGTGCACCGGGACCTGAAGCCGGAGAACCTGCTCTACGCCGACCTGTCCCCCGATGCCCCCCTCAAAATCGGTGGGTTGGGGACCTGCCCGGGGGTCCTGGCACGGGAGGGGATCCCAGTGCCTGTCCCTGATGGCACTGCCACCCCTTGTGTCCCTGCAAGGTGACTTTGGGCTCTCCAAGATCGTGGATGAGCAGGACACCATGAAAACCGTGTGTGGGACACCGGGGTACTGCGGTGAGCCGGAGGGGAACGGGGAGGGAGGGACCCCTGGGGAGAGGAAAATTGGGGTGAGAGGGACATTTTTGGGAGAGGAAAATTGGGAAGTAGAGAGGGAGGGAGAGGCGTTCTGGGGAGAGGAAAATTGGGGAGGGAGAGAGAGACATTGTGGGGAGACAAAAATTGGGGTAGAGGGAGAGAGGGACATTGTGGGGAGAGGAAAACAGGGGAGGGAGAGAAAGAGGGACAATCTAGGAAGAGGAAAATTGGGGAGGGAGAGAGAGAGACATTTTGGGGAGAGGAAAATTGGGAAGTAGAGAGGGAGGGAGGGACATTGTGGGGAGAGGAAAACTGGGGAGGGAGGGACATTCAGGGGAAAGGAAAATTAGGGTGAGAGGGAGGGGGGGACATTTCATTTATCCCCTTTCCTCCCCATTTATCCCTTTTTCTCCCCATTTATCCCCTTTCCTCCCCATTTCTCCCTTTTCTCCCCACCTGCAGCTGCCCGGGGTGGTTTTCTCCACTGGAACCCCCTCATGGGTGTGTTTGACCCCCCAAATTTTCCTTCCAGCCCCCGAAATCCTGCACGGGTGTCCCTATGGACCAGAGGTGGACATGTGGAGCGTGGGTGTCATCACCTACATCCTGTGAGTGTCACAGCCAGGGGACACAGCGGGGTGGCTTTGTCCCCTCTGTCCCTGCCACAGGGGTGTTGAATTTTCCAGGGTCCCCAGGACGAAGGAGGAAATGAGTATATTGAGTCTATGTTTTTAGAAGGCTAATTAATTATTTCATATTATATATTATATTATTTTCTATTATTATTTTATATTGTTTCAATATTACAATTTTGTAATATTTTTATATTATTTTCTATTATTATTTTATATTGTTTTAATATTATAATTTTATATTATTTTATATTATTTTCTATTATTTTATATTAAATAAATAAATACTACACTGAAACTATACTAAAGAATAGAGAAAGGATACAGACAGAAGGCTTAACAAGAATGAGAATGAAAACTTTCTCCAGACTCCTGACACAGCTGGCTGTGATCGGTCATTAAATAAAAACAATTTCCATGAAATTAATCAAACAACGGATAAACAACATTCCAAAGCAGCAAAACGCAGCAGAAGCAATCAGATAATTACTGGTTTCATTTTTTTCTCTGAGGCTTCTCAGCTTCCCAGGAGAAGAAATCCTGGCGAAGGGATTTTTCGGGAAGGTGACAGTGACAGGGGGGTGGCAGGGCTGGTGGCAGCGTGTCCCACGGCTCTGTCCCCCCAGGCTCTGCGGCTTCGAGCCCTTCTTTGACCCGCGGGGGGATCAGTACATGTACGGCCGCATCCTCACCTGTGACTACGAGTTCGTGTCCCCCTGGTGGGACGAGGTGTCCCCCAACGCCAAGGATCTGGTGAGTGAGGCAGAGCTGGGCCTGGGAAACTGTCATGTTTATTTATTTTAATTTATTTTATTTTATTTTTAATTCTTATTTTATTTTATGCTTGATTTTCTTTTCTTTTAAATTGAATTTTATATTTGTTTATGATTCCATTTTCATCCCTTTATTTATTAATTACTTTATTTATAACATGGTGATTGTTTATTTTATGATTTCATTTTATCCATTTATTTATTAACTCTTTTAATTATATTTATTTATCACATTTTAGTATTGATTGATTCTTTATGATTATATGTTTATGTATTTATGGTAAGTTTTTATTTATTTATTACAAATTTTCATTTATTTATTTATCATTATTTGCATTATTGGTTTCACTTATTTTATGATTTTATTTTTATCTATTTATTGCATTTGTTTATTTCTTTTCATTTATTAACCACATTTTTTTATTTCATTATTTTATTTTCACGTATTTACTACATATATTTATCTAATTAAATTAATTTATTCCCCACACATTTCTATTAATGATTTCTTTTTCCACGTGAATTCATTATTTATTTATTTATTATGACATACTCTTGCTTTCTTTAATTTCCTTTATTTATTCCTTATTTTTTATGATTTATTTTCTGATTAATTTTGCTTCTTTCTTTATTCTTTATTCTTATGATCGATTCTAGGATTTATTATAATATATATTATATATTTATTATAAATATTTATTCTTTTAGCGCGAGTTACTTGGAAATGACAAAACTTGGTGCTTTCAGGTCAGAAAATTGATCGTTTTGGATCCCCAGAAGAGGCTGACGGTTCAGCAGGCCCTGCAGCACCCCTGGGTCACCGGGAAAGCGGCGAAATTCGCTCACATGGACAGCACGCAGAGGAAACTGCAGGAATTCAACGCCAGGAGGAAACTGAAGGTCAGCGGGGACCCCCGGCACCGTCGGGGACGTGTGACAGCACAGCCAGGGGACAACTGTCCCCAGCCACGGCCGGGAAGGGCAGAACGCTGCCAGCACCATCTTGGAGTTTGCAGCGGTGCCAGGGGATTTTTGGGATGGATTTTAGGGAAAGGTTCCTCCCCCCAAGGGTGCTGGGCACCAAATTCCCTCGATCCTGGCCCCGAGGCTGCCGGAGCTCCGGGAGTTAGGGGTGGGATTGTTGGGGGACAGCACAGGGAGGGGACACCTGTCCCCAGCCACCTGGAAGGGCAGAACGCTGCCAGCAGCCTCTTGGATCCCGAGGGACAGTTTGGGGATTTTTGGGATAGAATTTAGGGGAAGGTTCCCCCCACCGAGTGTGCTGGGCACCAAATTCCCTCAATCCCAGCCCCGAGGCTGCTGGAGCTCCAGGAGGTTGGAGCACAGGCCTCAGCGCAGGCCTCAGTGCATTCCCGAGTGACCACCCTGCCGTGGCCCCAGTGGCCGTGTTCCAGAGTGACCACCCCGCCGTGTTCCAGAGTGACCACCCTCCCGTGTTCCAGAGTGACCACCCCCCCGTGTTTCAGAGTGACCACCCCACCGTGGCCCCGGTGGCCGTGCCAGGGGCTGGCTGTGACAGTTAACGGGCCCGGTGACACCGCCCAGCCTTGGCCGCTCCCGAGATCCCCCAGAGCCGGTCTGGGCTCGGGACATCCTCGTGTCGTGTCCTGCCAGCCCCCGGTCGCTGTCCCTGTGTCTGTGCCCGCCGGCTGAGGGGACGAGGCGGTGACTTTTCTTCCCACTCTGCAGCAGTTCGGGCCGCTGTGGCTTGGGAGAATCCCCAAAAACCAGGCACAAAGAGGATTTTTCCCACCTTTCCCTGCAAAGGCAGCAAGTTGTCTTTAAGGGGTTCTTGTAAATAATCCTAAAGGGTTTTTTTTTAAATTTTTCTGGCGTAGCTGTGGCATGTCCAGCACTGTCACCAACCCAGCTGTGGGGTTGCTGCTGTGTTAGGAGGGGTTTTAGGAGCCTTTGACCCCAAATGTTCGATCCTCTCTGGAGAACAGCCCGTGCCAGTGCTTCCCTTGTCATTCCCAGGCAGCAGCCGAGCCCTGGGTTGTGTTTTTTTGGGTGTGTTCCCCACCTTCAGCTTTGCTGTGGATCCCTGCTGGTGGTGGTGGGGTGCACACGGACTGGGAATGCTGGTCCAGCCTCCCCTTGGCGTTCCAGGTCAGGATTGACACAATTCTAACACAGGAATTTGAATATTGGGAGATTTTGCCACGTAACTGCTGTTCCCTGAGGGAGGTCAGTGAGCTTATACCTTTCTTAATTTTTATTTTTTAATGAAATCGGCAGACAAACTACTTGAAAAGGAATTTTTCTTTTTTTTTTAAGGCAGGAAAAAAGATGACTATTTACAGATTTTAATAGAGGGCAAGTAAGCAGACAGCAAAAGCCATATTCTATGTGGGAATTGCAGAGAGCTGGTGGGATCTGCCAGGGTGTGTTCAGGGTAAAAATCCCACCTGGAAGGGAATAAATTTGTACAGGAGGTTCACTCCCCCAGGATGGGGGCGCAGGATTGAGCAGCTGGGGTGGGAAGGGCAAAAAAACCCCCAAAATTGGATGTTTTGCCAAAGGTGATGCAGCGGTGATGGACCTGAGGGAGACAGAGCAGGGTCAGGAGGGTGAGGTCAGAGCAGGGGGAGGAAAAATAAATTTTGGGTTTAACTCCAGCACGAAGAGAAATCAAAATAGCTCCGAGTCAGGATCCACCCCAGAGCTCAGTGGGGTTTGGGGAGCCAAAAACAGAGAGAAATGGGGTGTTCAAGAGGGGTTTGATTGGGAAAAAAATCATGGCTTGGCTAGAGCTGCACTTCTTGAATTTGAGTTGCTCTTTTGTGGGGAAGCAGCTGCCCCAGGGGGAAAGGAAGCCGCTGATCCCGTGGGACTCTGCAGCACAGGGAAATTCCCCTTTTTCCTTTGCATTTTTGGCAGGAGTTTTTCCCTCTCCTTTTTCTAACCCTGAGGGCTGAGCCTTGCAGGGTGCTCAGCGTCCATCCCCGTCCTGGTGTCGTGTCGTGGGACCTGAACTCCACCTCGTTGTTTCCCAGCCCGGGTTTTAAAGACTGTTTTCTATCCTTCGACATGAAATGCTGATTAAAACCCCTCGCACCCCCAGAGCCTGCAGAGCAGGGAAGAGGCTGAGCAACAGTTGTAGGATCCCCAGGAAAACGGGAATTACACTCGACAAATCAATTACACAAAGTATCTCCAGCAGGAGGAAGGAGGGGGCCTGCAAGAAAAACCAGAACTGGAGTTTGTCTCTTATTATTCCATATTTAAAGACAGGAAAAATGCACTCCTGGGGGCGAGCCTGGGGAGGTGCATTTTGGGTCTGTTGCTGTTTGCAGAGCGCGTTTGAGTGATTATTTCAGTGTGGTGGTGACAGTTCTGGCAGCCAGGTGTTGATAACCAAGTAGAGACAGTGAATAAAGCATCCAATCTCTGAGCGTGGGCTCCCTGGTCACTGTTTTCCTTGGAAAGCTAAAGATTGCCGTGGGATGGGTTGTGTGAAAAGATCTTAAAAGTTTAGTAGTAATAAAGTGGTTATTAAAATAGTAATGTAATTAGAGTAATAAAAATTGGAACAATTGAGATTAGGACAATAGGAGACAATAAAAACAAAGAGTTACAGACAGTCCAGGTATCTCTTTCTGGGCAAAATAAGCCCAAAAAAGAACCTACGTTAAGAGAGGATTAACCCTTAAAAGCAACAGCCTGTTGCATGTTCATACACCTCATACATGGTGCATGAATTCCATTCCAACACAGGATTCTGTCTGGTCACTGTCAACTTCTTCCTCTGAATGCAGTCTTCAGAGCTGAGCAGGAAGAAGTTAGTTTATTCTGATAATGGGGCAATAAATTCTCTTTCTCTGAAAGATTTAGGCGTCCCGTGGCTGCTATTTTTTCTTTAGACAAAAAAGTATTCTACATAGCAGAGTTTCTATTTTAACATTATGTTATAACCTAAAACTGTATTTAACACGCTACTTAAGAAAATTAATACAGCATCGCTTTCTAACACAACACATATAATATTCACGTTAATATTTGCCAAAAGCCAATCATAAAATACGCATTTTTCACACCCAGGGACACTTTCCAGTGCGTCCCAGGCTGCTCCAAGCCCTGCCCAGCCTGGCCTTGGACACTTCCAGGGATCCAGGGGCAGCTGTGGCTGCCACCAGGGAAGGTTGGGGAAGGCGGGCGGCCCCTGTGAGGGGAGGGCATTGAGGGGTCCCGTCCCTCCCCTCACCAGGGAAGGCTGTGGGGGCGACCCCTCTGAGGGGAGGCTGTTGAGGGGTCCCGCTCCTCCCCTCAGCGGGCGCTTGGAGCGTTCCATCCCTCCCGGAGGGGGGTTTGGGGTCCCGTCCCTTATGGAGGGGTCTCTGGACTGGGGGTCCCGTCCCGTCCCTCCCCTCACGCTTCGGGTTTGGGGGAGGGTCCCGTCCCTCACCGGGTGCGGGATTCTGGGGGGGTCTCTCCCCTCACCGGTTGGGGTTTGGAGGAGGGTCCCGTCCCTCCCCTCACGGTGGGGGGGTTTGGCCGTCCCGTCCCTCCCCTCACGTGGGTTTTTGGGGCCGGGCGGTTCCCGCTGTCCCCGCTCCGCCTCACGGGGGTCCCGCACCGGCCCCGCCGCTCCGGGCTCGCTAACGGCCCTTCGTTCCTCCCTCCCTCCGCCGCCGCAGGGCCGCGATCCCGGAGCCCCGGCGATCCCAGCGCCTGGACCTTGTAAGTACAGGAAGATCTTTAGTATGTGTTTTTTTAAAGCCTTTGAGGAAGCCCTGCGGGATCTGAGGCCGCTCTGCTCAGGTTTCTGTTGTCAATCGTGTGTAAAAATTGGGATCAAATGACGTGGAAAAAGTCTACCCGGTGCATTATTTTTAGGGTGTAGTTCCCTGTTTTCAGGGTTTGGTCGCAGGAAGCTGTGCATTGGGCAGGCCCACGGCTGCGTTGTGTAATTCCTGGTAGTATTTTCCTCACACAGCAAGAGCCACTTGTGCTCCTGGAAATAAGGAATTCATGAATCCTGGGATCGTTTGGGTTGGAAGGACCTAAAGCCCATCCAGTCCCATCCCTTCCACTATCCCAGGTTGCTCCAAACCTTGTCCAACCTTGGATACTTCCAGGGATGGGGCAGCCACAGCTTCTACAGAAAAATAGAATTTAAGATATAATATTAAAGAGAAGCTGCAGGGTGATATCAGTGATCCTGAAGGTAAAACAATAATGACTGTAGTAATATGTTTGATTAAATCCTGTATTTCCTTAAAAAATAAAGACCACAACGGACAAAGGTGGGTGACTCCTTTATTCCCTTTTTTTCCTCCCTCAGAACACCTTGCCCTTTTCCACGTGAAGCTCAGCCATGACTGACCAAGAGTTCATTCTCTGCAAGTGGAAGAGGCGTTTGTGGCCAGCCAAGGTAAGGAGGAATGAGGAAATGTTTGTGGAGGTTGCTTGGAACAGAGCAGGAAGGAAGGGAGAGGTCCCAGCAAACGTGTCTGAACTTGTCTGAGCTGTGGAGATACCAACAGGAAAAATGGAGAGGGCCTGGAGCGATGGGAATAACTTCTCACAGCCTGAGGGCAGCGTTGGATGGGGCATTAGGGAAAAATTCCTCCCTGTGAGGGTGCTGAGGGCCTGGAATGGATTTTCAGAGAAGCCTGGGACAGTGAAGGAGTCCCTGCCCTTGGCACGGCTGGGATGGGATTGAAGATCCCTTCCCAGGTCCATCCTGGGATTTTATCATTCCACAATCTTAAAGCTGCTCCCAGGCACCGTCAAGCTGCTCTTAGATAAACGTTTTGCTGTTGGTCAAGATTTTAAATGAAGATTTCTCACTTCTGTTGCAGGTTTTGTGCAAACCTGGAGTTGCTGGGGGCAGTCCTGTTGCCACCACAACAAGGATGGGATTGAAAGCTGAAATCCTTGGCTTGGAGAAGCAGTTGAGTATCCTTGTTCCTATCACACGTTTGCATTCTTAGAGGTTAAAACATAAGGGGAAGAAAGGAATCCTTTTATCTGAAGGTGCCGGTGAGATGGGATCCTGGATTTGCAGAAGGTTTAGGAGTTTAACCCTAGCCAGGACAGGTTGGGGGAGGGAATGTTTGGGGTTTTTGCTGTCTGAGAGCAGTTTTGTGGTGCTGGGAGTGTTTTGCTGCCGGTTCCAGTCACCTTTTTGTGCTCCAGGGTCAGTGTGAGCTCTGCAAACGTGGTTCCCCTGACAGAGGAGAGGATCAAGGACATCGCCTCCACCTTGGGTGAGGAGGGAGGGGCCCAAATGTGCTGCTTTGTGTCTTTTGTGGGTGTAAAATACCTGCAGAAACCCAGCCTGGGGGGGATAAAACTTCTGTATTTCACTTATTTTCTTTTCCCCTTTTCCATAAAGTTGGAAAATGGGTTAAAAATTTATCATTTTCTTCTTCCCTGGGGTGGCTTGTTGGAGGGATGGTGAAGAAATGTGAGTTTCCCTCAAAATGAGGCACTTCCAGCTTGGTCTTTGTGTGTCTCCATCCTTTGCCTTGGGAATTGTGGATGATTTAAGTAGTAAAAAATGCACCTTAAAAGAAACACTACGAGTAACATTTATTATTTCTTTAGTAATACATTTGTTTATGGTAGAATAATGAGGACCATTTCATTTATTGAATATTTTTCCTCATCAGAGCAAAAGAAAAGCATGAGTGAGGCCGTGGAGGAGCTGCAATATCGCTGTTCCCTTAAAATTGCCCTGGATATTCTCCATCAGACTAACTCCAGCAATCAAATGCCACCTGCAGAAGGACCAAATCCCAAATTTTCCCGGGAGAAATGTGCCCCACCCACCCCCTCCCAGAGCTTCTTGTTGCGCTCTCGCTTTAAAAAGTCGGAACCTGAGGCTGCCAAGAGGAAAAGAAAACCCCAGAATAACTGTGGGCTGAAGGATGATCCCAAAGCACGCGGCCAGGGAGGTCCTGTGGCTCCAGGAGGGAGTGGAAAAGCACCTGGAAGTGGCACAAACCCTGCCAGGTGTGGTGCCAGGAACTCGAGTGTGGCACCAGCCCCTGACAGTCACAACTGCAAAAATCCAGAACCAAAATCATCACCCAGACAGAGGAAAATCCAACCCAAAATGGGGAATGGAGTTTCCTTTAAGCCAGAGGCTGGAAGAAGTCAGCAAGGAAGGAAAAGATGTAGGGATGATTCCCCCCCGGATCAAGCACAGGTGGCTCCTGAGGAGGGGTCTCCCTCTGTCTCCTCTAAATCTGGCACCGTGGAACCTTCCAGAAAGACAGGAACTCAGCCTGGGAAAACATTCCTGGATTCCTCCTGTGAAACTGCCTCGGATGAGTTGGAGAAAAGCATCAGCAGTGAGAGTGAGAGCCTGGCAAAGCAGCTGGATGGGAGGAGAGAGGCGGAGGGTGGAAAACACCTGGATGGGGCAGGTGTGGCCTCAGGCACAGACAGGAAATGCAGGAACCACCCCGGATCCTCACCTGGGCCTTCTGGTGCCTTCCCTCAGCCTCAGGAGGAGGAAAACCAGGATCCCTCACACCTGGCTGGGAATAAAGCCCCTGACTCTGAGGAAGATGAAGGTGGGCAAATCCCTTGGGGAAGGGAAACCTTCATCCTGTGTGGGTGGTGAACGCTGTTACTCACCTTGGAATGTTGCTTTGTTTTTGGGGAAGTGGCTCTTGAATTGCTGCTTTAATTCCTTTTGGTTTCCATTCCTGGGAAGCAGAAATGCTGATCCCTTCAGTGCTGGGGAGGGCTTGGGTGGTGTTTGGGTTGTCTGGAGTTGCTTGGGGTTTTCCATGGAAAGCTGGGGGTTTTTTGAGCTCACACTTGTTTTCCCTTACTGCTCTCTGATAAATGGAGATTAAATGTTTTTGAATGAGTAGGTGCAGGGTCCTGAGACCAGCCCCATTCTTTTCCCCTTTCCCTCTTTTATCCACATGACCAGGGAATTAGGATTCTCTAATTAGAAGCGTGCAGGTGTGTCAGATCCCCTCTAGGTCACACTCAGGTGTGTCTCACCTGTTCTGAAGCTGATCCTGTCCTAATCCCTGGATCCTGGTGCTGTTGGCAGGGCTGGAACCCTCTGGGATGTCTTCCAGGAGAGTTTCCTCAGAAAGCCTCCCTCCACTCTCACCTCTGGCAGATGAAGAGGAGGAAGATTTCCCAAGCGTTCTGTCCCATCGAGGTGAGACATCAGCAGGGCTGAGGCTCTTCCCCTTCTGGGAGCTTCAGTTTGCCTGCAGTCCCTGGAGATTCCAGGAGGGAATCCAGCTGTGTCCAGGCTCGGGATCAAATGCATTTCCTGGGTCCATCAGGCATTTTGCTGCAGAATAAAAAAAATTCCTGAAACTGGACAAGGGCCTGGGATTGAAGTTGCTGGGTTTCAGTTCAGGACTCCCTGTGCTGCATTTTGGGGTCACTGTTAAAGCACTGAAGAGAAACTCCTGGAGTTTCTCCTGGAGGAAAAAAAGAAAGGGGCAGCATCTGTCTTGTTTTATTTTTTAAATGTTTTTTAAGGAAAATTTCCCTTCTTTTTCACCAGAACCCAAATTCTTCGAGGAAGGGATGTTGGTGTGGTGCAAGCTGCGGCGGTATCCGTACTGGCCAGCAGTGGTAAGAGCAGCTCCTGCCACCTCACAGCCTGCTGATAAGGAGCAACTCCCAGTTCTGGAGTGACTTTTGCCCTTCCTGGAAGTGTTAAAAGACCTTCCAGTAGAAGCATTTCAAAATTGATAGAAGTCAATTTGTGCTAAAAGCACTCAAAATGTGGTCACTTCACACCTGTTTGTACAGAGCACAGGCCTATCCCAGTTCTTTTATCGTGGAGCAGGACTTTGTTCCCAATTTGCAAAAGAAAGGAGAAGCCCTTTGTGCACTAAAAATACTCCCTTGGGGGAACTGGTTGCTGTTTCTGCTTGAGTTTTTTTATATTTGTGTAATAAAGCAAAGTTACAGCAACAGGAAAAATTCAAGTGTGGGTTGTAGTGGGTGATATCCACAGAAAAATATCCCTGCTTTAACAAGATTAGGATTTTTGAGGCTTTATCCTCTCTCCAGGTAAAAACAGTGAAGAGGAAGCACCGGAGGGCCTGTGTGCTCTTCATAGATGGCACCACAAATGAGAAGAAAAAAGGGTAAATGTGGATTTCCATCCCATCCTGAATTTCCAGTCTCTGCTATTCCATGTCCTGTGCCCTTTTCCTGGTGCAGGGGGAGGACAGTCCTCTCCAGGTTGATCTGGGAGGGAGGGGCTGGGGCAGGTGAGGGTTGTAGGTGCTTTGTCATGCTGCAGGTTGAGGCAGCTCCCAGTCCCTGGGAGGAGCTGAGGAGTCAAAAACAAAACAAAAAAAATCCCCTGGAATGCAGCCAGTGTTTTCCTTGTGCTGCCTGAACTTTCTGGAAACACTGGGCTGCCTTTAACTTTTCTCTAAACCAGGTACTTCTCATTTGTTAGAAGATTCCATACTTGCTGTGGAAGTAAAAAACATTAAAATTTGTGCTCCTTAATTCCTTGGGAAGTGGGATTTTCAGGGAGAAGCAGAGCTGCAGTAAATCAGCAGGGAAATGGGGCAGTTGAGTTGCACCTCTGACTGTGTTTCTTTAAAAGTTTTTCAGTGTCTCTGAAGAGCCTGAAACACTTTGACTGTGAGGAGAAGCAGAATCTCATTGTGAGTATCCCAGAGATGTGGAACTGCAGGACTTGGGCAAATACAGTGGGAAGTTCAGGATATAAATGGCCAGGGGGGCAGCGTGGGGCTTGGCCCCCTCAAAGCCACTCTCATCCCTGTGACAGCTCTGGCAGGAGTTGTTTTACTGTGAGGAAAAAATGACCATGGACCATTTTTTGTCCCCTGCTTGGCATCCTGGGCTGAAACTCTTGGAGAGCTGCTGGATTTGGGACAGAAAATCCTCCTTGTTTTGCAGGAACGAGCCAAGGAGAACTATTCCAGGGAAATCGAGTGGTGCCTCCAGCTGATCCGGGACTATCGGATCCGAGTGGGTAAGGAGGGGAAGGTGACCATGAAATCACCAAATCCCAGCATGGTTTGGGTGGGAAGGACCTTAAACCCCATCCAGTGCCCCCCTGCCATGGGCAGGGACACCTTCCACTGTCCCAGGGTGCTCCAAGCCCTGTCCAACCTGGCCTTGGACACTCCCAGCTTCTCTGGGATCTCATCCTGAGATCCAGCAGGAAAAGGGAACACCAAGCTTTGATTCCTGGGTGACTGGAACTGATCTCTGTCCCTGTTTGGGTTTTTAGGCTGTCATTCTTTCACTGGATCCTTCCTGGAGTATTTTGCTGCTGATATCAGTAAGTGAATCCATCCCTTTGGGAATTCTCTTGGCTAGGTAAAAACTCCTCTCAGCAATAAAATTCCTTATTTTCTAATGATACAGCTATGAAAAAAAAACCTCTTTGTACATTTAAGTATAAATTCTTGTGGTTTCTCTTTCAGGCTACCCAGTGAGGAAAGAGGGATACCAGAGTGTGGTGCAGATGGCATTCCCAAACACAGGGGAGGAAGAGGCTGGACAGTCTTCCTCAGACACCTCCCCCCAGAAACCCCCGAGGAAGCTCCTCCCTGACAGGACCAGAGCTGCCAGGGACAGGGAGAACAAGAAGCTGGTGGAGTTCATAGTGAAGACCAAAGGGGCTGAAGAGCATCTGCTGGGCATCTTGAAAAGTGGGAAACAATCCCGCTGGCTGAAGAAATTCCTGAATTCCAGCCGGTACATGACCTGTGTGGAGACTTACCTGGAGGATGAGGAGCAGCTGGACCTGGTGGCTGGGTACCTGAAGGAGGTGTACAGGGAGATGGACACCAAGAACCTGCACCAGATCCTGGGGGATGGCATCAGATTCATCTCAGATGTGCTTTTACCTGAGGTGAGGGAGGGGGAAGAATGAACTGCAGAGTGGTAAATGACACTAATTCCAATTATTTCTTCCTTTGTGTGACGTGGTTCTTGTGGAATGACATGGAGAGAGTTCCCAGAACTGAGCTAGGCAGGAATATTCACCCCTGCCTACAGCCTGAGTCACTCAAATGCTGGTTTTTAAGCACAGAAAGGAGAAGCTTCAGGTAGATTGTTGTTTTTAAAAGCACACTGATAGTTTTCTGATGTATTTTAATTACCCCTGAAATGCTTCAAAGCTTTGTTTTGGGGTTTTTATTTTAATTTGGCAACTTCTCAGGGTTTTCTTGGTCCTTTGTGTGTGTCGAGGTGGGGGGTGGTATGTTGGCTGTTGTTAGTTGTTGTGGATACCTTGTGTTCTTCCCAGGAATTTTCCCAGGAGAACATTAACTCGTATAGAAACAAAATTACTGTGAAGAATATTTTAATCTGAGGATAAAAATACCCCCCAGGGGATGATACAGAACAATTTCATATTTTTTATTTAGGAATTTTAGATGCTCAGTGAGCAGTTTCATCCAAATTTTATAAGTTACTGGGGAACCTTTTTTTCAAAACATGCTCAGCTGAGGCACTTTCAAATCCCTGGCTATGGTTTAGTTTTGCTTATTGATTATTAACTATTTAATGCTTTTCTAGGCCATCATCTGTGCCATTGCTGCCGTGGATGACATTGATTATGAGAAGGCAGAAGAGAAGTACATTAAAGGACCACCTGTGAGCAAAAGGTAGATTATTTTAGGATTTTCCAAGGGTTTTTTACTCATTTGTTGTTGGATACAGAAAAGGTTTCAGGTGAGGGCATGAGAGCTCAGCATCCTCCTCCTTTGAGAGACAAAATGTGGAAAATGTCCCAGCTGAGCTGCTCCAACCCTGTGAATTTAATTTGTCCTGGTGATGTAATCTGGACAATAATATCCTGTTTTAACTTCAAACCTTCTATATTTTTCTTTCCAGAGAGAGAGAGTTGTTTGATGAACAAATCCTGGGAAGCAAAAAGCTCAAGACTGAGCCAGAGCCTGCAGAGAGCTGAGGAGTGGCCAGGGCTGTCCTGGGCCAGGTGTAAATAACCAGTGGTGCTTTGTATAAAACGTGGCATTCTTTGTAAAGTCTGTAAGCCTGTGGAGAGCTGAGGAGTGGCCGGGGCTGTCCTGGGGCCAGGTGTAAATAACCAGTGGTGATTTGTGTAAAACGTGGCATTCTTTGTAAAATCTGTGTGTATGTTCCCAAATCCTCTGCTCCCAGCCCTTGCTGCTTCCCCTGGCATTGCCGTGTTCAGGATCTGCCTGATCCTCATCCATCAGTGCCCTCCTGGGGGGCTGCCAGAGACCCCCAGGGCTGTGCAGAGCTTCTGCTGCTCCACCGTCTTCCACGTGGGTTCTTTTAGCCAAACACCCGACTTGGGAAGGGATCTTGTCCTGCTTTGTGGTGCCTGGTGGGCTCCTTGCTCCTGATCAAACCAGGGGGTTCCTGGTGGGGAAGGCTCCTGGGGGTTCCGCCCTTGCTGCTTCCATGGCCTCACTGTGTTCTGGATCCACTGGATCCTCATCCATCAGTGCCCTCCTGGGGGGCTGCCAGAGACCCCCAGGGCTGTGCAGAGCTTCTGCTGCTCCACCGTCTTCCACGTGGGTTCTTTTAGCCAAACACCCGACTTGGGAAGGGATCTTGTCCTGCTTTGTGGTGCCTGGTGGGCTCCTTGCTCCTGATCAAACCAGGGGGTTCCTGGTGGGGAAGGCTCCTGGGGGTTCCTCCTTCCTGCCTCGTGGATCCAAGGGTGGGAAATCAGAGCTGCCACCTGGATGACAAAGATTTGGGTTCTTCTTTTGTTATGACAAGTAAAATTCCGTGGGGAAGGAATCAAGGTTTGCTTAAAAAAAAAACATTTCTTCTAACTGAACCAGTGGAATGCTGGATTATTTCCTCCTCTGAATTTTGGGAGGCTTTTAATTGTCTTTTTCTCGTCTAAATTCCCAATTTAATCCTGCCCAGCTCCCTGCTTACCTTTGGAGCTGTGGCACATGGAAGCAGTGTCACCAGGAACTAATTAATGATGAATAATGATAAATGATACATAAAACCCCCTGATTAGGGTTTCTCTGATAATGAAATGTGATCTCCTTGCTTGTCCAATAAAACCCAAGATGATTTGAAATGAAGAAGTTGAAATTGGGATCCAGATGTCTATCCTGGCTGTAGTAATTATCTGAATATATTTTAATTACACTTTTAATTGCTCTGTGCTCTCTAATGAGTTTTTCCATAGAATCCTTATTCCTGTTATCTCAAGTACCTCAATTATAGGGACAGGCCAGGAAGTGAGGCTTTATTAAAGCCTGTGAGGAGGGATAATGAATTTTGTGGGATAGGATAAAAAATTAATGATGGAGTTAACTCAGAGCTGTGAGTGGCACTTTCCCTTTGGAGAGGAGAGGCTGGGGAGGGACTGCCTGCCCCTCATCCCAGTGCTCTGGGGTAATTTGGAGATGGAGTTCAACTTCCCCCTCCTTTACATGAACCCTGTGTTCCCTTCTCCATCCAAACTCCTCGAGTGCTGTTCGGATCCTGCTCCACACAGAAGCAGAGCCACCTCACCGCCTTCACTGCAGCTGTGGAATCCTGGAATGCTTGGGGTGGAAGGGACTTAAAAACCCCAGCCAGGGGCAGGGACACCTCCCACTGTCCCTGGGTGCTCCAGCCTGGCCTTGGGCACTTCCAGGGATGATGCTGACCTTGTCCCACCCCCTTCAGTGCTGCCCCCCTGGTACTGGGCTCCAGGCTCAGCCTCACCGTGTACGGATCGTGCGGACTTAATAAACTGGGATGAAGTGAATCATCAACATTTGCTGCTTTTGTTTAATTATTTTAATCTGTGGTGGGTGGTGCTTCCACCCCAGTGTTACAGCAGGTGAAGATACTTTATCTGATGCATAAAAACAAAGATGATAAAGTAACATCCTGTCTCAGTCTACATTATTAATCACTGGGAAGTGAACTCGCTGGGTTTTGTTCTTGTGCTTTATTTAAAATGGGCTGACCCACACCACCTCTGCTTGTGGTTGGCCAGTGTTAATTAATCCATGTTCCCTCAGCTGTCTCCTCAATGCTCAGTGTAAGATCATTAATTCGTATTTATTATTAATTCATAATTATTTAATATTTATCATTAATCCAGTATTACAGGCCTTTGTCCCTCCCTGTTGTGTGTGTGTGTTTCCAGGATATTAAAAAAATCAACAGCAGAGTCTGGGGAGGGGATAACGAGTTCCGAAGCCTCGGGGCTGTTTTGGGGTGAAAACAGCGCTTTTGCAACTCCGCTCCCGGCCGGGGAAAAAAAAAAGCTTCTGCCGAAACCCGGGATCGAACCAGGGACCTTTAGATCTTCAGTCTAACGCTCTCCCAACTGAGCTATTTCGGCTGCACGGCCGCGCTCCGCCCCCCCCGCCCGTCACCGCCGACGGCGCCCCGCCGGGCGGGGGGACACGGGGAGGGACACGCGGGGGCACGAGGGGACAGCGGGGCGGGATGTGGGGCACGGGACACAGGACGGGCGGGACACGGGGCGGGGATGTGAGACACAGGGACCGGACACAGGACGGGCGGGACACGGGGCCGGGGTGTGAGACACGGGGACCGGACACGGGACGGGCGGGACACGGGGCCGGGATGTGAGACACGGGGACCGGACACGGGACGGGCGGGACACGGGGCAGGCGGGAGGCGGCGGCAGCGCGGTCTCTGTGGCGCAATCGGTTAGCGCGTTCGGCTGTTAACCGAAAGGTTGGTGGTTCGAGCCCACCCAGGGACGGCCGCTCCTTGTTTTCCTGCATGACTTTGGCTCCGCAGCCTCGGGACGAGCCCTTCCCGCCGAGTCCCGTGGCGGGATCGTTTTGGGGCCCTTTTGGGATCGTTTTCCCGCGGGCCGCGGCGGAGCAGGAGGTTGTCTCCGGAACCGCTCGCACGGGACGCGTTTCCCGCCGGAGCGCTGAGGCGGTGCCGCGCGGGGCCCTTTAGCGGGTGCACCGCGCGCAGAGGTTGCCTGAAGGGCTGCGGAGCGATGGCGGCGCTGGGCCGTGAGCGGGGCCGGGACCGGGGACCGGGCCGGGGATGGGGATGGGCACCGGGACCGGGCTGGGGGCACCGAAACAAGCCCTCGGCTCTCCGCTGAGGGAGTGACCCGGGGGGAGCCCTGAGGGGGCGCCAGGCCGTTGCCGCCCCCGCGGCCGCGCTGAGCTCTCCCGTCCTCTCTTGCAGGTCTCCGGCTCCCCGCGCACGGTGTGCTGGGCTGGCGGTGAGCGCCGGGCGGGGGGCACCGGGGCGGTGGGACCCCGGGAACAGGGGAGGCCGGGCCGGTGACAGCGCTGACCCCGGCGCTGGGGTGATGGGGTGGGGGGACCCCAGGACCGCGGCTGAAGGGCACCCCGAGCTCTGGGGGTCGGGGGGCTCCTTCCCCCTGGGCTTTGTGGAGCGCTGGGCTCTGTCACCCTGTCACCCTGTGCGGGCCTTTCTGTCCCCAGGCCCGGCTCTGTGAGTCCCGTGCACGCTCAGCTGCTCCATCAGACGCCGGCGGCCGATCGCGCTGACAGGTGAGAGCTCCTGCCCTGGGGACAGGGCACAGCCGGTGGTGCCACCATTCCCGGACAGGGGGGTCCCAGTGGCACCTCCTGTGAGGGGTCTCCTCCCTTCCCTGCTGAAATCCGGGGAGTTCTGGGAGCCCCGGGGAGAGGCAGCCAGGGGCTCTCTGTGGTGAGGGGCTCTGTCCCAGCACCAAAGCCACAAATCCCACACTGGGGAGATTCCTCTGCCACAAACAGAGGGGTGGCATTGTCATTCCTCAGGGAGTCACAGCCCCGTGGAGGGCTAAATGCTGATTCTGCAGGGAAATCACTGGAGAGTGATGGTTCTGTGCTGCTCCTTCCAGCTCTGTCCAGGTCCAGAAGAGCTCTGCTGTTGTCCAGGGGAAATCCTACGTCCCCAGCAGCCGTGGCGAGTACGTCATCACCAAGCTCGATGACCTGGTCAACTGGGCACGGCGGGTGAGTCCCGAGCCTCCCTGGCATGAGGGACAGAGGGTGGCACATCAGAGGCACCCCCTGCTCAGGATAAAAATAGGCTCAGAGCTCCCGTGGCCGAGTTCTGCGGCCAGAGGGTGACACTGGGGTCCAGTGACAGTCAGGGACACAGGCTGAAGGCACTGAGGGTGTGTGGGGGGTCTGGAACTGCCCTTTGGTCGCCAGGGAAAGGCACTTCTGGAGCTGTCCCTGCCCTGAGCAGCTGCTCTGCCTGTGGGGAAGGGTGACACAAGTGACAGTGCCCTGGGTCTGCTGTGCTCTGCCTTAGCTGGGCTGGTCCCTCTCTGGCCATGAGGCTCTGAGCTGTCCCTTCTCTGCTATCCCTGAGCTGGGACACCACTGTCCCCATGGGGCTCTGGGCTGTCCCTGAGGTGGGACACTGCTGTCCCCATGAGGCTCTGAGCTGTCCCTGAGCTGGGACACCGCTGTCCCCGTGGGGCTCTGAGCTGTCCCTGAGCTGGGACACCGCTGTCCCCGTGGGGCTCTGAGCTGTCCCTGAGCTGGGACACCGCTGTCCCCATGGCTGTCCCTTCCCTGCTGTCCCTGGGTGGCTCTGAGGTGGCTTTAGCCATGTCAGGGCAGCAGCTCTGGACACGCTCAGGCTGCTCACGGAGCTCTCCCCGTCTCCATCCCCCGGTACCTCGAACTCTCCCTTTGTGCGTGTCACCCACGCTGTCCCTGAGCTGCTGGCTGTCCCCACAGAGCTCCCTGTGGCCCATGACCTTCGGGCTGGCCTGCTGTGCCGTGGAGATGATGCACATGGCAGCCCCTCGCTACGACATGGATCGCTTCGGGGTCGTGTTCCGGGCCAGCCCCCGCCAGGCCGATGTCATGATCGTGGCAGGGACCCTGACCAACAAAATGGCCCCGGCGCTGCGCAAGGTACGGGGAGCACGGGGAGCTGGGCACGGCGTGGGGAGGTGGGCATCACCCCAAACATCCCTGTTCTGCAGGTCTATGACCAGATGCCAGAGCCTCGCTACGTGGTGTCCATGGGGAGGTGAGTGCCGGGATGTCCTCGGTGTCCTGGGGGGAATTCTTTGCTTTTGTTTCCAAATTCTTAAAGAAGTTTTGTAGAGCAGAGCCCAAAGGCTCCTTCTGGGAATGGTGTGTGTGAATCCTCCCAGGGATGGATTCAGGGGCTTTGCAGCTGCCAAACTTGTGTATATCCAGAATCCCAGTTTGCTTTTGGCTTTCAAAATGCTTCTGCTGTGCTGGAATCTGCTCCTTTGGGGATTCAGTTGGAATCTGCTCCATTGGGGATTCAGTTGGAATCTGCTCCATGAGAGATCACTTGGACTCCATGGTCTCAGAGATCTTTTCCAACCTGAATGATTCCATGATTCTCACAATTTTCTTGTCCCCACACCAGGGCTGAGGGTGGCAGGTCCAGGCTGGAACAGGACAAATTCTGGGAAAGCTCTGAGGCAAAATAGAAGGGTTTGTAGCAGAGAGGGAGGGCTGTGGAACCTGCTTTGTGAGGGTGATGGGAACAGTCCAGTTGGGTTGGATTCATCTAAAACCCTCCCAGGCAGGGCTCGTGATGGGGCGGTGTCACCTGTGGAGCTGGAGGCTCCAAGCCTGGCAGTGCCCACCTGCCCAGGGCCACCTTCCCTTGGCCTCCTGCTCACCTTCCTGGGCTGACACTGTCCCTGTCCCTGTCCCTGTCCTGCAGCTGTGCCAATGGTGGGGGCTACTACCACTACTCCTACTCCGTGGTGAGGGGCTGCGACCGCATCGTGCCCGTGGACATTTATGTGCCAGGTACAAGGGGCAGCTCCACCTGGGAGCAGGGCAGGGAGAGGGGAATTCTCTGCATTCAGGTGTAGGTTTGAAAGGCTTTCCTGTTTCAGTGGTGGGGAAACTGCAGCAGCTCCAGGGATTGTGGGATAGGGAGGGTTGTGATGGTGGTGGCACCATCAGCGGGGTGGGAGGCGGGGTTTGGATACACTTTGAAATTAAATAACTGCTGTGTTTGATAAAGATCTTGATAAACAGCATCAATTTAGTTTCTTTGCACTCTTACCTGTGCCATCCACAAAGCCAGAGGGGAGTCAGCTTTGGGATAAGTCCTGGGGTTGGCACTCGTTGCAGGTACCTGCCCTGTGACCTTCCCCCTTCCTCCCTTCTCTCCTTTCTCTCTCTCAGGCTGCCCCCCCACAGCTGAGGCTCTGCTGTACGGGATCCTGCAGCTGCAGAGGAAAATCAAGCGGGAGAGGAGGATGCAGATCTGGTACAGGAAATAGCCTTTATTTATGTCCCCACTCACTGCCCCGGGCACTGCTCACATCTACGCACAAATCCGGCTCCCAACGCGCCTTCCAATAAAACTCTACCTGGTCCAGGTGCTTTTCTGTCTTTAATAAACCCCTCTGATCTGAGGGGTTGGAAAACTGGGCTAAAAAGCAGGAGCTGAGTTTGATAACACTGAACAATCTGTCAGGGAAGGTGATGTCATATCGTGACATAAAGGCTTTGCTAGAATTTTTTCTTAGCTTTGTTGGGAAGTTTGGAGACCAACACATGTCTGGGTGATCCCTGAGCCCTCCCTGAGCTCATCCCTTACTCACCACCTGCTCCTTGTTGGTAATTCCTACACAGGATCTAATAAATCCATAATATTTGTATGCACAGGGGCCAGAAATTAATTAGGTTTCTGTAACAAGTCAAATACTGATGCTTAAAATCAGAATGTGATTAATAAACCTGATTGTAGAGCTCCTAAGCAGGGCAGGATAAAGCAGCCTGTCCTGGATGCATCCCAGGAGCCTGGGATGAGGAATGGTCGTGCCTGAGGGACAAACACACTTTGGAAAGACAAATAAATCGCTCGGGAACAGTGGTTGGGGTATTTCATTCCTTTTAATGGACTTTATCCCTTCTAGGGAGAGAGGAAACATCATTTATTGAGCTGTGAGGGGGTGTTGGGGTCAGGATTTGCTGCCGTGGGCTTTGACCGAAAATGTTGGGAAACTTCCCTGGGGAGTTGCTTCAGGAGAAGCTGAAATGCCCCAGAATGCCTCAGATTGCCCCATTTCTCCCACCTGGTTTGGATTATTTGACTCTTGTGGGAATCCACCCTGTATTTTCTCAAATTGATGCAGTTTTTAGAGGAAATGGCTGGTTCTGGAACCCGTTTGGCCAGAACACATTCTGAAATTCCAGCTTAATTGAGAATTTCAAGTCTTGAGGGGACAGAGCAGGGTGAGATCTTCCACAGAGCCCACAAGACCCTTCCAGGGCAGGGGGCTCCTGGGGCAGGGGGTTTCCTGTCCTTTTGTCCACTGGAATCCATCCTGAGCCTTCACCCGTCTCTCAGGGACTTTAAAGGTGATCAGAGCTTTTCTCCTCCTCATCAGCTCATGCCCAGCTCCTGCTCCCCTCAGTGTTTGAGGACGGTGGGGGTGATCATCCTGGGGTGGGAGTAGTAGCGGCACTCGGGGGGCGGCTGCAGCTCCATCACCCTCGTGCTGATGTTCTCCCTCCTGAACCCCGCCTGCAGCAGCGGCCCCACCTGGGTCTCCTGCAGGAGAGAAGGGCAGCGAGGAGCAGCCATGAGTTGGGGTGTCTCATGTGAGAAGTGGGGACACGCTGGAGGAAAAACCCTCCGAGCTCCCCTCTGGTGTTCCCTGCCCATCCCCAGCAGCACGGATGAGCTCCAGAGCCTCGGAGTGCTCTGGCTCAGCTCGGGCACAGCTTCGGGGAGGGGACAACTCACCTCGAACATCTTCTCGATGTCGCTGTACCTGGTCTTGAGCAGCTCCCCCCACGAGGTGAGGTTGCAGTAGGTGAGGACCCCTCCGGGCCGCAGCAGGCGGAAGGCGTGGCCCTGTCCCGGGAATGCGGGGCCGGGTCAGCTCCTCCTGCTCAGCCCCCGGCCCCAGCTCCCTCTCCAGCCCCAGCTCCTCCTGCTCAGCCCCCGGCCCCAGCTCCCTCTCCAGCCCCAGAGCCGCTCCCCGAGCTGTCACCTGGATGAAGTTGAACTGATGCGTGTGCCAGGTGGCCTCTGACAGCGGGTAGGTGTCGTACAGGATCCCTGCCCGGGAACACGGAGCTGGCTGTTAGCTGGGAGAGACCCTGAGGGGCTCCTGTGTCCCAGGAAAATCCCCCTCCATGGCCTGGTGTTGTTATGTTCCCATTGCAATTTGCCCCCATGTCTCTGAGCCCTGGAAGGCAGCGATGTGATAGCCCCCAAGACAAAGATCTGCTCCCCAGGACAAGGATCCATTTCCCCAGGACAAGGATCCATTTCCCCAGGACAAGGATCTGCTCCCCAGGACAAGGGCCCCAGGGCTGTGCCCTGTCCTCATCCCCATGGGAGGATGTGCGTTCCACCTGCATCCTGGCCGAACTGTTCCCCGTTTTCCATGGCTCAGGGATGTCCTCCAGGACAAGGATCTGCTCCCCAGGACAAGGGCCCCAGGGACACAGCTGTGCCCTGTCCCCATCCCCATGGGAGGATGTGCGCTCCACCTGCATCCTGGCCGAACTGTTCCCCCTTTTCCATGGCTCAGGGATGTCCTGCACCCCTCAGGGCTTTGCTGCACCCCCACTTTGCAGTGGGGTCCCAGCCCCTGCCCACCCTGCTGTTGATGTCTCACCGCTGAAGTGCCCGTCCGGCAGCGTTGGCACCACGTCCTCCCACAGCCCCTTCAGGGGCACCACCTGCGGGTGGGAGGCAGAGGGGTGAGCTGGGGGGGCCACAGGCACCCCCCAACCCTGGCACAGCCCGCCGTGCCCCTGACCTTGTGTGGCTGTGCCTTTGCCCACTGCTCCAGGCGCCGGAAAACGCCCTCGTTGCACTCGATGATCCAGTGCTCCTCGATGCCGAATTCCTGCACCTTGGAGGCGGCGATGGCCATCCCAAACCCCACCTCGAGCACGCGGCCGCCTGCAGGTGGAACCCAGCACTCACAGCTCTGGCTTTTCTCTGCCTCAAACCCCCTCTCCCCCAAGCCCTGAATTCCGACCCATTTTTTCCCCAAACTGGGCTCTTTGGGTGGAGGTTGGAAGCTGGCACGTGGTGCTGCTGGCGCTGAGGGGAGAAGTTGGGAGCAGCCCCATGTCCCTGTCACCTGCTGTCCCCCCAGCTGCCCCTGTGTCCCTGTCACCTGCTGTCCCCCCACAGTGGCCCTTTGCCCCCAACAAACCCCCCCAGTTGATCCCAGTGAGAACATACAACGTCCAACCCTCCCTCTGCCAAGGAAAACAGCCCCAAAAGCGGCAGATCCTGGGAGGGGAAACATCCCCAAAATCAGCAGGGCCTGGATGGGAGGTGGCTGCATCCCCTCCCCATGTCCCCATCCCCTTTCAAGAATGGTGGCATTTTTGTCACAAGGACACAAATGCCACCATGGCCCTGCTGCCCCTGTCACTGCATGAGGGCCACATGCAGTGGGGGCACAAGCAGTGGGGGGCACAAGCAGTGGGGTCCCCCAGCACATCTCCCCGCACGCCAGCTGCTTTTGGGGAAGCTGCACCCCCGGCACACCCCGGAGCCCCCCGTTACCCTTGGATGCAGCCACGGTGGCCAGCGAGTGCATGTAGGGGGTCTCCCAGCGCTCCATCACCGGCTTGCCCAGGATCTCCAGGTGGGCATCGGGCTCATCGTAGCCCGCCGTGGCCGCCCTCCAGGCCGCCCTGCAGTCCTCGCCCTCGCTGAAGATCGGCCCCGCCGCCGCTCCGGAGCTCATGGCTGCGGGAGGAAAGTCCAGCTGGACGGGCCGGGAGGAGGGAGAGGGAGAGAAAGGGCCACGGGGCTCTTGGCCGGCTTTAAATAGCCCTGCTGGAAAGTGCTGAGTGTGCACAGCCGGCTGGGGCCCCTGCGGGGATCGGGGGCCCTTATCGGGAATGGGAGCCCTTATCGGGAATGGGAACCCTTATCGGGATCGGGAGCCCTTATCGGGAATGGGAACCCTTATCGGGATCGGGAGCCCTTATCGGGATCGGGAGCCCTTACTGGGAACGGGGCACCACGGCGCTGCCAGGCCTGAGAGGTCACACGTGGCCCTGGGGTGTTCTGGGGGTGCAGAGGATGTCACCGCTCCGGGTGACACCGTGCTGTGCATGGCCAGAGAGGGAATGACCGCGCTGCTGAGGGTGGGGTCGGGCTGGATCGGGGGACACGGAGGAAGGGAGGGGGTTTTCCCTGTGTCCCACGCTGTGTCCCTCCAGGGTTGCACGCAGGGACAGTGCCACACTCCGGGCCATGCACAGCGCTGTGGGTGCCAGGGTGACCCGCACGCCCAGGGCAGAGCCAGGCAGAGGGAGGGTCCCGGGGAGCTGCAGACAGTGCAGGACAGGCAATAGGACCTCGGAGGATGGCAATGGGACCCCCGGGGATGGGCAATGGGACCCTGAGATGGGCAGTGGGACACCCGGGACGGACAATGGGGCCCCGGGGACGGTAATGGGACACCCGGGACGGACAATGGGACCCCGGGGATGGTAATGGGACTCCCAGAACGGGCAATGGGACCCCGGGATGGGCAGTGGGACCCCCGGGATGGGCAGTGGGACCCCGCAGAGGCCCCGCCCCCCGCGGAGGCCCCGCCCCCCCGCGCGCGGTGCTGGGGCACTGCCCAGGCTCCCCAGAGAATGGTCCCGACCCTGAGGCTGCCAGAACTCCAGGAGCACTTGGACAACGCTCCCAGGGACAGGGTGAGATTGTTGAAGAGTTCTGTGCAGGGCCAGGAACTGGACTCGATGGTCCTTGAGGGTCTGTCCTGTGATTGTGTGACCCCGCTGGGGACTTTGTTCGGGTGACTCATCAGGGCTGCCCCGAGGGGCTTGCGGTGGAGGAGGGGGAAGGTGGTGGGACAAAGGTGGCACCAGGAGCCTCCCCTCACCCTCCGTGTCCCCCGCAGGGCTGCCCTCCCGAGCTCCCCTCTGCTGTCGTCTGCCCGGGATGTGTTCCAGGCAGGAAAATCCCGGTTTTAAGCGTTGCCGGGGGTTTTGTGGCTTCAAACCGAAAAACTGACACCGGTCTGGTTCTTGTGATGTGCTTTTAGAATCATAGCAAGGCTTGGGTTGGAAGGGACCTTAGAGATCATCCAGTTGCACTCAGTATTATTCTGCTTGAGAGCTGTACCCTGGTGACATTGAAATTATCAGGCTGCAGGCTTGGGCATGGTAGAACTCAAAGTACAAAAACCAAATTAAAAAAAAAAATCCTTGGCTGGTTCTTCCAGTTTTGGCACAGTATTTGCCCATTAGGACTGGTCACCTTGTTTGAAACTGGAAACACGAGCCCCTTGTCCCATGCTGCTTGCACTGCTTTGTAAGCTGCTTATTTACTGCATGTTCTTAATTTGTAAATCCTAAAAGTACAGGAGGCAGGATAAGTGATTGGAATATCACACTGGAGTGGTTTGGAAGGCACCTTAGAGATCATCCAGTTTCAACACACATTGCATGAGGCCTGTTTAAATAAGTGGGTTTTGCTCTGAAAGTGTTTTTATTTGCTCCTGGACCTTAGTCACTGTCTGGTGCCTTGTGAGAGACCTGATCAGGTCTGGCTTCTGGAGCTGTAGGTGAGTGCCAGGCTTGAGGTTATTCCCTGGAATATCATCAGCCCCCTCCATGGATAACCTCCAGTTATTCCCTGGAATATCATCAGCTCCCCTCCATGATAACCTCCTGGTTATTCCATGGAATATCATCAGCCCCCTCCATGATAACCTCCTGGTTATTCCATGGAATATCATCAGCTCCCCTCCTGAACAGGCTGGGCTGTTGCAGAGTTTGTTCCCAGTCACAGGCTGTGATCCTTCAGAGCTGTAACCAGACTGGGAAGAATTGGGGGTTGATCAGAGAGGGAAATTTTCTTTATTCTCCTCCCCCAAAAGTGCTCAGAGGGAAGATGAGAGTGTAGAACAAACTCAGCTGCTGCAGCCCTCAGAAGGAAGCTCTGGTTTAAAGCTGTTGTGAGAGGCAGGTTTGGATGGGAAGTTATGAATTCAGCTGCTTTTCCAGGCAGAGATTTTCAGAGAAAGTACCTAAGGAAGCTGTAAGCCTTGCAGGTGTCTTGGCATGGGTAGGCAGGGGCCTTGTTGAGTGTTATTGTTGTAATTAATTAATACTTGGGGCTGGTTTGGATGAAGAAAGGTGCTGATCTTGGTCCTTTTGTCCTGCAGCTGATGGGGCCTGTGCTGAGGTGTTGATCAGAGCTATTAATCAAACCCCAGATTGTATATGTAGGCAAAGAGTTTGTGCTTTTGTTGAGTTTTGGTGGTTTTAAAATACCTGTACATGCTTTTTTTACTAATCCTGAGTTGATTTGCTCCGGCAGCAAGTATGTTTATGGCAAAAAAGAATAAATTAGCAATGAAAATGTGCCCAGGAAGTAGTGAGGCAGAACACTTGGTTCAAATTTATTATACAGCTGCAACTTCTGAGGAGTCATTATCCCACTTTCTGCTCCTGAGGTGATCCCTGTGGGGAATTCTGCTGCTTCAGGGGTGTTGCACCTGTCAGGATCTCACTGCTTGTGGTGGACAGACTCACCTGCCCAAAAGCCAGGCTTGTGGTCTGTGCTGTCACTGGCTGTGCTGGAGTGGCTTTGCATTCCAGCAGGGATGGGCTGTGATGTCCTCCAGTCTGTAAATTTGGATCTTTATGGAGGTGTGGGCTTTGGGGTGGTGTCAGCACGTGTAAGCTAAAAACATTGAAGAACATGAGGGGAGACTCAGCAGGGTCTGCAGCTTCTTCCCAAGAGGCAGCAGCAGTCTCTGCTCTCTGGGAGCAGGGGCAGAACCTGAGGCTGGAGCTGAGCCTGGGGAGGTTCAGGTTGGAGAGCAGGAAAGGTTCTTCCCTCCAGGATGCTGGGCACTGCCCAGGCTCCCCAGGGCATGGTCCCAGCCCCCAGAGTTCCAGGAGCATTTGGACACCGCTCCCAGGGATGGACAGGGTGGGATTGTTGGGGTGTCAGTGCTGGACTCAGTGCTCATAGATCCTTCCAACTCAGGATATTCTATCAATTTTATACATTTCTATTAATTTAATAACTGCCAGCCCATAAACTGTTAGGACCAAAAGTTTTCTGGAATGGAGTGTGGGTGAGACCTTGGGAAAGGGCTGGTGATGCAGCTGAGCGTGGGGGCAGAGCACTCACACACCCATCGTGCCTCACAGCTGTCCTGTATCATACCACATCTGGATTTTTGTGAACTTTGGCCCTGCTCAGTGTCTTCAAATCATGGAGGATCCCAAGGCAGAGGATTCCTGGCTTTTGGTATTCCACAGCATGTGTATGAACCAGGGCTGTGGATTTCCACAGAGCTGCTGGAGCTGGCCTTGAGCTACCCAGCTTTGCTGTTTCAGTCCATGTAGGGTGACTACAAATAATTCATGGTGGAACTGGAAGGTTTCAGTGACCTCCCTCCCCGCAGACAGCTTGGTGTTCTCTCAGAACACAGCTGGTACTTTAACAAGGATGTAAAATCGATTAAACTTTTATACCAAGCTATCAAATTTAGTTAAAAACACCCCAAAACAAACCATAACCTCAAATGTGGTTGGTGAAGAAAATGTTGCTAATACATATCAAAACTTTATTGTGAATATAGCAGTAGATCAGTTGGTTTTACTTTGCTATTAGGAAATTAGAGTTACTTATTTTCCTTAAAAATAACAGCACAGCAGAGGGGTTTGTGTCCTGCGTGTGGAGAGGGAAGGTGGGCAGGGGACAGTTGTGGCAGCCACCGGGGTGGTGGGGCCACCTTGGCAAAGCCTGGCTGGTCCCAGAACATGACCTGTTGCTGTGAACTGGCTGCTGTTGCGCAAGGCCCTGAACCCGTGCCAGGAGCCAGCGCTGCCAGAGGGAGCTGGGGGCACTTTTCCAATCCTTGAGGGAAACTTGGTCATGCCCAACACGCCCGCAGAAAACAGGCCTGCTCTGAGAGAGGGCAGGGCAGGGGTGCAGATCCTGCCCTGCTGCTCTCAGGGAGGGCTGGCACGTCCTTTAGCATGATGATAACACAGCAGAGGCTGCTGCTGTGACACTGAGGGCTGTCTTTGCCTCACGTGTCACCAGCTCAGTTGTTTGCTGGCTGCTCAAGGAGACGCTTTGATCAGCGCTTAACAGTTGGTCTGTTTTTGTGAAAGACAAGACTCGTGTCACGTCTCGGCTTGTAACTTAGGAACAGAATTTGCCTCAATGGCACAAGGCTCGTAGGTGCTGTGTAGTATTGAATTTTGTCACTTTGGCTGGTGCACAAGGGTTGTGACATGATGTCCTATCACAGAGAATTGAATCAAAGTGGAAAGGGACAGGCTGGTTTTGTCAGTTAGCTGCCCTGCTCCACAGGAACTTCCAGTTGCAAGGCTTTCACTTCCCTGGTACTCCCAGTGCACCTGCAGCTCTTACTGGTGGTGGCTGGGCTCTCCCTGCCATTACCTGCTCCTGAAAAGAGCAGGTGAGAGGAAGTTCAATATTTTTTTTTGTTAGGAGAAATTCAACTTTGCGCATGTAAGTGAAGGTGCAGGAATTCCCACCACCCTCAGCTGTACTCAGGTATAGGTGAAGGCAACTAGAATACAAAGCAAGGTGTTTTTTCTCTTTGAGGTCTGATGGAGAACCTGAGGACATCCCCAAAAATAAACTTTCCCAGTTCTTGTCTGTGCAGAGCCATGGAGCCATTAACAGCAGAGTTTTTCACAGAATCACACAATCTCCTCCCTTCCTGGAAGGGAAGCCCAGGGACCATCAAAGCCCTGCACAGACACCCCAACAATCCCATCCTGTCCCTGAGAGCAGTGTCCAGATGCTCCTGGAGCTCTGATAGCCTCGGGGCTGGGACCATGTCCTGGGGAGCCTGGGCAGTGCCCAGCACTCTCTGGGGAAGAGCCTTTCCTGATACCCAGCATGAACCTCCCCTGACAGCTCCAGCTGTTCCCTGGGTCCTGCCCCTGCTCCCAGAGAGCAGAGGTTGATGCTGCTCCTCAGGGTGAAGCTGCAGACAGCTATGAGGGTGTTTTTTGGCGTTGATTCTTGGCACTGACAAGGGCCAAATGTTGAGGTGGCTCTAACCAACCTTTAATTACTGAGTAAATGACTGCTGGAAGTTTTGTCACACCCAGGAGTTGATAAAGAGCTGCAGAGCTGGCAGCCTGGCATGGAGCTCCTGTAGCACCTACCCAGGTTGCTGGGCGTGCTGGGACAGGAAACCCTGCAGATTTGGGTGATTTTTGCAGAGGAAGGGTTGAATCAGTTTGAAGCAGTTTAGTTTGGGATTTAGCCATGAGAAAGTCATGTAGTGCTGCCCAGCACTATCTGGAAACTGGGTTGTATGATAGTTTCACAACTGCTGCTGGATTAGTGCTGCTCTGTTAATTAGTACCTGCTGCACAGGTTTGACTTCTGTCTCAGGCCTGAGCATGGCAGTTCTGCTTTTGCTTTCACCCCACAAGAAGGTGCTGGCAGCCAAGTGAGTGTTCTGTGGTGAGCGAGGGAGGAGCAGAGAGCAGGGATGGAGGAAGGGTTTGGTTTCATCAGCAGCTTTGAGTATGGGGCCAGCTTTGTAGGTCCTGGTACCCCCAAACCTGTCCAGAAGAGCTGAGCTATGCCTTAAATGAGATGGAGCATCTGCTGTAGCCCCTAAACGTGCCCTGTGCTTTGTTTGCAGAAAGCTGTTCGTGGGTGGCCTGGACTGGAGCACGACACAAGGTGAGCAACGTGTGCTGCAGGCATTGGGCCATGGTGACAACCCAGCCAGGGGCTCTTAACAGGCATTGCTGTGGGGAGGAGTTTGGGCTGTGAGCCTCCTCCTCTGCTAATTAATAAAACTTCCTGTAGAGACAGCTCAGATATATGATTATATATATTTTTTTATGTTCATATTTTTAGATTTGTGTTGTTTGGTGCTGAAGTTTTTGTCAGCTCAACAGACAGCCCTTTTTATAATCACTTTCCTACTGTTTTCCATTTGTATGAGTGGAAATAAACTGCTGTCTGCCATTTGTTTACAGGAAGTAAGATGTGATCATTTTCAAAAGATGAGTTTGAAGCTGTGTTCCATGTTTGCTGATCTGTTGTCTCGTAATTGCAAACACAGTCTGGTGTTGTTAATATCTGGCTCTGTTTAATACTTGCTTTTTTTTCTTTGACAGAAACTCTTCGTAGCTACTTCTCCCAGTATGGAGAAGTTGTAGACTGTGTAATAATGAAAGACAAAACAACAAATCAATCTCGAGGATTTGGATTTGTCAAATTTAAAGATCCCAACTGTGTGGGAACAGTGCTGGCCAGCAGACCTCATACGTTAGATGGCCGAAATGTAAGTTGCTTTTTTGTTAATTTTTTTTTCCTGCACTAGATTCAAAGATTTGCTTTAAATTCTGGCTCCTTATTTGCAGAGTGTCAGAGTTAACCTGGTTGTTGGTTTAAATGATTTATTGTAAGGCAGCTCTTAACTCCATGGCTTGTGTTGTTTGAGCTCTGAGGAGCTGCATGTCAGCAGGGCTGGGTTCAGCTGCCACAAATGTTACATTTAGAGCAGAATTCTGCTGAGGTCTGACCAAACTGGAACTTCTTCCAGATTGATCCAAAGCCATGCACACCTCGGGGGATGCAGCCGGAGCGGACACGGCCGAAGGAAGGATGGGTAAGGAAAGATCCCTGTGTATCCTCTTGAATTCCTTTGGATTATATCCGTGTATAAAAGGCAGAAGTCTGTATGCAGAACTCGAGTGTAAATCTCATTTCTAAAAAGTGTCTTTAATTTGGATTTCCATGGGCAGGCTCTGTGCAGAGCACTGTCAGTTTGGGTGTGGTGTTTCCTAAGCTCTTAGTGATGCTTTTAGTGGAGTTCTTCAGATTTGAGAGCAGTGTCTGGAAAGGCACTGGCAGGGCTGATGCTGTTCCAGCCCACTCCACACCCTGCAGCTTCACCAGATTTCTGTTTAGAATGAGTCAGTGGCCTCAGAACACAGGCCCAGGATTTCTGGTCCTCTGAAGAACAGGGGACACTGAACCTCTGAGCTCAGAACGTGCTTCCCTTTCATGCCTGGGAGACTTCAAGGCTGGAGCTCTCCCCTGAGCCTGCCAGAGCCCATTGTTCATGGTTCAGTATAAAATGATAGAAGCAGCCACCCTTATTGTTCTTCTGACTGAATTTTCTCCTCCTTGATTTAGCAGAAAGGATCCAGGAGCGATAACAATAAATCCAATAAAATTTTTGTTGGTGGGATTCCTCATAACTGTGGCGAGACAGAGCTCAGGGAATACTTCAAGAAGTTCGGAGTGGTGAGTCCTGGGGGGGAAGGTGCCTCCCATCCCTGCTGCCTCCTCTCACATTTCCTCAAGCTGTCAGATTTGGGGGTAATTTGGACAAATTGCTGGAGGGGCACCTGAAGCATTTTGTGAGAAACTGTAGTGAGCATTCATCATCTGGAAATGTCCCCAGGCAGAACCTGCTGCTCATGTGGAATTTACTTTGCTGCTTCTGTCTCCTCATGTTTAAGTCTACCTGATGCATTATTTTGTCCTTTCTTCCAAAAACTCCTGAGGTGCCTTAAGAATGATACTTTTTATTATTATTATTATTATTTCCACCCCCACCCCCCTTTCTCCTGATGACTTTCAGCTGGGCAATTAAAAATGTCTGCTGATTGTTTTTTGGGAACAGTGAGTCTCTCAATGGGCTGGATTTTAAGATCCTGGTCTTTGACTGTGTGTACAGATAGGTTAAATTTGGGTCTCCTGCCATTGTTCGGGGAGCAGTAGCTGCTTTCAAACCATCTGGAATCTCAGTTCTGATGTCCCTAGAACCTCCATTCTGAGACAAACTGCTCCTCATGCACCTTCTTTAATTCAGTTTGTAACCTTGGACTGAAATGACTGTATCTTCTCTAATTTTTTTAAATTTAGTTTTTATTTAGTTTTAATTCCCATTTATCCCAGCTCTCACTGCCCTCAAGGAAGTGAGAGCATATGATAAACTACTGAATTAAATAATTCAGCTGTGAATAAGTTTGAGGAAGTTAAAGATTGTGTAAGTTAAATTCAGGACTGTAAGTTAAAAATGAACCTGATTGCGTTTAGTGTAGTTTTTTATACTTTTCTCAATAACCTTTTTCTGGCATTTCTTAGTAGCTGCAAAGGATTTATTGAGAAACGAATTCTTAAGTTTATCAAGTTAAATCAGCGTTTAAAATTCCATTAAGACAATTCATTTAAAAACACAAAAAGCAACAGCTAACAACTGTTTCTTTAGCTTGAAAGGCTTCAGTAGACTAATAATAAAAACAGGGAGCACGTTCCACAGCTGTGGGATGTAGTTTCTAAAGGCTCTTCCTCACAGACTTGGCTTTCCAGCTGTGCCCTGGATGCTGGGGAGATACAGGGTATGTCCTGCAGGTGTAGAAGGCAACAGCCACAACTGTAAGTGCCCTTAAAAGTAAGTAGTAGCACTTTACTCATAGTATAGAAATCAGAAAATCTTCCTGGAGTTGTAAGGAGTCCCTTTGGAGCAGTGGAGTCTCACAAATGTTTTGTGGCCATCAGAGTGAAGAGCCCAAGGCAGGCACTGATTTTCAGCCCTGGTAATTGCTGGGTCATTAAGGCCAGGGTGAAGAGGACCCAAATGGACCAGGGGAGGGACAAATCTGGCACTGATTGTCCCATGGCATAATCCCCATGTGGATCCCCCAGCCCAGCTGGGAGCATCCAGCAGGATGTGCTCAAGTGAGTGCAAGAACTCAAACCCAAATGTTTTCTAGCTGTAAGTAAAGATAAATTTGTGTCAGACTTTAAACTCATTTTTACTCACGAGTAAAAGTATCCTAAGATTGTCTTCAGGATGCAATTTTACAAAATCACACCCATTTTGTGACCACTTCCCTGCATCTAAGAGATTTCAGTTCCCTTCAGCTGTTTTAATGTTGACATAAACATTACACCTCAGGTTTTGTTTAAATTGTAGCTCACTGTGGTGCTCATTCTGAGAAGAATAATCCTGAAGCCTTTGAACAGCTTGCAATTTCAATTTTTTCTTTTTTAGGTTAAAATCACACTGATACTGCTCATCCAGAGCTTAGAGAGGTTTTGTAAAGCTGTTTAAAGCATTGGTTTAACTGGTGCTCTGGGCTTCTCTGGTGCTCCAGTAATTCAATCAGAGGAGCCCTGCATGTTCCTGGAGGTGCCTGCAGCTCAAGCTGCTTTTTGTGGTGAAAATGAAAATGGTTAAAAATGGGGAAAATCATGCTTTAAAAAGCTACACTGATGAGTTGTTGGAAAACAAACCTTTGGGGTGTGTAATAGGCTGTAGAGTGGGTACAAATAGTACAAAACCTCAGTGTTAGATTAAAATGTCAAGTGTGATGAGACAATAGAGATGAGCTCAGGCATTCTGAACTCCCAGCAAGAGCAATATTCCCTGTTTTTTTGCTGTTGCTGGGATGATGGCTGCACTTGGCTTGTGCTTTGTGGGTAGAGAGCAGGAACCAGCTGGTGGTGACTGTTCCAGCCCTCCCCTGGTAGCACAGGGAGTAGAATTTCTCTTCTCTCTTCCAGGTCACTGAAGTTGTAATGATCTATGACGCAGAGAAACAGAGGCCCCGAGGTAAAGGCTGATCTAGTTTGTCCTTGAAATTTCTTCATACTCTCCTATAGTCAGATGGCAAACTATTTCACACCATCAGAAAAGGTAGATTTTTTTTTTTTTTCCCTATGTTGCCTCAGGAAAAAGAATAATTCACTGGGCAAACATCACTTCAAGTCTAGACTCTTCATCTCCAGCTTCACTTGGGTCTGTGCATTTCAACTCAGATGTTTCATGCTCATTGATGGGTTGGGGTTTTTTTTTATAGTTGAATGAAATTTGATTCTCGAGCCACTCCTGTGGCTTAAGGTACTTTCGAGGGGGGGAAAAATAAGCAGATTTTCCTCCTGTTCCACATGAAAGGTATGTTGGGTCTGTAAGTGCATGTGAGGTGCTCCAGCCAGAGCACGAGACAGGACAGAATCCATCCATCACCTGCTTTTTGTTTTGGTTAAATGGCTTCACCTCAAATTAAAGAAAAACTCTTCTTAAACAGCGCAAAATAATTCTAAAATATATATATGTATATTTTTAATTGGGATATATAATCCCTGTGTACCATATTGCTTTTTTAAGAGGGGAGGGAAAAAAAAACCCAAAAACCTGAAAGATTCACTAGATATTGAATCAAGCTGGGAACCTTTGGTCAAAATATGAAGCAATTCCATGTCACTCACGTCCCTTTGCATCCACCATTTGTTTGCCAAGGAAGAGGCAATATTTTGGCACATGAAGCTTAGCTGTGCTCCCACCCTGTAGCATGTTGGACATGCTAGAGAATAGTTTGCCATCTGAACTTTTCATTTCTCTTCTGCCTCATTATTAAGAAATATATCCTTCACTTCATATTTATTAAGCTGTTAAGTCTTAGTTTTATTTTTAATTTAGACATACATCCTTAGTGACATATTTAAGTGTTTCATAGTAAAGTATGGTAATGTTAAGTAAGTTCTTTTTTTTGTTTCTTTTCTCTCTGTGAATTGTTTGACTGTGATTAACGATATCTCTTTAGATTTCTTCTCTCTAGGTGATAATTTATCACAGAGGTACAGGCCAGTTCCGCAGTCAGAGGAGGGACGGGCTTTGTCTTTTATTGGAGTGTAAACGAAGTTTCAATATATTTGTTTTTTTGTTTTCTTGCTTTAGCTATCCTAATCTTCTTCCAGCAGATACCTTTGATTTAAGCAGCACATAAATTCATCTGTTTCAATGCTTTAGAGCAGCTGGTTTTGGATAGAGGAGACAAAGGCACTGACATTCAAATGTAATTTGGGGCTGAAGTTCTGAAATATTTCAGTAATTATTGTATCATCTCCATCTTTGCAATATTTAATCCCAGCCTTGCAGCCTCTGTGCAAAAGGTACTTAAACATCATGCCTGGTCTGGATTAATCCTGTCTCAATTAATGGCTTCTCTGCTTCAAGCTCTACTAAAAGCAAAACAGCAAAGGAGGGCTTGGGGTGCAAAGCACAAGTGCCAGGTGGGGGAAAGGTCTTGTCTCCACCCACAGAAAACTTCCTCCCCTAATTTATCAGACTTCTTAAGCACTTCTTGAATCCTCTCTCTCTGCCTTTTGTTTCTGTGCTGTTCCAGGCTTTTTTTAGTGTGCTGACTAACACATCTCCCAAAAAGGCCCTGGCAGTCCCTGGGGGGTGCTAGGAAAAATTCCTCGAGTTTATGTTGGGTACTCCTGGTTGTGCATCCCAGAACACATTTTCTCTTGCCTTCTTCTCTCTGTGTTCTCTTGCTGCTCTGTCCCTTTATCCTTTTAATAATTGTAGATAAAATTCCAGAGGCCAATTCAATGCCATCTCTCCTCAGACCCTTCTGAATTTTGCCTTTTCTCATTCACTTTACCACCCTTCCTCTGGGAGTGCACATCGCTTTACTGGTAGGAGGAGGGAAAATGATCCTTGTTCCTAATCCCTGTAGCATCCATTTACCTCCAGCTCCTCAGGAGGCACCAAATTCTCAGGTGATGTCCTTGAGGAGCTGACTGGGGTCAGGTATCCACATGATCTTTGCTTCCTCCCAGTCCTGCCTGCTCCTGCCAGCTCTGCCTCATCCAGACTCTTCCCACAGCCCCAAGCACAGCAGCCATGTCACATCTCTGAAGGACTTTGGCTTTGGTGCAGTCTCAGCTTCTCCTGGTTCCTGTTCTTGGCCAAGCCAACAGCTGGGAAGGGGTTTCCAGGCTCTTGCTCTGTCTGTTCTCCTCCTCCCTTGGCTGCAGACCAGCTCTGTCACTCTGGTCTGGTCCTCTTGGATTCCTGCTGGATGCATTTCATTTCTCCAGCCTTTAACAGAGTCCTGTCCTTCAAAAACTAAAGCTGCAGGTGGTGGGTTTCGTCACTTCTGCTTAAAACTTCACCTTCGGGTTTTGCTGTTACTCTGATTTCTGTACTCTTCTTTATCTTGTGCTGTCTGACCCTTTTAAATCCCCTTTTTAAAAATTATTTATTGCTTTTCTCAATGACCTCTTGCTCTCCCTGTTCTACCCTTCCAACCCCATCCCACAATCCGTTCCCCTCCTTTAGCTTTGGAATCAAATTTAACAACAACCTTCACATCCAGATGGAATCCATTGTTTTTCTTCCCCATCTCTTTTTAGACAAAGGCTGGAATACTAAACGTGATTTAAATACAAACACTTTTCCTTTGGCTCCAACACTCAGATTTCTGGTTAACTCAGACAAATATATTGTGATGAAATGCTGCTCTCAGCTTCGAGGCTGCTTTCATCACAGCTCCACAAAACTTCGTTTATACTGCCAGTCTCTTGTGTGTGGGAAATGCCAAGTTTTTTCCTTTTTATTTTCAGTTTATTTTAGTGATGTCTTTTGCTCTTGTTGCTGACAGCAGAATTTGACCTGCTGGAATCTATTTTGGCCTGTATCTTTGTGTATTTTTATATATATATATATATATAAACTTTCTCTACACTAGGCCTCTTTGGGCTTACCCAACGCAGTTGGATAAGCGTGGAGAGACATTCCTGTGCTAGATCTGTATTCTGTAACGCTTTAGAGCAAGATTTGGCTGCTGTCAGCACTAGCTGCAAAGCAAAACGCAAACCAAGGGGGAAATCTTGGGTTTCAGAAAAGCAGAACCGCATCCATGTTCCATAAACGCTTCCCACGCCGCACCTCGGGTTTCTTTTCTAATTTTTATTGCTCTTCCCCGTTTCCCCCCCTCCGTAGCTAATCCAAAGAATGGCACAATTCCTGTACTGCATGTGTCCCTCCCTGCCCTGGGTTGTCCCCACCAGCAGCCAGTGGGTGATGGCATGAAGCAGCCGCCTTGTCCTGGGGGATTAACCACTATTTTGCCACTCTCTCGGCTGTGTCAGCAGCTACAACCTACTTCAGTGGTTCTCAGAGTGACCTCCAAAAGGGGAGCTTTGCCTCCTTTCTCAGAGTTTTCTCCAAGCATCAAAAGCTGCTGGATCCAGCTGAGCTGCCAGCAGCCAGGGCTGTGGTCAGGTGGAAGGGAACGAACCACCCATTGGGGGCAGAAAGGATGGGGAAGTTGTGTGGATTTTCAAAAGGAAACCCACCAGGAAATTCAAGAAATGAAACAGATTCAGGACGTGGCAGCAACACCATGTTCTGTGTGAGCAACACCTCACAGGGGGCTGCCTTGTTGGGAAGGAGTGACGCCTGTTCCATGATTTTCTCCAAGGTGTGGAAAACTTGAGAACCTCTGATGTAGGTTGTTAGTTTCTGAAGCTTCTCATTCATCCATGGAGTGGTAAAATTTCTCATGCTTTAACAGCTACATTTCGAAACTAACTTTCTTTTCTGTGGAAAATATTCCCTAACTGGAAGCTGGGCTAAGGGATTGGGAGGAAGTTGCTTTGCAGCTTTGGGGAACAGGGATATATGATAGGTTTTCCTTGGGAATCTAAGCTAAATCAAAGGGAGGAGCAGCAAAGTTGCTTGACTTCAATCTGCTGTCCCACAAGTATTTTGATTTTAGCAGTTTTTTTCCATTTCCTGGTAGGTGGATGAGGAATAAAATCAAATTAAAAGGCGGTTAACGAGCTCAGTTCGAAGCTGCATGCGCGCAATCGAGACGAGGCACTAAAGCCTCTTCACAGGAAGTATCCATTGCAATTTCCTCAGAGTTTTTGCCAATTGAACACAAGTGTCGTTATCTGAAACCCCTGCTTGAACCCTTGGTCTGCCCCTAATACTGTTCATCATCCTGTTTTGTGTCACAACACCCTGCTACCTTGATTCACTCTTCGTCGTTGGCTAGGTTTTGGATTTATTACTTTCGAGGACGAACAATCAGTGGACCAGGCTGTCAACATGCATTTTCACGACATCATGGGCAAAAAAGTGTGTAGTTGTAGTTTTATTTTACCTTAAGAAAGAACCAAGTCTTGGACAACGAGAGATTTCACTGGGGAATCCAACTTAATTGTTGATGGGAGAGCACAGCAGTCCAAATTCAAGGCTTTATCCATGGAGGTGGGGAAAGTCTGAGTTTGCTGGAGAAGGGCAGTTAGGATGGGGGCAGCCTGGGGAAGGGAGGGCTTGGAAGCCTGAGGATTCAGGCTGTGGGCTCTGCTTGGGGTGAGGCCTTGTGTGTACAGACCTGGGGGCTGCTCTGGCTGAGCAGATGAACTGGGATCATCATCACTGGGGTGAACTGGTGCTCACTGCCTCTGCTTTGAGCTCTGCTGTGGGGCAAGGAGAGAAATCAGTGATTTCCAGCTGTTGGAAAAGCAGAATCCCAGTGAAATCCGAGTTCTTCAAGGCTTGGTTTAAGATACCACTCCTTCAGATGTGTACTCGATACTCAAATCTTGAGGTGGTGTCAGACAATCTGCTTTGTATAATCTTAAACTTTAAAAGAAAAAGGGAGAAAAAAAAACATCCTGAAGGATTGGTTTTTTAAAAAATTGGGTCACTTACTGTGAAACTTTGATACCAATCCACGTACTCTATATAGTATTTAACCACAATGCAGTTAAGTGACCTCTGGTTGTTTCATCTTCATACTGTGTTGTCAGCAAACGGGGCTTGGATAGGCAGGAATTTTTTAGGCTCCTTTGATGTTACTCAGCAAGGAACATGCTTCTACCTGTGGGGAAAAAAAAACCAAAACAAAACAAAAAACCCAAACCTAAAAGCAAAATAAATTGTTGCAGGACACCCAAGTTTTAAATATAGGGGAAAGAGTGATTTAAAGAAAAATGAACCACAGGAAATTCTGGTAAATTTAAGTCCTTGCACAGCTTTAAGGTATATTCAGATTTTAAACTGATGTTAAAACTGCTAAACTTGAAGTGAGGGCACTCAGAGAGACATAGAAGATTCTCACATTCATTAAATTATTGCATTATGTGAGTTTTTAATTGTCTTTAAAGTCTTATGTGCTGATATTTCATAAGCCTTTCCTTAGCTAGCAAGGGACACACTCTGCATATCAGTGGAGTTCTGGTTCATTTTGCAGTGCAGTTATGCCTTTAATTCCTGTGAACTTGTTTTGGGGTGGAAGGCTGGGTGGTTTCCTGATAATGGGAACAAAGGAATGTACTTGTGGGATCCAGAACATCAGTTCTTGGTTCCTGGTGTGACGCTCCCAGGTGTGAGCAGGTGCAGTAAATCACACAGGGGTGTGTAGGGATCACCTGTATCCCCCCAGTATTCCCTGATCTGCCCTTGGAATTGCCTTCAGCAGAACCCTAAAGTGGGAACTGATCCCATGAAGCAGCAGATCCAAATGGGAACAAAGGAGAAACATCCACAAGGTGCTGGGAGAGGATGGAGAGCCCAGTGTGAGCCTCCTCATTGCTTTGCTGCTGACACAGCACTGGGGCTTGCTCTGTGTTCCCCAAACAAACCCAATTCCAAACTGAAATAATTGATTTTTGCCCTTTCCCCCTCCCTTTCAGTAACCCCAAAAAAAAAAATCAGGATTCAGGGATTTTTAGCTCAGATTAATAGAGTTGCCTCAGTTCTTGGGGTAGCTGGGCTCTAGGCAGGTGTGGAATTTGAACCTCCCTATTGCACAGGGAATTTTCAGTCCTCACTTTGGCAGTTCCCTGCTTCCAAGTGTGCACTGAAAAATTAATGGGATTCTTCCACAAGGATTAATGAGCTCCAGATCCCCTGCTCTCTCCTTCACTGCCTAATCATGCCTGCTTTTAAAAATGGTATCTCTGTCTTTTTGGTAATTAAAAAGGTATTGCTGAAATGAATCCATATGTTGTTGAAAGGAGGGGGAAAAAATTAAAATTGCAAGAAGGCCTCTGCTTTTGTAAGCAATAACTGAATTCCCTCAAGGCAAATGTGTTAAGACTCATTAATTTGAGTCCTTTGAAAAATTCCCTTGGTTCCTCTCTGGAAGGGCCTTGAGCTGACAGAGATTTGGTTACTGTCATGTCTCATGTCCTTGGGGCATTGGCAGGGGGGGTGTGGGGGGCTTTGTCCTTGCCTTGTGCCTGTTTCCTGTTTGTTCTCCGACATGAATGGCTTTTAAGACATGGCAGGAAGAATTCTGAATACTTTATTTTCCATACTACTCAGGCCCATTGATGATTGAGATTTATTTTCTTTGTACTCTGGCACCCATTAAAATTAATCATGAAATGAAAAAAAAAAAATTCAGTGAGTGCTGAGAGGGTTTCATTAAATCAGAACTGGATTTTTTTTTTTTTTTTGAGAGGTTTATGTTGAATGTGCAGCTTATTTTAAGTAGGTCAAACGCACTTATTCCATGGCTGGGAACACTAGGACATTTTATCTTGGAATGAAATAAGTTAAGCACTGTGGTTACTGATTTTTAAAACAGGAGGGGTTTTGTCACTGACTTAACACAGTATGAAGATTGCTTCTTATTGACTCAACTGTCCATTTTTATTACTTGCATGTTTGTTTACTTTTTTGTTAGATGTAATGTAAGATTCTCTTATCACATCCATTCCCTCTGACATTGTTTGAGTTAACTGAGATTCTTTAAGCGTTAGCCTGGGGAAGGTAAGTCTTTATCTTCCATTAGACATTTAAATAAAATCTTAAGTTTAAAAAAAAAAAATACAACAATACAAAAAAAAATCTCAAAAAATGTGTGTTTCTCAGGTATGAGCAGAGCTGAAATTGCAGTTAGTTGGGGTGGGTTAAACTGTCACTTCCAAATGGACCCCAAACATGTTTGGTTAAAGCATTAGTACCCTTTTTCAGAGCAGCCTCTTCACTCAAAATTCTGGTTTTTTTAAATGAAAACATCATCTTTGTATCTCCTGCCTTGAACATGAAATCAGTCTGTCATGAATGTCCAAGATTCTGCTGTTTTAAGTGCAGAGCTGCTGTAAGAGGGTACTGCTGTTTTAAGATTAAAGCCAACGAGACTGAAGTGATTTGTAGGATGCTTTTCTCGGAATCCCTCAACAGTAGGACTCGTAATGCCTTACCATCACCTACACTGTACCTGAGAAACATTGTAAATTACTGGCCTTAAGTTTTAATAATTAAGTACTTAGACATAAGTCATAAGATGCTAAGTGTAGTCTTAAGTGTACCTGCGGGTGTGTGTGAGGGGCCGGGGGGCGCGGGGCCCCCCCAGCCCTGCTGAGCGCTGCCTCTGTTTGTTTAGGTGGAGGTGAAACGCGCCGAGCCTCGGGATAGCAAGAGCCAAACTCCTGGGCCGCCGGGGGCCAGCCAGTGGGGAAGCAGGATCATGCCAAGTGCTGCCAACGGCTGGGCAGGGCAGCCCCCTCCGACCTGGCAGCAGGGGTACGGCCCCCAAGGTACTGCCCACCGTGCCACCCTCTCCCTGTCCGGCCTTTCCAGCTCGCTGCGCTCCGCTTTTCTCAACTAGGTGTTATTCCCAGTTTTATCTCCCTGATAGCAGGACTGAAGTTCCACTCCCAAGTCCTTTGTGAGGTTTTTTCCCTGCTTTTCCCAAAAATCCGTTCCCTTGGCAGAAGGCGGTGCCAGGCCTGGCACGTGTCCCTGGTGTGTTCCACCTGTTCCCTTTGGAGCTGCCTGTCCCCACGTGGAATCCCCGTGGGTTGGGGGAGCTCAGAGAAAGGTGTTGGGAAGGCTCCAGGTGTGACTCCAGCTGTGGAGTGAGTTCTGTACAACACCCCAATGATAAATTGGGCTGAAATATGGCTTTTCAAGGATGAGGCAGTTTCAAAGGAAGTTATCAGGGAAATCTGAAAGGGATGAGAGGGAAATGGATGGCCTTGCCTTTGAATTTTATTGCTTGATGTAGCTTGGGAAAGCACCAGGCAGCTCTGGTGCAGGGAGCACTCAGTGCACACCGGGAGCCCTGCGGGGCTCGGGAGCAGCCTGGGTTTGATGGCTGCAATCCCCCCGAGATTCCAGAGGCAGGATAAACACTCAGTTCATCCAAAGACAATTTTGATAATTTCTGGAGAAATGCAGAGGGATAATTGAGTTGCTGTGACTTGCTTGCTCTGAGAGATGAGAAATGTTCACCTGGGGGGCTGCAGGGAGCGAGGCTGCTCCGTCCCTGCTCCGATGGATGGAAGTGCAGCACAGGGATTGCTCATTTCCCCACGGTGCTGATTAACTTGAAAGCTGCAGCTGAGGGTTGACATTGTGCACAGATGTGCTAATCTGCAAACTGAGAAACTCCCATTATTTTCCATGCAGTGATTAGTAGGGAAAATGATATCTGATCTCCTGGAAAGATTAATGTCAGACACGAGCGCATTTATCCTTCAATCTCAGCACTGCACAAGGGATGGGAAAGGCTTTTTTTATGTTTCAAAAACTGCAAAAATAACTTGAATAAACCTGGTAGTAAATTAAGATTGAGTTAACTGAGATTCTTTAAGCGTTAGCCTGGGGAAGGTAAGTCTTTATCTTCCATTAGACATTTAAATAAAATCTTAAGTTTAAAAAAAAAAATACAACAATACAAAAAAAAATCTCAAAAAATGTGTGTTTCTCAGGTATGAGCAGAGCTGAAATTGCAGTTAGTTGGGGTGGGTTAAACTGTCACTTCCAAATGGACCCCAAACATGTTTGGTTAAAGCATTAGTACCCTTTTTCAGAGCAGCCTCTTCACTCAAAATTCTGGTTTTTTTAAATGAAAACATCATCTTTGTATCTCCTGCCTTGAACATGAAATCAGTCTGTCATGAATGTCCAAGATTCTGCTGTTTTAAGTGCAGAGCTGCTGTAAGAGGGTACTGCTGTTTTAAGATTAAAGCCAACGAGACTGAAGTGATTTGTAGGATGCTTTTCTCGGAATCCCTCAACAGTAGGACTCGTAATGCCTTACCATCACCTACACTGTACCTGAGAAACATTGTAAATTACTGGCCTTAAGTTTTAATAATTAAGTACTTAGACATAAGTCATAAGATGCTAAGTGTAGTCTTAAGTGTACCTGCGGGTGTGTGTGAGGGGCCGGGGGGCGCGGGGCCCCCCCAGCCCTGCTGAGCGCTGCCTCTGTTTGTTTAGGTGGAGGTGAAACGCGCCGAGCCTCGGGATAGCAAGAGCCAAACTCCTGGGCCGCCGGGGGCCAGCCAGTGGGGAAGCAGGATCATGCCAAGTGCTGCCAACGGCTGGGCAGGGCAGCCCCCTCCGACCTGGCAGCAGGGGTACGGCCCCCAAGGTACTGCCCACCGTGCCACCCTCTCCCTGTCCGGCCTTTCCAGCTCGCTGCGCTCCGCTTTTCTCAACTAGGTGTTATTCCCAGTTTTATCTCCCTGATAGCAGGACTGAAGTTCCACTCCCAAGTCCTTTGTGAGGTTTTTTCCCTGCTTTTCCCAAAAATCCGTTCCCTTGGCAGAAGGCGGTGCCAGGCCTGGCACGTGTCCCTGGTGTGTTCCACCTGTTCCCTTTGGAGCTGCCTGTCCCCACGTGGAATCCCCGTGGGTTGGGGGAGCTCAGAGAAAGGTGTTGGGAAGGCTCCAGGTGTGACTCCAGCTGTGGAGTGAGTTCTGTACAACACCCCAATGATAAATTGGGCTGAAATATGGCTTTTCAAGGATGAGGCAGTTTCAAAGGAAGTTATCAGGGAAATCTGAAAGGGATGAGAGGGAAATGGATGGCCTTGCCTTTGAATTTTATTGCTTGATGTAGCTTGGGAAAGCACCAGGCAGCTCTGGTGCAGGGAGCACTCAGTGCACACCGGGAGCCCTGCGGGGCTCGGGAGCAGCCTGGGTTTGATGGCTGCAATCCCCCCGAGATTCCAGAGGCAGGATAAACACTCAGTTCATCCAAAGACAATTTTGATAATTTCTGGAGAAATGCAGAGGGATAATTGAGTTGCTATGACTTGCTTGCTTGCTCTGAGAGATGAGAAATGTTCACCTGGGGGGCTGCAGGGAGCGAGGCTGCTCCGTCCCTGCTCCGATGGATGGAAGTGCAGCACAGGGATTGCTCCTTTCCCCACGGTGCTGATTAACTTGAAAGCTGCAGCTGAGGGTTGACATTGTGCACAGATGTGCTAATCTGCAAACTGAGAAACTCCCATTATTTTCCATGCAGTGATTAGTAGGGAAAATGATATCTGATCTCCTGGAAAGATTAATGTCAGACACGAGCGCATTTATCCTTCAATCTCAGCACTGCACAAGGGATGGGAAAGGCTTTTTTTATGTTTCAAAAACTGCAAAAATAACTTGAATAAACCTGGTAGTAAATTAAGAATCCCTTGGATGTGTAGTCTGCTGGGGTTCTCTGGGGTGTTGTTCTCTGTAGTACTGTAATTTCTTGCACTTGGTATGTGGCAGCTCCTGAATGCTCCATCTGATTTGGGTTTGGGAACTGCTGTCTTATTCTGAGTGTCATTTGCTGAATGATTCAGAGTCTTTCTAGAATTACACATTCAGAAATAGTCCCACAATGTTGCTTAGGCCATAAAAATAGCTCTGTAAGGGACACGGGGAGGATACCCAGTCTATCCCAGAGCCAAATCCTTCTTCTTGCATCATCCCTGCTCCGGAGTGCGCAGCTTCGCTGATGACTAAGAAAAAAGAGTCTAAGGCTCTTTTTTTGTTCTGTTGTAGGGATGTGGGTGCCAGCTGGACAGGCAATTGGTAAGTACATTATATGGGACCAATTCTGAAAGGAAAAAATCCTCCCAAGCATGGGTGCAGCTTCTTTGAGCATTCACAGTGATTTTTGGATTTCTGTAGGATTTAACCTACATTTGAAAGCTTGATTGAATTTGTCCTGGAAGAACAGAGGGGAAGACAGTGGCTTCTTAGCAGCTCAGTAATGGGAGCTGACACACATCCTGCTGTTCCAGCCACATTAATTTGTTACCAAGGGATTACATGCTAAACTGCAATTATTTACAGTGGGGATACTTGGAGGACAAATATTTCCCAAAGTGAGGATTCACAGAAGGCTGAACCTGCATTTGAAATCCACCCAACAGCCTTACCCCATCTAGAGGAAGCTGACTCCAGCAGCAGCTCCTTGGTATTCATCCACTTCAGTTTTTGGGTTTCTCTTCCTTTTCCAGGTGGATATGGACCCCCTCCTCCAGGCAGAGGAGCTCCTCCCCCACCACCACCATTTACCTCATACATAGTCTCCACACCTCCCGGGGGATTCCCGCCTCCACAAGGATTTCCACAGGGCTATGGCACCCCTCCACCATTTAGTAAGTGACCCCCAGGGGCTGGAGCACATCCAGCTCCAAATTCAGCTTTTCCTCATTGTTTGCTGGACTTGGATTTCTCCCTGTGTTTCACCTATCCTTAATTAATTTTCCCAGATTATATATTCAGAGCTATAATTAACTATAGCATTATTTTTTCTTTGTTTATTTTATTCTTGGATGCAGTAATCATTTCTGTTCTCTAGTTTAAATCTGTGTTGCTAAATAAATTTAGATACTTTGTGCATCTTTGTTAGGACATCTGAGAGAAAACTTAGAGCTCACTGCTGGTGACCTGGGCCAAACACAGGCAGGGTTTTTTGGAGGTGCTTAAGGAATTAAGGTCATAACTGGGACTGGAATACAAATAGGATTTTAGCACCTACCTCTCAGGCCACCATTTCAAAAATCTGTTGCTTACCTGGTTTAAAGAAGGTGGAAAATAATATCCAGTTACCTTGAGATACTTTTTCCTCCTGACATCTTGGATAATATGGCTTCCTCCTCACTGCTCATGTCTGTAAGTTGCCCAGTTCTGCCTTATCCCTTTCTCTGCTGCAGCCTCTGCCTTTGGGGGGGACATTCCTCCCACCTGTGCAAGGTGAGTTCTGAGATCTTTGGGCCATGGGGGTGACCAGCCTGTCAAGGTGAATCTCTGTGCAGCCACTGGTCACAAACACCTGGGCTTTAATAGCCTCAGAAATGTTGGTTTTAAATTGTATCATCTCTAAAGCCAAGCAGGATGTTGATGTTCACCTGTTCTGTCCTTCCAGGTTTTAGTTATGGTGCTCCACCTCCTCCACCTGACCAGTTTGCCCCCCCTGGAGTCCCCCCTCCACCTGCCACTCCAGGGGCAGCACCACTCGCTTTTCCTCCACCACCACCACCATCTCAGGCAACTCAGGACATGAGCAAACCCCCGACTGCTCAGCCAGAATTCCCTTACAGTCAGTTTGGTGAGTAACTGCTGCACTTTACCCCCTTTCCCTTTAGTCCTGCGTACAGAGTGTTGGACACAGTTTGCTGCAGGCATTTCTCTGGGATGGGAATTCTCCCACCAGCTCGAGCCATCCTTGAATCATGCAATGTTCTAGCCAGAGGGAATTTTCTTAGCTCTGAAGTGTTGTTTTTGTGCTGTAAAATAAGCTTCAGGGATTTGTGCACTGCCAGGATGAATTCCTGGTTTCCACTCTCCCCAAACCTATAGCTAAAACTTCCACTCCAAGAGCTTCACAGAGCTTGTAGTGAACTTTTTTTTTGTGTCCCAGACCTTGGAGAACAGACTTGAAGAGTAAAAGCATGGAGAGACAGGCAGTGCATGTGTAAGGATCCAAACCAGTGCCTTTTCCTCTTTTCTCATCCCTTCCCCATCTCTCTGGAGGTGCAGTTCTGTGCAAAGCTTTGTTGTGCTCTCTAGGTAACTTTGAGGTGGAAGGCACTGAGATAACAAGTTTTACAGCAGGCAGGCAGTGCTACAAAAAACAAATTCTTTTTAAAATTGCTAGAGAAGTGCCTGTGCTCCAGAGTAAAATTTCTGCTGCTGCTCCCCGAGGGAGCTCAGAGGGAATTCTCATTCTCATCTTGCTCCTCTCAGCCCTGTTTCTCAGCAGTGCTCTCCAAATATCTCTACAGACATCTCTCCAAAGAGCTCTGTACTAATGTTGTTTTTAAGGGATTGTAATTGGTCAGTTTTTACTTCTGAAGAGAATTTTGCATGCAGCAGCCTGTGGATTCAGGCTGTTCTCTGCTGGAACACGTTCTCCATGTGGTAGTGCTGCCTCAAGTTCCTGCAGAAACTGCTGTGAGGTGAAAACTTCACAACATTTATTCAAATAGATAATATTCAAAGTTCCTGCAATGTAAAGCAGCAGCCTCTGAAGGAAGATGAGCCTTTGAGATGTGTTTGTGATGCAGCATGTCCTCATGTTATGAGTTTGAAATGTTTTTTCATTTGTTTCTTACCCGGCTGATTTCATGGATAGTTTTGCCCTTGTGACTCAAAGTTTTTCTTGTTCTGCCAGAACTTGGCTCTTTGCAGATTCTTTTTGGAGTGGGTTGGACTCTTCTAAATAAAGCAGAAATCCCTGCACAGTCAGTTACATCAGTGAGGAGCCAGAGTTTGGGAGGTGTTGGAAGTTTAGGAAGGATCTGATGGAGAAGGACTCTTCATCTGGAGCTGTGGTCACAGGACAAGGGAAATGGCTTTAATGTGGAAAAGAATAGGTTTACAGTGGATATTAGGAAAAACTTCTTCACTGTGAGGCTGTTGAGACCCTGGCACAGGTTTTCCAGAGAATCTGTGGCTGCCCCATCCCTGGAAGTGTCCCTGATTTGCATATATTTACATAAATGTGTAAAGCTTGTGGGCTTTAAAGAGCCACAAATTTCCCTAATGAGCAGAAGGCACTGTAACTTTTATCCTGGGCAGTGTCCCAAATCCTTCAGTGTGTGCACCCAGGATGAGTGTCAGCACTAACACCCTGCAAAATCAAATTAATTACATTAATTTAAAATAATTAAAAATTCATTATCTCCATGCAGGGCACTCTTGAGGCTCATCCTTGCAGTCCCCTCAGTTGTGACTAGGATGGGTTTGTCTGCTCCAGACCCTTCAGGCCACACCCCAAAGCTTTGTCTGCACTCCCAAGGTCAGGCTGAGCAGGGAGGAGGAGCCTCAGGCAGGTCCTGGGAAAATTCCCTGGAGTTCCTTGCTGGGGCTGTGGGAAAGGGTGAGAGGCAGGGACAGGATTCAGATGTTGGGGTGAAACCCCACAGTGAGCTCTGCCTGCCAGGCCAGCCCTTATTTATCCTGGTGATCCATCCAGGCTCGGGTTTGGAGCCAGACACTCAAAGCACACAGCTGGCACAGCCCAGGGGGGAGCAGAGGGGCTGGAGCAGAGCCAGGCGTGGCACTCGGTGAGTCCTGAGTGCCTGTGCAGGTGTGTGCTGTGGGTTTCCTTCTTCATAAACAACCTGAGCCCTGTGCTGAGCTGTGGTTTGCACACCACCGTGCAGGGAGAGCAACTCCAGGGTTGTGTTTTTCCACTCCCAGCCTCACCCCTCGGCAGACAATCCCGTTGTAGGTTTGGGCTCCTGCTTATCTGTGTCTGAACAAATGCCAGGAGGAGCATTTGCAGCTCCCAGAGCCCCAGCTTGCTGTGTTTTAGTGCTCATTAGTGCCAGCAAGTCCTTGAGGGACTGGCAGAGCTTGAAATTGAACTGCTGAAGATGTGCTAAGAGACTTTGTTTGGGATTAAGAGAGTTAAACCTGCTGTAAGCCTGCAGAGAGAGAGGCAGCCCTGCACAAATGCTCTTGGTAATTAGGAGCCTTAATAGCGTCTTTCAGAGCAGGGGCTGGCACTGATGCCAGGATTAAGAGTCATATTTAATTATGAGAATTTGATTTAAATTTCTCAATTTCTCAGTCGTCTTAATTTACATCTAGTTGTAAATTTTTGTGTTGGTAGCAGGGATTCCAGCCAGTCCTTGGAAAGGAAACCCCTGTTTTTCTCCCTGTCCCTAAATTCTGCTCACTCCAGAGTGGCCTGTGGTGCAGGTCCCAACCCAAAATCAAACTGCTCCCACGCACCCCAAAGCTGTGAGCAGATGGTTGACCTGCCAGCCTGGCTGGGATTACCCCAAACACAGCTCCCCCTTCCTGCACACCTGTTCCCCTCTGCTTTTTGCCCGTTTCCTCTGTGAGGAGGGAAGATCCCTGCAGGACCCCAGAGCTGCTGCTCCTCCCGGGTGATGCTCTGGGGTGTGTTCCTGCCGGGGAACGCTGTCCGCTGTGGGACTCACACCCATGGCTGCACCTGGAAGCTCATCCTGTATCTTTCCCTTCTCCCCAGGGTATGGACAAGACTTGAGTGGGTTTGGACAAGGTTTCTCTGATCCCAGCCAGCAGCCCCCTCCCTACGGAGGCCCCTCGGTGCAGCCATCCAGCGGCCCCCCAGCCGGAGGCAGCGGCTTCGGCCGGGGACAGAACCACAACGTGCAAGGATTCCACCCCTACCGGCGCTAGCCTGGGCTGGCAATCAGGGAGTGCTGCCCACAGGGACCTCTGGGCACAGCTGAAGCCCGGGATCCCAGACTTCTGAACTTGTGACAATCACATTACTTGATGGAAGATAAACCTAACAACAGTTTTTTTCGGGGCGGGGAGGGGGGGGGGTTGGGGGCAGATGGCTTCTGAAGGCAGAGCTGTGGGTGTTTGGACTGCAGTTTTTAAAGATTTTACTTTCTCTAACCCATCAGCACAAATAAAGAAAATGTCACTGGTTCAAATTACAGGGTTTTAAAAATGTCTTCAGCTTTAATTCAAAACTTCAGGTTTCTTTTTTTTGAAATTATTTTTCCTGAGCCTTTGTTTTACCGTATATTGTAAACTTTTATGTTTAAAAGAAAAAAAAATATATACATTTACAGATTGTGAAATTTTTAAGAGAAATTTTCTACTATGTATGCTGGCTTATTTTTTAATTTAAAACAGGGTTTCCTTGAGCGCTGTCGGAGGCGGGGGAAGAGCTGCAGCCCCTCCCTCCCTCCCTCCCCACGGCAGTGCTGGGGCGGAGGGTTCCGAAACTCTGGGAGTTGACAGAAACCTGCTGAGTGTATTTTGCTGTTTGTTCTGGGGGCAGAGCTGGGCCAGGCCGGGCGCAGGAGCTGCTCAGAGGCACGTGGGGAGCGCTGGCTCCGGCTCCACCTGCCTCCCCTCCCGAGGCCTCGGCCACGTGTGGATTTCCCTCAGGCAAAAAGGTTTTGGTGCGTTTGGCACTGAGCAGTGCCAAGCCCTGGTTTGAATAAAGACAAGAACCTTTGGATTAGAAACACCAGCCTGTCTCCATTTTTCTGGTTTTTTTTGCTTTTGTGAGTGTGGGTTTTCTGGAGAAGTCCCTTGGCAGCCCTGGGAGTCCTCGGGGCAGCTTTGCTGGGCCTGTGTGGTGTCACCAGCTGTGCCCCTGCCCTGCAGGGTGGCACTGCCAGGAAGCCACTGTCCATGGGATCTGACCTGGGGAGGGATCCTGCAGCCCGGCTCAGATCCAGCCCCTCGAAGAGCTTTGATAATGAATCACTGTTAACGAGGTGGGGCTGGGATGTGGAGGCCACTGCATCGCTCCTGGCAGGACTTGCATCTGTTCAGAGGGAGTTTGATATTTTGTGTGGCTCTGGTTCTGCTCACTGTGAATCCTCCAGGCTCCAATCCCCACGGCTCTGCTCCTTGCTCCGTTACATCCGTGAGCTCGAAATTCCTGCTGGAACAGGAGCTGCTCCAGGGCTGTCTGTGCAGGTGTCACTTCTGAGACCAACTGGACTCCCCCAGGAGCTGAAACCACGGAAATGGCACAGCACCACCCTGGAGCCTGCAACGGAGAGCACCCAACACCTGGGATAAAAGCCTTTGTCTTTGGCCCCTGTCTGTGCAGAGCCAGCTCCTCCAGGCCCGCGTGGGCCGTTAGATCTGGAGCCTCCTGGTCCAGACCGGATCAGCCTGTGCCAACGAGCCGCTTGTGCTGGGCCCTGCCCGGCATGTCCCCGCCTCACCCCGCAGCTGCTGGCTGCCGTGGGACGGTGGAGCTCCACGGCTGGACACGGGTGGCTTCCAAAGGCGCGGGATGCTCGGAGCTGCCGGGAGTGGCTGCGAGGCCCACGTTGTCCCTTGGCGCTGCCATCCAGGTGACTGTGACCTGTCACTGCTGGGTTCCAGCTTAGGCCAGCGGGAAGGAGCGGTTTCATTGGAACCCGAGATTTCCCTGGATCACCAGGGGCAGGTTCGGGGGGAAGAGGAGGCTGCGTCCCTCGCAGCTGTCGCCGGGCTGCGGCCCCTTTAAGGGCAGTGAGGGCGGAAGCGCTGCCCGGCCGCGGCTTCTCCGCCCGTTCCGCCCGCGCCGCTCTCGCGAGATCTGCCGCTTCCGGCGCGAGCGCGGCCTTTCCGAGCAGCCCCGGCCAAGATGGTGGGTGCGGGGGAGGCCCCGCCGGCGCCATCGGGCCCCATCCGCCGCCATCCGCGCTTCACCCGCCGCGGCAGCGCCGCTCGGGCCTCGGGGCTTCCCTGGGGGATGGGGAATGGGCCTCACCGGGGCGCTGCGGGGGCCGGCCGGGGCCCAGCGCGGCGGGAGCGGGGCTGAGGGGAGGGAGCGGCCTGGGCGCCCCCCTGAGCTCGGTGGGGCCGCGGCCTTCCCGTGTGCGGGGCGGGGAGCGCGGGGCCGGGCGGCCTTGAATCCCCTGGTTCTTCTGCCGGGCCCTGCCCTGAGCCGACCTTCGTGTCCCGCTGCAGGCGGAGGTGGAGCAGAAGAAGAAGCGAACCTTCCGCAAGTTCACCTACCGCGGGGTGGACCTGGACCAGCTGCTCGACATGTCCTAGTAAGGGCTGCGGAGCCCCCGGGCTGGGGTTTGGGGGTGGGGGGAGCCGGTTCTGCCCCATACTCAGGCTGTGTTCAAATCCCGGCAGTAACGGGGCTTTGGGTGTTCCACAGCTGCTTTTTGGGCTGTTTAAAGTCCCTCAGTGGGTGACACCGCCAGTGTGGGGTCCCGGCGGCCTGTTCGCGGCTCAGTTCGGGTGATGCTGGGGGTGTGGGGTCCCTGGGGGTCTCCCTGCTGTCTACCCCATCTCAGTCTGGCTGACACAGACTTTGGGGTCTCCGCGGGGCTGTACCCCGGCTCACCTTGACCCTTGGGGGGTCTCTCCAGGACGTACCCCAGGCTCAGTTCGGGGTCCCTGGGGGTTGTTCCTGGGCTGTTCCCCGGGCTCAGTTCGGGGTCCCTGGGGGTGTCTGTGGGCTGTTCCCCAAGTTCATTTCGGGGTCCCTGGCCGTCTCCTGGGGCTGTACCCCACACTCCGTCTGGGTGATTCTGTGGCTGTGGGGTCTCTGAGCTCTCCCCAGGCTGTAGCTCAGGCTGGGTTGGGGTGTCCCTGGGCTGTTCCCCAGGCTGGGTTTGGGGTCCCTGGGCTGGGTTTGGGGTCCCTGGGCCGTTGCCCTGGCTGGGTTTGGTGTGTCCCCTGGGCTGTTCCTCAGGCTGAGTTAGGGGTTCCTGGGCTGCTCCCCAAGCTGGGTTTGGAGTCCCTGGGCTGTTCCCCAGGATCAATTTGGGGTCCCTTGGCTGTTCCCGAGGTTGGGTTTGGGGTCCTGAGGCTTTCCCCAGTCTGGGTTTGGGGTCCCTGGGCTTTTACCCAGGCTGTGTGTGGGGTCCCGGGGCTGGGTTAGGGGTCCCTGGGCTCTCCCCAGGCTCAGTTCAGTGTCCCAAGGCTCTCCCTGGGCTGGGTTTGGGTCCCTGGGCTGTGTTTGGGGTCCCAGGGCTGTCCCCAGGTTGTGTTTGGGGTCCCTGGGCTGTCCCCAGGCTGGGTTAGGGGTCCCTGGGCTGTTAGGGGTGCCGGGGCTGTCCCCAGGCTGTGTTTGGGGTCCCTGGGCTGTCCCCAGGCTGGGTTTGGGGTCCCTGGGCTTTTACCCAGGCTGTGTGTGGGGTCCCGGGGCTGGGGTAGGGGTCCCTGGGCTCTCCCCAGGCTCAGTTCAGTGTCCCAAGGCTCTCCCTGGGCTGGGTTTGGGTCCCTGGGCTGTGTTTGGGGTCCCAGGGCTGTCCCCAGGCTGTGTTAGGGGTCCCTGGGCTGTTAGGGGTCCCGGGGCTGTCCCTGAGCCGTCCCTGTCCCGCTGCAGCGAGCAGCTGATGCAGCTGTACAGCGCGCGGCAGCGGCGGCGCCTGAACCGGGGCCTGCGGCGCAAGCAGCACTCGCTGCTCAAGCGCCTGCGCAAGGCCAAGAAGGAGGCGCCGCCCATGGAGAAGCCCGAGGTGGTGAAGACCCACCTGAGGGATATGATCATCCTGCCCGAGATGGTGGGCAGCATGGTGGGCGTCTACAACGGCAAGACCTTCAACCAGGTGGAGATCAAGGTGAGCTGGGCCTGGCAGGTGGCTCTCGCACTGAGCTCAGCAGCCAGAGCGTTCACTTGTAACTCTTTGTAAATCCTGCTCGTTCCCTGTGTCTGGGGATCCAGGCTCCTTCTTGGAGCAGGGTTGGCTCAGGGGGACACCTGGAGGTGTCATCCCAGAGGGGTCTCAAGTGTGGCTCTGAAGCACTGAAGTAGCTGTGGAGTGATCCATGTGCTCAGGCCTGGCTGCCAGCACTGTTTCGGGATGAAACAGATCCCTGAGCTTTCCCAGGAGTGGAATTACCCGGGGGGTGCTGTCACTTGATGCCACCAGTGGGATTAAATGCCATTTCTTGCTCCTACCTGGCGTTCAGTCCCACCTGGAAGGGCACAAATGGCCCTGTGGCTCCCGTGTCACCATTCCCAGGAGGGGCAGAGCTGGGGAAGCCCCTCTGGCTCCATCAGGGCACCAGGGGAGGAGCCCAGCTGGAATAACCGGCTGTGCCAGGCTCCTGGCAGCCCTGGGATGGGGATGGGAGGGGGATGTCCCCGTGCCCCCTGGCTCTGTCCCCAGCACGGATCTCTCCACTTGCAGCCCGAGATGATCGGCCACTACCTGGGCGAGTTCTCCATCACGTACAAGCCAGTGAAGCACGGCAGGCCTGGCATCGGTGCCACCCATTCCTCCCGCTTCATCCCGCTCAAGTAACTCCGGGAGGGAGCCTCCTGCAGTGTAAATAAAGAATTTCCACCTGGATCCTGTCTCCTGCCTCTCCATTCCTTGGGCTGGGGTGTGCTGAACTCCACTCCACCGTCTTTGGATGTTTCCCTGAGTATTGCCAGGTTTTTGGCACTGATTTCTGTCAGCACCTGCAGCAAACAAATCATCTTCATGTGGGTTTAGTGAATGAATTAAATTCCTTGTTCTTCACTGGGAACATTTACTGGAATTGCACTTTAATATTTGCAGCATTGCCGTTTATTTGTTAATATAAATACTGGGAATGCGGAGCTGTGGAACTGGGGGAAGGCAGGGGGGGTTCCCAGGCTCAGAACCAGCCCCAGTCCCAGGAGAAGCTGCCACGGCCCATCACGGGATGTCAAAACCCCAAATGATTATTTTGTCCTTTGGGAACCCAAAGGCTTTTGGTGACAGGGATCACAGAGTGGCATGGGGTGGGGGGTGAGCAGAGGGTTTGCAGCCCAGGCTGGGAGGGAGGGATGTGTTATGGGGGATGCTCAGGGGTGATGATGATGGAAAGGAGGAGGAGATGAGGAGTTCATCTCAGGTGGATGATCTGGTTTGTCCCTGAACTGAGCCAAATGAACCCAGTGCTGGCCACCAGCGCCAAGTCCTCCGGTGAATCCATCAGTGGAGAGGGACATTTGTCCCCAGGGTGGTTTTGCCTTGTCCCTGCTGCTGGCTGGGTCCCTTGGGGACTGCTCAGGGGTCCCTCGGGGCCAGGTCCAGCTCTTTAAGACTCACACCTTCCAAATCCCATTCCAGTGGCCAGTGGTGCCTGGGCCGTGTGTCCTTCAGGGAATGTCCCCAGGCTCCGGGTCCCTTTTTGTTCAAGCAATGTGACCTTGAGAGTCCTGCTCCCACCCTCGCTGGTGGCGGCGGGGACAGGAGGGCTGGGGTCACTGTCCTGCTGGGTCACTGTCCTGGTGGGTCACTGTCCTGGTGGGTCACTGTCCTGCTGGGGTCACTGTCCTGGTCACTGTCCTGCTGGGGTCACTGTCCTGCTGTGGTCACTGTCCTGCTATGGTCACTGTCCTGGTGAGTCACTGTCCTTCTGGGGTCACTGTCCTGCTGGGTCACTGTCCCGCTCGGTCACTGTCCTGGTGGGTCACTGTCCCGGTCAGTCACTGTCCTGCTGTGGTCACTGTCCTGCTGGGTCACTGTCCTGCTGGGTCACTGTCCTGCTGGGGCCGTGTGGGGATGCCTGGAAGGCCGGGATGCCCCAGCTGCGAGGTGGGTGGCAGTGACCTCGGTGGGTGACAGTGGCCTGAGCACATGGCAGAAGCCATGGTCACGGGAGGGATCGGCTGCAGAGGGGTCGTCGTGAGGGTCCCGCTCATCCCGGGGGGGACCCCGGGGCTCAGCCGCTGCTGCCGCACCTTGGGTGTGTCCCCAAGGACACGGGGGTGGCACCGGGCGGCTCGCGGGGGACAGATTCGGTCGGGAGGGCCGGTTCGGCCGGAGGAGGCAGGTTCGGTCGGTGGGACCGGTTCGGTTTGAGGGGGCAGGTTCGGTCTGGAGGGACCGGTCCGGTCGGGAGCGGCAGGTGCGTTCCGGGACACGGGGACGGGGCAGATCCCGGCGTTTTTGCGGAGGCTGGAAAAGAGGCGGATGGAGGGGAACGGAGCCCTCCCGGGGGGTCCCGTCTCCCCCCGCCCGGCACAGTCCGGGGGGGCGCGGGGAGCCCCCGGTGCCGCCCTCTAACGGCGGCGGAGCCGCTGGAAAATCCCGACCGAGAGCGGGGGGGCGGGGGCGGGATGCGGCTGCTCGGGGCCGCGCCGGAGCCTCGCCCAGCTCCGCACCGCTCCGCACCGCCCCGCACGGCTCCGCACCGCCGGGAATGAGGTACGGCCGCACCTGCCCCCCGCGCCCCCCGAGCCCCCCGGGGGTCCCGGCGGCTCCGGCCGCTGCGGCCGCCGGGGATGGGGAAAAGCGGGAGGGGCTGCGCCGCGGGGCCGGGGGGGATCAGGGTGCGGTGTCGGCTTGCGGGGGGTTGGATGCGCCGGGGGGCTCGATCTGCGCCCCCTCCCCGCGGCGGGGATGCCCCCGGCCCTGGCTGTGCTGCGTCCTGCGGCGGGCGCGGCTCCGTCCCGCGGGACCGGGGGGATCGGGGAGATATTGGGGGACAGGAGGGTTCAGGGCAAATCAGGGGGTTCAGGGGGAATCGGGAGGGTCGGGCAGCGTTTACCCCCTGCATCCTGCAGGAACAAAGGCCGGACAATGCCGGGGCTCGGCAGGGAGTCCACGGGAGGGGGGGAAGAGGGCGCAGCATCCCCCGTCCCCATTCTCACCTTCACCCCCATCCCATCTCCATCCCCACTCCCATCCCATCCCCATCTTGCGGGCAAGGCGGGGGGGTCGTTCCTGGGGTGACAGCTGCTCCCCCCGCCTCGATGCGAGCTCGGCTCCCTGCAGACCCCCCCTCCCGATGCTCCCCCGGCACGGCAGGGCCGGGCACTGCGGCTGAGCCCCGGACTTGGAGCCCCAAAACCTCACCCAAGCCAGCCCCCCAAACCCTCCCCACAAACCCACAGCCCAAATCCACCTCCCAAACCGGTCCCTCAAAATCCTCGGCCTCTAAACCAGCACATCAACCCCACCCAAGGGGCACCCCAAGGGTCCCAGAGCCGTGTCCCCAAGCAGGGGTGTCCCCAGTCACCCTGGATGGCGTGGGGGAGGTGGCTGCACGTTCCACCCCGCTGGCTCCTGGGGTGTGGGGTGGATAAGGGGGGCCCTGCATTGTGAGGGGGCTGTGCTGGGCGTGTTGAGGACCCCAGTGCTCGCCCCACCAGGGCCCCACATCCATCCCCGGGCCACGATGTCCCTGTGTGTGTGTGTGCAGGTGCTGTGTGAGGAGAGGGTGATGGATCCCAAATCCCCATGTCCTGTGTGGGCCCCCACATGTGTGCAGGGTCGAGCTGGGGGGGGCCTGTGCTCCCTGGGGGGGGTTTGCTGTGGTCGGGGGTCCCCGGGGCCGGGTCGATCAGGCCGGGCTGGTGACAACACGCTGTTTGTTTAATGTCCCCGGGGGCTGCAGGAGCCGCAGCCGGGGCTCAGCTGTGCCTTTGGCGACGCGGCCGCACTCACGGCTGCAGTCCCTGTCCCCCGCCTCACCCGCAGAGCTGCTGCCAGGCTGGAGTGAGCGAGGGGTGCAGGGAGCTTGGGGTACCCCCAGGGCTCCCCAGGCCCTGCCCTGCCCTGCCCAGGCCAAGGTGGCTCTGCCCAAGGTGGCATCACATGTGGTGGGCAGTGGCTGGTGGGCAAGGCACTGCAGTGATGAACAGAGGATGGTGGGGTGGTGGGCAGTGGGCACTGTGGGCAGTGGGATGGGCAGTGGGCATCCTGGGCAGCGTGGAGGACAGCAGGGTGTGCTGGGCAGTGCAGCTGCTGCTTCATCTGCAGCAGCATCTGCCCTGCCAGGAAATTGCTGGATGGATCCAGGCCCCACCAGCGGCCTCGGCCAGTCCTGGGGTGCCCTCAGCAGAGAGAGGGAGATTTTGGGGATAGGAGGAGACACACCCAGGACCCTGAGGCATCACATCACCCCAGGGTCCTGCCTGGGATGCATCCCGTGGGGGGACACAAGGTCCTGTGGGACAGTGACCATCACAGTGCTGGAATGGAGCTGCAGCCCTGGCCCCCCTTTCCCACAGCCCTGGCCCCCCTTTCCCGCAGCCCTGGCCCCCCTTTCCCGCTGTCTCGCCGCTCTGTGGATGCAGGTGCGGCCCCAGCCCCTCCCCGCAGGCTGCAGATCCCGGCGCCGCTGCGGCCGCTGCGCTCAGCCGGCGCTGCCAGGAACCGGGGGGAGCAGAGCTCAGCCCCCCCTCCATCAACCCCCCGAATATCCCAGCCCTGACCCCCCGGGAGGGCAGCTGGGTTCTTACAGGGTGGGGTTCTCCCAGGGGAGGGGGCCCGGGCTGAGCAGCTGGGTGGGAACCCACAGGTTTGGGGTGCTGGGGAGGGGGGAACGTGTTCCCCTGGAAGAGTGGAAGCCCCCGGCTCCCGTTATCGCTGACAGGGCTGAACACCCCCATCCTCCACGTCTGAGCCCTCAGCAAGGGCCGGGAACCGCCTGTGCTCCCCCATCACTGTCGCCATAGCAACAGCAGGCCGTGCTCATCCCGCATCCCCTATCCCGCATCCCGCATCCATTATCCTGCATCCCGCATCCCTCATCCATCACCCCACCTCCCTCCTGTGGCGTCCTCCCTTCCACATCCCTCACCCCTCACCCTGCATCCCACATTCCATATCCTGCACCCATCATCCCCCATCCCTCTCCCTGCACTCCCCATTCCTGCATCCCTCTCCCTGCACTCCCCATTCCTGCATCCCTCTCCCTGCATTCCCCATTCCTGCATCCCTCTCCCTGCATTCCCCATTCCTGCATCCCTCTCCCCCTGCATCCCTCCCCCTCCCGAATTCCCTCCTTGTCCACCCTGCACCCCCAATCCCTCATCCCTCATCCCACACCTCCCCCCTTCCTCTGCTCCCCACCCTCTGCCCGAGGTTGTTTCTTTTCCGGGGGGAATTTTCGGCAGCTGGGGGGGGATTGACACCATGGGGGTCTTTGTCTCCCCCGGGAATCACGGGCAGATCTGGGTGGGGGGAGGGGGGCACCCCACAGCAGGGTCCATAGGGCAGGATGTGGGGTCCCCCAGCGCTGTGGGGTGCAGGGGTGAAGGAGCAGTTTGGGGGGGCCCGGGATGGCTCCTGGGGGTGTGAAGGACACCGATGGGGGGTCCTGGGGGGGTCGCTGGGTCCCACCACTGCCGGGTGGGGCCTCTGTGCTGGAAGGGGGTGCTGGGACACCCAAAAGGACTGGCGGAAGCGGAAGGGCCCCAGGGATCTGCCGTGAGCAGATTTGGGGGTGTCAGAGCCGGGGGGGGGCGATCGCTGCCGCCCCTGCCCCGCTGTGTGGGGGGATGTGGGGTGGGGGCAGCCGAGGGGAGGGGGGAGCCCCCGTCCCCATCGCCCCCCCATTGCCGGCTCCCCCCGCTCACACGTGGTGCTGACGAAGGCTCCGGGGGCCGTCGGGCTCCCGCTGCCGGCACGACCCTCGGGGGGGGCAGCGAGGGGTCCCCGGCTCCCCCTCCCCGCGTGTGACAGCGTCGTGTGTGCCCCCCCCGGGCAGGTGCGAGGGGCGGTGGGCGCTGCGGCAAGAGGAGGTTTGGGGGGGCTGGGGGTGGTTGGGGGGGCACAGGGAGGCTGGGAAGGTTTGGGGGTGTGCACAGGAGGCCGGGGGGGCCGTGGAGGGGCCGGGGCTGCCCCCGGAGCCGGAGGGAGCGGAGCGGGAGAAGGTTGGGAGAGGGAGAAGACAAAAGCGAGACAAAGGGAGCGGAGAGCGGAGCTCTGCGGAGGCTGGAAGCAGGCGGGGGCTGGGGGCGCTGGGGGGCCCTGGACCCCACCCTGAGCCGGAGCCGCCCCTCTGGGGGGGTTTGGGGGCACCGGCTCTTCCAGGGCTCGGGGGGTGCGGGTGGTGGGGTGCCCAGCGCTGTGCCGTGCTCCCCGGCAGGTCCCGGGGGGCTGTGGGGGTGCTGGGGAGCCCCCCGGGTGCTGCCCACCCCCAAACCCCCCCGCAGGCGCTGCAGGAGGTGAAGATGTCCGGCTCCATCGCCTCGTACGACCAGCTGGTGCGGCAGGTGGAGGCGCTGAAGAAGGAGAACAGCCACCTCCGGCGGGAGCTGGAGGACAACTCCAACCACCTCTCCAAGCTGGAAAATGAGACCTCGGACATGAAGGTGGGGACAGGCCCGGCTGGGGGCGGGGCACAGGCCCCGAAATGCGGGGGTTCCATCCACGTCTCCCCATCCTCAATGGCTGCACCCCTGTTTCAGGAGGTCCTGAAGCACCTCCAGGGCAAGCTGGAGCAGGAGGCCCGAGTCATGGTGTCCTCGGGGCAGACCGAGGTGCTGGACCAGCTCAAAGGTGGGTGCCCAGGCAGGGTGGGGAGGGGGAGACCCCGCCAAGCCCACCCTGACACCGCTGTCCCCTTCCCCAGCCCTGCAGATGGACATCACCAGCCTCTACAACCTCAAGTTCGCCCCGGAGGCGACGAGCGGCGGGCGCGGTGCCGAGGAGAGCCCGCCCGCCCCCGGCCCGCACCGGGACGGCCCCGGGGAGCTGGGCAGGGCCACCTTCCGCATGCTGGAGGAGCTGGACCGGGAGAGGTGATGGTCTGGGGGGTAAAAGGGGCTGGGGGGGGCCCCGGGGGTTGTGCTGATGGCGTCCTCCCCTCTCGGCAGGTGTTTCCTGCTGGGGGAGATCGAGAAGGAGGAGAAGGAGAAGGTCTGGTACTACGCGCAGCTGCAGAGCCTGGCCACGCGCCTGGACGAGCTGCCCCACGTGGAGACGGTGAGTGGGGGACACCCCCTGTGCCCCCCGAGGCCACGGGGAGCTGGCCGGAGCCTGCCCCGCTCACGGCACCCCCGGTGCCCGCAGTTCTCCATGCAGATGGATCTGATCCGGCAGCAGCTGCAGTTCGAGGCGCAGCACATCCGCTCGCTGATGGAGGAACGCTTCGGCACGGCCGACGAGATGGTGCAGAGGGCACAGGTCGGGTCCTTCACCCCCAAACTCCTCCTGCTCGGCTTCTGGGGGGCCCCAGACTGATGGGCTCAACTCTGGGTACCCTCACAAGCAGCTCTGGGAGCCCTAGACCAGCTGCTCACACCCTACTCCAGCTCCTTACACCCTCACACCCCGTTCCTTGCATCCCTACACCCATCCCTCCCTTTTCTTGTGGTCCTGGGGGGTCCCAGCCCTCTCCAACGCCCTCTGTGCCCCCCAGATCCGGGCATCCCGGCTGGAGCAGATCGACAAGGAGCTGATGGAGGCGCAGGACAAGGCGCAGCAGCCGGAGCCGCAGGTAGCGGGGCCGGGGCGTCCCTGTTCCCTGCGGGGCCATGGAGCCAGGAAGGGTGGAGGAGGGGGCCAGCACGGCCCCCCCGCCGTTGTCCCCGCGCTGTCCCCATCGGCACAGCCAGGGCTTTGTGTGGCTCGGGCACCGTGAAATGGGCAGTTGCCATGGAGACCAGAAGTAGGCCATGGCGGGCGGGCGGCGCGGGGGCTCCCGCGGCATCTGCCGCCGACGGGGACGCCAGGGTGGGCAGCCTGCCATCGTCATCGTCATCGTCATCGCCATGGGCTGCCATCGACATGGTCCCAGTGTCACCCACAGCCTCACCACTGTCACTGTCCCACTGTCACCCACAGCTCCACCGCCATCATCATCGTCATGGGCTGCCATCACCAACGCCACGCTGTCACCCACTGCCCCACCACTGCCACGGACCCACTGTCACCCACAGCCCTGCCACTGTCACCATCACAGGCTGCCATTGTCCCACTGTCACCCACAGCCCTGCCACTGCCACCATCACAGGCTGCCATTGCCATGGTCCCAGTGTCACCCACAGCCTCACCACTGTCATTTTCCCACCGTCACCCACAGCTCTGCCACTGTCACCATCACAGGCTGCAATTGTCCCACTGTCACCCACAGCCCTGCCACTGCCACCATCACAGGCTGCCATTGCCATGGTCCCAGTGTCACCCACAGCCTCACCACTGTCATTTTCCCACCGTCACCCACAGCTCTGCCACTGTCACCATCACAGGCTGCAATTGTCCCACTGTCACCCACAGCCCTGCCACTGTCATTGTGCCACTCTCACCCACAGCTCTGCCATTGTCACCATCAAGGCTGCCATCGCCATTGTTCCACTGTCCCCCACAGCCCTGCCACTGTCACCATCACGGGCTGCCACTGTCATTGTCCCACTGTCACCCACAGCCCCTCATGGCAACGCCCACAGCTGCCATCATCCCCAGACACCCCCAGATCCTCTCAGCCCCCGTTTCCAACGCCTCCATCACTCCCCAGGCTCAGCCCCAGCCCCCTCCCCGCTGCCCACCCACGCTCTCCCTTCCCTGAGCCCACGCCTGCAGCAGCTCCCCCATCCCAATCATCCCCGATTTAACCTAAAACAACAAAAACACAGCCCTGGCACTGATGGAAGCAATGGCTGGGGACGGCAGGGGGTGGCAGGAAAGTGGGGAGGGGCTGGGCAGGGGGGCGAGGGCGCTGCAATGCAGCCCCCCACCCACCTGCCCCTCCTCTGCAGCTCTGTGGGAAGGTCCCAGGCATGGAGGGGGACGGCAGCCTGGACCCCCCGACCCACCCCGAGGAGGGTGGCAACACCAAGGTGAGGGGCAGCAGCCGGAGCCCGGCTGGGCTGGGCCGAGCCCGCGGTGGGGCTGAGCGTGACCCCGTGTGCCCCCCGCAGGTGGAGGTGGTGTTCTGGCTGCTGTCCATGCTGGCCACGCGGGACAAGGAGGACATGTCCCGCACGCTGCTGGCCATGTCCAGCTCGCAGGAGAGCTGCCTGGCCATGCGCAAGTCGGGCTGCCTGCCCCTGCTCATCCAGATCCTGCACGACTCCGACGGGGAGCCGGGGCCCCCCGAGAGCCCCACGGGCGCCAAGGACGCGCGGATGAGAGCCAACGCTGCCCTGCACAACATCGTCTTCTCCCAGCCCGACGAGGGCCAGGCCAAGAAGGAGATGCGGGTGCTGCACGTGCTGGAGCAGATCCGCTCCTACTCGGAGACCTGCTGGGACTGGCTGCAGATGCAGAGCCGGGACGGGGCACGGGGCCCCGAGGGCGCCGGTAGGGGCGGGAGGGAACCACGCGTGCTGGGAGGGGCTGGGAGCATCGTGTGTGCCACAGGGGACTGACCCTCATCCCCCCGCAGTGCCAGTGCCCATCGAGCCCCAGATCTGCCAGGCCACCTGTGCCATCATGAAGCTGTCCTTCGACGAGGAGTACCGGCGGGCCATGAACGAGCTGGGTGAGCGCGGGGAGGGGGCTCCTTCCCTCTGCACCACACCCAGACGGGCTGCTGGAGGTGGGGGAACCCCAAATGACCCCTGCCCCGCCCCACAGGTGGGCTGCAGGCCGTGGCCGAGCTGCTGCAGGTGGACTACGAGATGCACAAGATGACCAACGACCCCCTGAACCTGGCGCTGCGCCGCTACGCGGGGATGGCCCTCACCAACCTCACCTTCGGAGATGTGGTCAACAAGGTGGGGGGAGGCGGTTTGGGGGGCATCAGCAGGGTCTGGGGGGCATCAGTGGAGTTTGGGGGGATCAGCAGGGTTTGGGGGGCATCAGCAGAGTTTGGGGGGATCAGCAGGGTCTGGGGGGCATCAGCAGAGTTTGGGGAGATCAGCAGGGTCTGGGGGACATCAGCAGGGTGTGGGGGAGATCAGCAGGGTCTGGGGGACATCGGCAGGGTCTGGGGAGCATCAGCAGAGTCTAGGGGTTGCAGTGTCACCCTCACCACCTTGTCCTCCCCACAGGCCACGCTGTGCTCCCGCCGGGGCTGCATGGAGGCCATCGTGGCTCAGCTGGGCTCCGACAGCGAAGAGCTGCACCAGGTGGGTGCTGGTGGGGCTCCCTGTGGTGGGGGACAGGTAGGGGGACAGTCCCTGTGCCCATTCACCCCGCTCTGCCTCTCCAGGTGGTCTCCAGCATCCTGAGGAACCTCTCCTGGCGCGCTGACATCAACAGCAAGAAGGTGCTGCGGGAGGTGGGCAGCGTCACCGGGCTGATGCGCTGTGCCCTGCACGCCGGCAAGGTGAGCCTGGGGTGGGTGACAGAGGGCACAGTGACCAGACAGACCTGGCAGGGCTGTGTGTCCCCCTGGGGTGGGTGACAGCAGGCACAGGGTGACAGGACAGGACTGACAGGAGTTGTGTGTCCCCTCCCGGGGCAGGAGTCGACGCTGAAGAGCGTCCTGAGTGCTCTGTGGAACCTCTCGGCGCACAGCACGGAGAACAAGGCGGCCATCTGTGGGGTGGAGGGGGCCCTGGGCTTCCTGGTCAGCACCCTCACCTACAAGTGCCAGAGCAACTCCCTGGCCATCATCGAGAGCGGCGGTGGCATCCTCAGGAACGTCTCCAGCCTCGTTGCCACACGGGAGGATTACAGGTGAGGGGCATCACGGGGTGGGGCCACACCTGAGGGCACCACGGACCTAGGGATGGCATTGGGGGATGCTGCAGCTGGGAGTAGGATGGGAAGAGGGGATCCCAGGCTCTATGGACCCCAGGATGGCACCAAGGGATGATATGGCTGCAGGTACAAGGGGGATGGAGATGGGGGACCCTGGGCACCAGTGGTGGTGTTGGGGGGTGCTGCGGGATCGGAGGGCACTGCAGACCCCAGCAACAGCACTGGGGGGATGGCTGGGCAGGGGTGGGGTCACCCTGCACCCCTGGAATGGGGCAGGGAGTGGATCCAGGACCACCCTGATGGCCGGGGGGGTCCCCTCTGTCCCGCAGGCAGGTGCTCCGGGACCACAACTGCCTGCAGACGCTGCTGCAGCACCTGCGCTCGCACAGCCTGACCATCGTCAGCAACGCCTGCGGCACCCTCTGGAACCTGTCAGCCCGCAGCCCCCGCGACCAGGAGCTGCTGTGGGACCTGGGGGCGGTCAGCATGCTCCGCAACCTCATCCACTCCAAGCACAAGATGATCGCCATGGGCAGCGCGGCCGCGCTGCGCAACCTCCTCACCAACCGGCCCCCCAAGTACAAGGACGCGGCCGTGGTGTCACCGGGCTCCTGCATGCCCTCGCTCTACATGCGCAAGCAGAAGGCGCTGGAGGCCGAGCTGGACGCCAAACACCTGGCTGAGACCTTCGACACCATGGAGAAGCAGAGCCTGAAGGGCCAGAGCGCCAAGAAGCCGATGCGGCACATGGAGAGCCTGGTGAAGGACTACGCCTCCGACTCCGGCTGCTTCGACGACGACGAGGTGCCCAACATCTCCACCGGCGTGGAGACGGCCAGCGCCTCCGTCCTCTCCATGTTCCTCAACTCCTCCTTCCTGCAGGGCCAGGCGCTGCCGCGGGCGCTGGCACAGCGGCGCTGCCCGGAGCCGGAGAAGGACGGCAGCGGGAAGGCGGCCGAGCCCAAGAAGCCGCCGCTGCCGGAGGACGACGTCTCGCTGGCCGCCGAGAAGTTGGCCAACAAGATCTCCAGCACGGTGGCCAAGATCGACAAGCTGGTGGAGGACATCTCCACCATGCATAACTCCTCGGACGACAGCTTCAGCCTCAGCTCCGAGGACCACTGCCTGGACTGGCAGTACGGCCCCGAGGACGGGCACGAGGCGCGCGCCCAGTCCTGCTCGCCGTGCCGGCTGTCGGACGCCGGCGGCTTCGCCAAGCGGGAGAGCCTGAGCCGGGCGCACACCCTGCTGCGGCTGAAGACGGCCTACACCAGCCTGTCCACCGACAGCCTCAACAGCGGCAGCACCAGCGACGGCTACTGCACCAAGGAGCACATGAAGCCCTGCCCCAGGGCCGCCTTCCTGGACTACCGGGACGAGCTGCAGCGCTACCAGAAGAGGCCCAGCAGGCTCGACCTCAAGAGCATCCTGGGCAAACCGGAGCGAGCCGAGCCGCCCGCAAGGGAGCCGGCCGAGCCAGACAAACCCGAGCAGCGGGAGCTGCCCGAACGGGCCAAGAAGATGGTGACATTCCCCAGCCCCAAGGTGCCGGAGAAGGAGACTGAGTGGAAGAAGGAAGTGGGCACCAAGCCCCCCACTGACCCCCATGTTCGCACCATCAAGCTCTCTCCATCCTACCAGCATGTCCCCATGCTTGAGACCCTGGCCAAGAGCAGCACGGCTGCTGGCCACCAGCCTTCCCTCCTGGGCAGGAAGCAAGCCTGGCTCCCCCCGGCGCTGCTGCAGGCGGCCGAGCCCCTGAGCAAGATCCCGGAGAAGCTGCCGGCCCAGCCACCGGCCTCGGCGGAGCAGGAGTCGGTGCAGAAGTACTCGGTGGAGGACACCCCAATCTGCTTCTCCCGGTGCAGCTCCCTGTCCTCCCTGTCCTCGGCAGACAACGTGCTGGACGGGCAGAGCCACAGCGAGAACGACCTGGATAGCGACTCGTCCCTGGAGATCCTGGAGATGGAGGAAGGGGACGCAGAAGGGGAGGATGGGAAGCAGGAGAAGGAGAAGGTGGTGGATACAGGTCCCACCACGCCTGTGGGGATCTCCCAGCCCATCACCATCCCCTTCCCGAAGCGTGACAAGGTTTTCCTGCGGGAGGCCTCGCCCTCGCGCCAGGAGGACCTGACGCCCTCGAGCTCCTCAGAGAACTACATCCAGGAGACGCCACTGGTGATGAGCCGCTGCAGCTCCGTCAGCTCCCTGGGCAGCTTCGAGAGCCCCTCCATCGCCAGCTCCATCCAGAGCGACCCGTGCAGCGAAATGATCAGCGGCACCATCAGCCCCAGCGAGCTGCCCGACAGCCCCGGGCAGACCATGCCCCCCAGCCGCAGCAAGACCCCGCTCTTCGAGCTGGGCTGCCAGCCGGAGAAGGAGACCAGCCAGTTCAACATCCAGTGGGAGAACAACGTCAAGAAGTTCATGGAGATCACCGACTTCAAGGAACGCTTCCAGCTGCCCCAGGACCTGGACTCCATGGTTTACTTCACGGTGGAGAAACCCAACGAGAACTTCTCGTGCGCCTCCAGCCTGAGCGCCCTGCCCCTCCACGAGCACTACGTGCAGAAGGACGTGGAGCTCAAGCTGATCCCCACCTTCCCGGAGAAGAACAGCCTGAACTTCGCGGCTCACGAGAAGCGCGAGGAGCGGCGGGAGGAGCGGTACCTGGAGGGCCGGCGGAGGGCGGAGCGCCCCGAGCCTCCCGACGACGACGACATCGAGATCCTCAAGGAGTGCATCAGCTCGGCCATGCCCTCCCGCTTCCGCAAGGTCAAGACCTCGCTGCTGTCCGGGCAGGTGCTGCACCCGCAGACCAAGAAGCCGCTGCACGTCCCCGTGTACATGCTGGTGCCGGCCCACACCCACCCCGGCGTCCCCAAGCACCTGCGAGCCACCGCCCGCGACCTCTTCAAGGACGACGACTCCTTCACCGACTCGGCCGACGGGACCCCCGTCAACTTCTCCAGCGCCGCCTCGCTGAGCGACGAGACCCTGCGGTACCCGGCGGGCGAGGAGGCCGAGCACCCCCTGGCCGAGCGGCGCCGCCAGCCCGGCACCATCCCGGCCCGCAGGGCCGCCTCCGGCAGCTCGGCCCCCGCCCGCCTCGGCTCCGCCGGGAAGGGCAAAGCGGGCCCGGGCCGCGAGGAGGGGAAGAGGGGCCAGACCCTCCCGAAGGGCGCAGCCAGCCTGGAGCTGGGGGTGGGCCGCGCCAGCGGTGCCCCCGGGAGGAAGGATGAGGCTCTGGAGGACGGGGTGGTGTTCCAGTCGCTATGCCACACCACGCCGACGGAGGAAGCCGTCTACTGCTTCTACGACCCGGATTTGGACGAGCTGCCCGAGGCGGGCAGGGACGGGTCCGGCAGCAGAGCCCAGCCCGGCCGGGCACCGCGGAGGGAGCGCTGGGGAGGCTCCGTCCCACAAAAAGACCCCGAGCCCGGCTCCCGTCCGGCGAAGACGAAGCCTCAAAACAACCTGATCGCCGACGAGACGCCGCCGTGCTACTCCCTGAGCTCCTCCATGAGCTCCCTGAGCGACGCCAACCTCTCCGAGGGCGAGGAGCGGGGCCAGCCCTGCGGCAAAGCCGCCTGGCCGCGGTCAGCCGCAGTGGGGCAGGCGCAGGGGGGCTCGCCCAGCTCCCCCAGCCTCAACTCGGAGGATGATCTGCTGCAGAAGTGCATCGGCTCGGCCATGCCCAAGCGCCGGCGGCCCGCGGCTCGCCGCAGGCTGGTGGAAAGAAAGCAGAAGCCGCCGGGCGCCGGAGGGAGGGAGCGGAAAGCCGAGGCCAGGCATCACCCCGAGGAGGACGCCGGCTCCGACAGGGGCTCAGACCTGGACAGCGTGGAGTGGCAAGCCATCCAGGAGGGAGCCAACTCCATCGTCACCTGGCTGCACCAGGCTGCCGCCTCCCTGTCCCGGGAGCCTTCCTCCGAGTCCGACTCCATCCTGTCCTTCATGTCGGGGCTCTCGGTGGGCTCCACGCTGCAGCTCTCCCTGGGCAGGCAGGACAAGCAGCGGCCCGGCAGCGCCTCCGGCCGGGACCCAGCGAGGAGGGAGCACAGCAAGGGCCGCCCGGAGCGCAAGGACGCGGCCGGTGCCCGTCCCGCCGCCCGCGCCAGCTCCAGGGCGGAGCGGAGCCCGGCGCCCTCCAAGCCGGTGCCCAACCTGCCCGTGGTCTTCCGCGGCAGGACCGTCATCTACATGCCCAGCCTGGCCAAAGATGCCCCCAGCCCACGGGCCACCCCGAAGAAGACCCCTGCGGCCAAGCCCGAGGCGCCGCCGGCCAAGAACCTCTCCCTGAGCCAGCAGCGCTCGCGGAGCCTGCACCGGCTGGGCAAAGCCCCCGAAACCGGGGAGCTGGCGCTGCCCAAGAGGAGCACGACCCCGCCCGCCCGCATCGGCAAAGGCCCCCCCTCCTCGGGCTCCTCCCGCACCTCCACGCCCTCCCAGCACGCCCCCAAGAAGCTGCCGTCGCCCTCCCAGGTCACCAAACAGGGCGGCCCCGCTGCGGGCAAGGCCAGCGGCTCCTCCTCCCCGCCGGGACCCCCGGGCAGAGCCCCGGCCCCCAGATCCCCGGCTCCCAAGCAGTCCAAGACGCAGAAGTCGCCCGTGCGCATCCCCTTCATGCAGAAGCCCAGCAGGAAGGTGCTGCCGGGCCGGGGGGCCATGCCGGTGCTGGAGGAGCAGGTCGATGGCTCCAAGGCTCGGCCGGGGGGGCCGGGGGGCAGCCGGCTCAACCTGGTGCGGATGTCATCCGCCCGCTCCAGCGGGAGCGACTCCGACCGCTCCGGCTTCCTGCGCCAGCTCACCTTCATCAAGGAATCCTCGAGCCTGCTGCTGCGGCACCGCTCCGACCTGTCCCCGGCGCCGCCGGCCACCTCGCTGCCTCGCCGGGGCTCTCCCCAGCGCAGCCGAGCCGCGCTGCCGGCCGTGTTCCTCTGCTCCTCCCGCTGCGACGAGCTCAAGGCGGCCAAACCGGCGACCCCCGGCCAGCGGCCGCTCATCCCCAGAGCCCAGCCCGGCGGCAAAGCCACGGCCGGGGCCAAACCGCCTCGCCGGACCAGCTCCGAGAGCCCGTCCCGGCTGCCGGTGAAGAGCAGCGTGCCCGCGGCCGAGCCCTTCAAGCGCTACTCGTCCTCGCCCAACATCAGCGTGGCGCGGCGGGCGGCCAGCCCGTCCTCCGTGCGCTCCGAGGCGGCGGCGCGGCGGCGGCAGAACGAGCCGGCTCCCGGGGGGCCGCAGGGAAAGCCGCCGGTGGTGGTGATGAAGGGCACGTGGCGGAGGATCCGCGACGAGGACATCCCGCACATCCTCAAGAGCACGCTGCCCTCCTCCGCGCTGCCGCTGGCGGGCTCCGGCGACGAGGAACCCCCCGGCACCCCCGGCACGCCCAGGAAAACCAGCGACGCCGTGGTGCAGACCGAGGACTTCGCCACCTCCAAGACCAACTCCAGCACCTCTCCCACGCTGGAGACCCGCGAGGGACCCCCTCACCCCCGCGCCACCGGCGACGGCGAAGCCCCCGCGCCCGCCAAGGCCGCCCTGCCCATCTCCTTCGGGCACGAGGCGCCCGCCGGGACCTTCCCCGGCAGCCGGCACGGCTCCCCGAGCAAGGCCGCCCGTGTCACCCCCTTCAACTACGTCCCCAGCCCCATGGCAGTGACGGCGGTGGCCGACAAGGCGGTGGAGAAAATCCAAGCTTGATGATGCCCCAGCGAGGGTCCTGCGACGCCCCCAGCCCCACAGGAGCTGGCCAGGACTGTGTTTGGGACACACGTGGGGATGTGGGACAGCTGGGGACCAGCGAGTCACCCCACCCCGCTGCTGGCCCTGTCTGGGGTCTTGCTGAAGCATCACCATTCCCAGCAGCAAGGACTGGACAGAACTGGGAACGTTCCGGGTTCAGCCCGAGCTGGGGTGGTTCTCATGGACCATCGCCTCCCACTGATGGACGCCCAGGGACAAAGTGAGGTGGGGCTGTGTCCCCGTGTGCCCCCATCCTGCTCACCCAGGGGCTGAGCCAGGGCCTGATCCCACACGCCCGGGAGCTGACACAGCACATGCAGGAAAACCCCACACGCTCCAGCCCGTCTGGCACTAGCTCTGGCTCATTTATTAACCAGGGAATAGGGAAGGGATGCAGAGGAGAGGATTTGGAGGGGGAGATGGGGACCAGGACCCCCGTTTGGAGGACCAGGACCCCCGCTGGAGATTTCTGATGGCTGAGGGTGACCTGTGCTGGTCCAAGGGGATGGCAGGAATTGGTGCAGGAGGAGCCGGGCAGGGCTCATGGGGGTGGCCGGGGTCTCGATGGGCTCATCCCAGGGGCTGCTCACGCGGTGCTGTCACCAGGCTGGGGGGCTGCTGGGGAGGGGACAGGGTGCTGAGCTGGCACCAGGATGCCCAACCCCCAGGAAAGGGTCTGGGGTCCCTCACTTCCACCACAGCCCCCCAGCCTCCCACCCGCAGGGCAGGAGAGCCTCGGCTTGCAACCAGGATCCCGGTGTGTCCTTGTGGATGTGGACACGAATCCATCCAGGACTGGATTACGCCCACGAGCACAGGGCCTGCCAGCCCCAAAACCCTGGGGACACCCCCACTCCTGCTGCCAGCCATGCCCAGGTGCCAACTTTGGGGTGTGTGGAAAGTGCCTCAGCCCCGGGGATGAGCTGCAGAGGGACCCCCAACCCAGGTGGTCCCAGACCCCTTGGATACCTCCAGTCCTGCACCATCACTCCCTCCTTTGGGTGGGGTGACTTGTGCCCCCCCCCATCCCAGTGCCATCCCAGGGGGGACTGTAGGGACAGACACAGGGCTATGGGGACATGTGCAGGGGACACGCCTGGGTGGCTGTGGGGACACAGTGAGGAGCTCTGGGCTGCACTGGGGACACACAGTGGGGCCAGGGAGACATCAGGACCGTGGGGATACACAGGGATGGGCATTGGGGTCGTGGGGATGGGCACACCCCGGTGCTCACTGGAGCCCCCCTGCCCTGGCAGTGCCTGGCACGGAGGGACCAGTGGCCGGGACTGAAGAAAAGCAGGAAAATCCCAGGAGCAGCACTCCCGAGTGCTGTAACGGAGCGCAGGGGTGGCAGGAGGGCCAGCATCGCCCCCCGGCTACAAGCCACCGCCCTCCTCCTCCTCCTCCGACAATCCTGCCGGGCTCCGCTCGCCGTCACTGTATCTATGTACTAAGGATGTTATTTTACCAGACTCTGGACAGTATTCCCAATTAAAAGCCAACCTGTGTAAATAGGAAGGGGTGTTCGGTCTATCCCGTGTGTTTGGGCTGGCCGGATCCGCAGCCCCTCCGCAGCGTTTTCTGGATCCATTTCTTGTATTTCACAGTCGAGGTGGCCACGGGTGGCTTGAAAGGGTCAGCGGCGTTCTTGCTGTTGAAGGACATCACGCCGGCCACTGCCGGCCGCTTCCCGCACACCAACGGCCCCCCCGAGTCACCCTGGGGGGGGGTGACACCGGGGAGTGGACCAGGCGACAGGGACCCCCACCATGGCCGGGAGAACATCTCACCTACTCAAGGTGAGCATCCCCCCAGCAGCCGGGCTCGGCTTTCTGTAGCCCTCGGACCCCCAGGCTCTCACCTTGGTGGGGCCCGAGCCGCGGTGCTGCCCGTGGAAGCAGATCATGCCGGGGCCGATTTCACCGCGCCAGAAGCGGCTGTTGTTGCACATTCGCTTGTCCATCACCGTCACATTCAGCTCCTGCAGGGTGGGCGACAGCCTCCGGCCCTGGCGGTCCACGACCCCCCAGCCCGCCACGCTGCAGCGCGCCCCCGGCGCCGGTTCCCGGCTCGCCAGCGGGATCAGCTGCCGTGTGCTGCTCAGGGTCACCTTCCCGTCCAGCTGCGGGCGGGGGGCGGCGTCAGAACCCCCCCATGGGCAGAGGGGCTGGCAGGGAGCACCCCCACACCGCGGGTGCTGGGGTCAAAGGGGAGCACCCCAGTGCTGCAGGCGGGGGATTGAGGGGGAGCCCAGGGGGGCAAGGGGAGCACCGAGCTTGTGCAGCGCCAATGGGAGCGGGGAGATGACACCCAGGTGTGAAATCTCTTGGGGGTGAGAAGAGGAAATGTCACCCCGCCGCTCGCCCCGGCTGCGAGCGCAGCTGCACCGACCCCGCGCGAACTCCCCGCCCTTCCCGGCAGCGCTTCCCGGCACCGCCGCCGCTCCAGCCCCGCTCGGAGCCCTCCCCGCGGCCGGCCCGAGCCCCACCTGGAGCAGGAGCAGGTCGTTCTCCATCGTCCGTCGGTTGTAGCCGGGGTGGGGACAGGCAGCCCGGATGGAGAAGGTCTGCGTGCTCGCCCCGCGCTTCTGCCACTCGTGCAGCCCCACCACCAGCCGCCCCTTGTCCCACGACCTGCCCCGCGCCGGGAGCGGGGTCAGTCCGGTGCCGCGCACCCGGAGCCCCGTCCCCTCCCCGGGCAGGACACAGCCGTGCCGAACTCACCCCCGAGGCTGGCAGTGCGCGGCCGTCAGCGCCCAGCTCCGCTGCAGCAGCGCTGCCCCGCAGGCGTGAACCCCCCGGAACTGCAGGGACACCATGTAGGGCCGGGAGCGAGGTTTGGCATCGTGTCCCCCGATGATGGACGGCTGGAGCCAGGTCCTGTCCCCACCAGCTCCTGCCACCGCCCCGGCCAGTGACTCCGAGCCCACGCCGGATCCACCGGCCCGGTGCTCACCCCACGGGAGGGGCGGCAGCAGCAGCAGCAGCAGCGGCCCCAGGCAGCCCCTCGCCCCCATCCCGCCCTCTCCGCGTTTCCCGGAGCAGCCGCCGAGCTGGAGGAGCCCCGGGTGGCGTGTGACAGCGGGGCAGGGCAGCAGCGGGGCAGGGATGCAGCTCAGGGGGGCAGGAAGGGGAAGAAGCACCCACAAGGTCACACCTGTGGGGGTGGGAAACACCCACGGCCCCCCCAGCGCTCGGCTCTGCAGACAGAAATTGACACCCTCAACTCCAAAAATGCAGGTTTGTGACATTTGTGACAGCCCACAGCGCTGGCTGACCCATTCCCACCACCTTTATTAGCAAAACAGGGCAGTTTTTCACACCATGGGGCGGTGCTGGCCCCCGACCCAGCCCCCCTGGTGGTCCCTCAGTTCGTCCCCTCGGGCGGGACCCGCCTGGCCCCGCTCCTTGGGCGGGACCTCAGGCTGGCCAGCAGCCGCTGGAAGAAGAACTCGTTCTGGTATTCCAGCGGGACGAGGTGCTGCAGGAACGGGGGCACCTGGGCCCTGCTCACCCCCACGCACACGGGGACCACCCTGGGGCCGCGCTGGTGGACATTGTGGAACAGGTTCCACTGCGACACGCGCTGGCACCACCGGTCACCCAGGGACTTGGCCGAGAGGAGCAGGATGGCCACCCGGCTGGCCTCGATGACCTCCACGGCCGAAAGGACGACGGATGTCCCCGCCACTTGGTCCTGGTGCTCGGTGAAGCCCCGAAATCCCTCGTGCCTCAGGCGCTCCGCGATGCGGGAGGCGACGTGGTCATCCTCGGGGAAGTACCAGAGGGAAAAGTCGTAGGGAGCAGAGGACGTGCCACCCACGGGGGACATGGCAGCCGGTTCAGGGGCAGAAGGAGGGGTGCAAGCTTTTGTCCCAGCAGCAGGAAAGTGCCACCGTGCCGGCCTGGCGGGTCCCGGTGTTCCCTGGGAAAAAGTCACTGGGGTGGCACAGCCGGGGCTGTCCTGGCAAATCCGGATCCTCCCGATGCAAACGGCTTTGGGAAGGTGAAACCACAGTGCGGCGTGTCCCGAGGCGCCCAGCACGGTCCCTCAGAACGCCTTCTGCCTCATCTCGGCGATGCCGCGCTCCAGCGCCTCCCCGACCCTCTGCAGCTCCCGGCGCCGCTCCCGCAGCCGCTCCCGGGACTGCTGCAGCCCTGCGTTCATCCCCACGTAGGAGCGGATCTGCCGGTAGAGCCGCTCCCGCTCCTCGGCCGCGGGCTCGGGGCAGCCTGGCGGGCAGAGCCGGGACTCAGCGGGGCCGGGGGGTCCCCGCGTCCCCCCTTCCCCAGCGAGGGCTCACCTGGAGCGGGGCCGTGGTCCTGGGGGGGCTCGGCGGGCAGGACGAACACGGGGTCGGAGGGGAGCGTGCCCTGCACGTCGGCCAGGATCTGCTCCGCGCTGGGGGGCTCAGGGCGGGTGGGCAGCACCCGCTTGGCCTTGGAGCTCATCCCGGGGCGGGGGGTTCATGTGGGAGGGGCTGCGGAGGGCGGAGGTGAGGGCGCTGCGCTGCCCCCACCCCGGACGGACAGACAGACAAACACACACACACACCTCCCCTCCCTGTTTCTATCCCCCCAAGACGGACAGACCCCCTGTGCTGCCCTTTGGACAGACAGACGGACTCCCCCCCCGCAGCAGGCAGAGCCCCCCTCACTGTGCCCCGGAAGGACAAACAGAACACCCCCCCACCTTCCCCTCCGGACAGACAGACAGACAGACAGACACCTGCCTGCCTCCCAAACAGACACACAGATCCCCTGTGCTGCCCCCTCCGCGAGACAGACCGACTCTCCCACCCCGCCCTTTGAACGGACAGACAGACGGACAGACCCCTCCCTGCCCCCACCCCCG
>NW_024509766.1:1638193-1687410 GCF_017590135.1 Pyrgilauda ruficollis
AAACCGGCCCCCTCCGCCCCCGGACAGACAGACAGAGCCCCCTGAGCCCCCCACCGGACAGACCGACCCCCTCGGACCGCAGACGGACCGACAGACCGACCCCTCTATCCCGGCCGCACTTCCGCCACGCCCCGGATACGTCATCGAGACAGCCCCGCCCCTTTCCCAGAGGCTCCGCCCGGACAGACAGACAGAGCCCCCTGAGCCCCCCACCGGACAGACCGACCCCCTCGGACCGCAGACGGACCGACAGACCGACCCCTCTATCCCGGCCGCACTTCCGCCACGCCCCGGATACGTCATCGAGACAGCCCCGCCCCTTTCCCAGAGGCTCCGCCCCCAGCCGCTCTTAAAGGCGCCGCGCGGGGTCGCGGAACACGCGGGACGGGAGCGGCCCTGGGGGGGCACCGGCGTTTATTGGGGGAGGGGGAACAACAGACTCGGACAGGAGAAAGTCGGGATCCGGGGCGGTACGGCCCGGGCTGGCAGGTACCGTTAGCAGGGCCACGGCGCCGGTACCGGAGTCTGTGTGGGGGACTTCAGTGCCAGAACGGAGGATGCCGGTACCAGTACCGGGAGCATGGTGCCGGTACCGGCGTCTGTCGTGCCGGTAGGGGGGATATTGGTGGCAGAACGGGGGTCGCCGGTACCACTACTGGGAGCGCGGTGCCGGTACTGGTCCCAGTACCGGGGCTGTAGTGCCGGTACCAGTGGCCCCGATGTCTCTCTTACTTCACCTTCTGCACTAAATCTGCCAGGTTCAGGGATGTTTTGACGCCTGTGGAGACACGGACGGCGTTAGTGCCCGTCCCCGGGGCAGTGCCCGGTGTCCTGGCCCCGCGTCACCGTCCCGGTCCTGCTGAGCACGGCGGTGACAGCCAGCCCTGCCCTCCCCGCCCCCGGTGGGCTCCGGAGGGAGCCCCAGGTCGGCAGCAGCGCTGAGGGCACGTGGACACAGGGATGGACAATGGATGGACACAGGGATGGACACACGGATGGACACACGGATGCGGTCTGCCTACGGAGAAGCAGGAGGGAAGCGCCTGCTCTAGCCACGCCACGGGAGAACGGGCCGGTTGTGCGGGAGCAGAGCGGTTCGGGCGGTGCCACGGCGGGCACGAGACCCGGCCTGGCCCCGTCCCCGGCAGCCGCGGCTCGGTACATACGGGCAGGCTGGGCTGCGGGGCCACCCCGGCCGCCAGCCGGGCTCTGCTCTTGGCCAGAGTCTGCAGGACTGGACCGTGCAGCGCAGAGAGGAGAGAGAGGTTAGACAGGGCACGGTGCCCCCCGGGGCTGCCCATGGGCACCGAGAAATAATCACCCGCTGCTAATTAACGAGCTGCCCACGCCCCTGCGCGGGGAAAACCTGGATACGGAGCAGGGTGGAGGGACGGGGGGACCGGAGCTACCTTCTCGGGTGACAGAGGACGCCGCGTCCAGGGCCTTGGTGCCGATGTCACCCATCATGTTGTCCACGGCCTGGTGGTGCTTGAGGAAGAAGGGGCGGATGACGTTGTGGTAGATGAGCTGGGAGCCGTTCCAGGGCACTGGGGCCATGCACCACACCAGGAACAGGCACTGCAGGGACAGGAGGGGCTCAGCTGATCCAGCCCGAGGCTGGGCTCACTGCAGGTCCCAGAGTCTGGCCTGGGTGCAGCCCCTCTGATGCCTTTAAGTTTTAGCTTTCATATTTTCCAGATTCTGCACTGCATTGGTGAGTAACTCTGAACTTCATATAAAGTGTCAGCAAGTTCTCCTCACAGCTCAGTCACACAGAACAATCCTTTTCCAGCCCAGAACCAAGGACACCGCTGCAGCTTCAGCCCAAAAAGTGCAAACAGCAGGGAATGGAGGAGAGCAACCTGAGAGGACGGGACTGCACAACCTGGAGCTGTAACTGGACAATTAACCCCATATGGAAACAGACCAAAATTTATACAAGTGTGAAAACTCGTGACCCGGGGCTCTTGCACTGCCCAAGGTGAATCCTTTGAAAGCCTTTTAATAAATCCCTACTTTATTCCTTTAACTCTGCCCGGCTCTGTTCCAGGGAGCCTCTTTGGGCATCTCCACCAGCAGAGCCCACCACACCCAGCTCCTCCCGTCCAGCCCCGGGCAGGAGGAGCCAGCACAGCCCTCACCTTCCCGGCGTAGTAGAAGGGGAACCAGTAGAGAAAAAGGTCAGAGAAGAACTCAGCGATGCTGAAGACGCCGTAGACCACCCAGTACGTGAGCCACATGGTGTCATCCTCCTTGTTGTTGCTCTCGATGGCTTTGATGCTGCGGCAGGACAGGGGAAGGAGGGGAGGACACGGCTGCAGCAGCTCTGGGCTGGGCTCCACCTTCCCAAATCCTCCACACCCCGCGGGGAACCTGCCCGCTGCGCTGGCACGGCCCCAGCCCTTCCAGGAAGGTCTCAAGAGCTTCCCAGCCATAATTGCTTCTTGAGTGAGCAGGGAGACCCTCAGCGAGGGGCGGGGAGCGCTCTCCAGGTGTGGGACAGGTACTTACGAGACGTAGGCAGGGTAGACAAAGCCGATGATGTTGCAGAGCAGGGAAGCGCCGTAGCCGAACATGAGGTACAGCCCCAGGAAAGCCACGGAGCCTGCGGGGGACAGGGGACGGTCTGGAGCCTGCTGCCACCAGGGGAGACCCCTCTGGGTCTGCTGAGCGGGATTCTCATCCCAGAGCGGGAACGGGCGTGTGCCGGGGGGTAACGACCACCCCCCGCTAATTCCGCTGAGGCGCTTGAGGGAACGAGGACCGTGGAGGAGTCCGCTCCTCCCCGAGGGACCCGTGACCCGCTCCTGTCACCGTCTGTCCCCTCCCCTGGCTCAGATGGGACTTTACCACCCCGATCTCGCAGCACTTTCGCCCCTGGAGCGGGGCCAGGGCGGCAGGAACCGGAGACGCTGACAACACGCCCGTGGTCCAAAGTCAAGGCTCCGCTCGTCTCCCCCGGAGCCGCTCGGCATTCCCCGAGCTCCGGCTCAAGGACGAGCCCTGCTCCCGGATCAGGCTCCCGGCACCGAGGAAGGGCTGGCTCCCCTGGGAGCGGCAACCCAACCCCGCTGCCCCGCTGCCACTCAATTAGATCGTTCAATTAATTGTGAGCCGCAGCCTTTGCCCAGCGCTCGGACGCTCGCAGGAGGCTGGAGCAGCGGAGCCTGGGTGGGGAAGGTGGGACAGGGAGATTTTGGGGTGGAAAGCACGGCAGAGCCCCGCTCTCAGCAGGGCTCAGAGGGCAGGGAAACCTCAGGGATACCCGGGATGGAGCCCAGCACCGGAACAAATTCCCAGCAGCAGCAAGAAAGCTGGGAATTAACCTGTCTGTGAGGGTGAGTTAAAGCCCTTGCTCGGGCTCGGAGGGTGGATAATCCCGGCTCTGCTCGCTGCAGCATTCCCGGGCTGAGCTCCGGATCCGGGCACCCACAGCTCCGGGTCTTTCCTGGGAGACGGGCAGGAGCAGCGTGGCTTTGGAGCAATCCCAAAGCTCCCTCCAAGGAGGGCAGGCAGGTCCAGGCAGTGCTGGGTTTCATTCCCCAAGAGCCTTAGAAGGGATTTCACAGGATTTTAACCCCCAGAGAAATTTATGTAACAGCAAAAGCCCAGGGAAAGGCTTTGCTGAGGGAGTCAGAGGTGGTGCTGCCCAGAGGTTGCTCCAAACCCCAGCCCATGGTTCAAACACAAATTAGGGAGGGAGAAATCAGGAATTTTTAGTTCAGCAACAGCTTCTCCTTTCCAGGACAGGGATCCAGAATGCAGAACCATCCCTTTTTGCTGTGTCCACTCTTGCTCTACCCCAGAAGTCCATCACGGCTGAGCCTGACCAAATCCCCAGGATTGTTTTGCTTGGGAGATCCCTGAGTGGCACCACATCCAAACACAACCTGCACACAGCACGTGCTCCTCCTCGGACACTTTTCCCCTCAGAGTGGGAACACCAGCCCAGCTGCAGGTGAAGGGCCAGGAAATCACACCTGGAGCCCAAAGGCTTGCAGGGACACGGGAAACAGGGAAGCCCCGAGCTCCCGCGGGAGGTTTGATGTGAAATCTGGAATTGGAGCACGCGGATGAGGCCAGCTCAAGTTGGCAGAGAGGGCACAGGGCCGAGGGTCAGAGGAGAAGGATCCAGGAGGAGGATCCCTGGGGAGAATCCGGCTGGCTCCTCATTAATGAACAACAGGGATCCGGTTAAAGGCCGGATCCCCACGGTGCCACCTGTGGGACACGGGGACGAGCTCCCATCCCCAGTGCCCGCTCTGAGCCACCACGATCTGGGGGCTCACCCACAATGGGAACCCCCCCATCAGGGCCAGGGGTCTGGAGGGTCTCTCTGCCACCTCTGACACTCGGACCATGCGAGCTTCAGGATTTCGGGGTTTTGTGCCTGCGGAAGGCGAGGGCAGTGCGGTGACAGCGATGTCACCCCAGGCACCCCCAGCCCCCTCCCAGCACGGCCCCGCTCCGCACCCCCAAACCTGCCTGCCCGCCCTCCCCGTACCCCCGTGCTGAGCCCAGAGCCACGCTGAACAGCTGCCAAGGCGCCCCACGATCCGGAGGAGGAGACGACAGAACGGGAGAAGCGGGGAGGCCCCGCGGTACCGGTCGCACCTGTGGCCAGGTAGAGCCGTTGGACGCCGGTACGCGCTTCCAGCTGAGCCAGCAGGTCGCCGATGGGGCCGGGGCTGTGCAGGAAGCGCTCCAGGCGCTGCAGCACGGTGGCCATGGCGGCGGTGCCGATGATCGGGAGCGGCGGCGGCGGCCCCGGAGCGACCCCGACCCCGCGCCCCGGTCAGAGCGGCCTGGGGGCGTGTCCGGGGGGCGTGTCCAGCGGGAGATGGGCGGTGCAAAGCGGAGGGGCGGGGCCAATGAGAAGGCGGGGCGGGGATGAAGGCGGGCCAATGAGGAGAGGCCGTGCGGAGGGCGGGGCGGACGCCGTTGCCATGGCAACGCGCGCAGCGGCCTCATGGCGGCTCGGCCCGGGCCAGGCCCGGCGCTGGCGCTGTCGCTGTTCCCGGTGCTGCTCGCGCTGCTCGTGGTGGCCGCCACCGCCCTTCCGAGCCCCGCCAAGCCCCGCGTCTACCTGAGCAGCTGGGCAGTGCGGGTGGCGGCGGGGCTGAGGGACGCCCGGGCCCTGGCCCGCCGGCACGGGCTGCTCTTCCTGGGCCAGGTGCGGCCTGGGCGGGCCCAGCCCACCCCGTGTGCCCCTGGCCCGAACTTCTTGCTCGTACCCGCCCTTTGTCGCCACTGTTTGTCCCCTTTGTTTGTCCCATGGGCAGGGACATCTTCCCTTAGGCCAAGCCCCATCCAGCACTTCCCCTCAAAGACATCCTGGGGATCTGGGAATGTTGTGCCAGCATCCCCCAACCCCCAGAGCAAACGGCCTCTGATCATGCAGGGGTCAGTGAGGGACCCCCACGGGCACCCAGCCCCTCCCCAGGACTCCACTCTGTCCCCAAGTGACACCTCCTGCTTGTCCTGCACTGCAGTGTTCCATTTACCATCCCGACCCCCTCAGCTGGCACAGGGCTGGCACCGCTGGCCCCTAGAGAAGCTGACAGCAGCTCTTGGTGCCCGCAGGTGATGGAGGGAGAGCCCTTTTATCACTTCAGCCACCGCGGCACCAGGCAGAGAGCCCTGAGCAGGCACTGGGGGTGGCACATGCGGCTCAGCAGGGACCCCCAGGTAGGGAGGAGGGCACGGGGAGCCAGGGGACAGCTGTGGGCAGGCACTGCCCGGCACCCACAGCGCTGCTCCCTGCCCAGGTCCTGTGGTTCGAGCAGCAGACGCTGAAGAGGCGCTCCAAGAGAGGCACGGGCGTGGTGCCCACGGATCCCTGGTTCCCCAAGCAGTGGTACATGGTGAGACCAGGCTCCTGCCCCTCCTAATCCTCACCCAGTCACGGCATGGAGGGGACCAGAGGCGCATCCAGTGCCACCTCCCTGCTCGGCACCAGCCCAGAGGGCACAGGGTTGGCTCTGGATTGTTCTGGGATATCCCCAGTCAGGGAGACCCCAGTCAGGGATATCCCCAGTATCTGGGATATCCCCAGTCAGGGAGCCCCTCTGGTCTCTGTGCAGAATGTGCAGGGAGAAGTTCTTCCTTCTGTGCAGGGGGAATTCCCGGGATCAGTCCCTGCCTGTTCCTCTGGTGCCATTTCTGGGCCCTGCCCTGAGCCCTCCCTGCAGACAGGGACACCCAGGGCTGAGGGTCCCTCTCAAGGCTGAACAGCCCCAGCTCCCTCAGCTTCTCTTTGTCAGGATGCTCCAATCCCTTCCTCAACTTTGTGACCCTCCACTGGACCCACTCCATGTCCTGAGGAGCCCAGAGCAGGGCACAGCACCCCAGAAGTGCCTCCAGGGCTGAGCAGAGGGGCAGGATCCCTCCCTGACCGCTGGCACTGCCCTTCCCGAGACATAAACCAAGATAACACCGGCAGTGATGAGCCAGCACCAGCTCCTCCGAGGTGACCCTGGGCTGCAGATCAAATTTAATCTCTTTTCCAGAACAACGACATCCACCCCGACCTGAACATCCTCACGGCCTGGAGCAGAGGCTACACGGGGCTGGGGGTGGTGCTGACTGTCCTGGATGATGGGCTGGAGAAGGATCATCCCGACCTGGCTGCCAACTACGTAACTATGGGGGGGGGTCCAGGGAGCTGCTCCTGCAGGGAAGGGGGGGTCAATGCCTTCAGCCCAGCCCTGGCACTGTGCAGAGGGAGCTCAGCCTCTCCAGGGCTGGATCCAAGGTTTGGAGCCTCCCGCAGTGCAGTCTCACTGTGAGGAAATGTTAGAACTTGTACAGGCTCTGGAGCCCCCAGAGAGGTGTAATTACAGCAAGCTGCAAAGCCAGTACGGCTGGTAAACCCTCCTGGGCTGCACGGGGAGGGAAAGGCAGTCCTGGGGGTGTGGAACACCAGCCTTTCCGTGGCTCGTGGCTCCTCTCCCGGGGCCACCCAGGGTCACCCTCAGGTGGCTGGCATGCTGGGCTCTGTCTGCTGTGCTGTTTCCACCCCTTTGTGCAGAACCCCAGGGTCACCGAGGTTGGAAAAGGGCTTCAGGATCATCGAGTGCAACCTGTGCCCACCTTGTCACCAGCGCAGAGCACCGAGTGCCACCTCCAGCCCTTCCAGGGCTGGGCACTCCAAACCTCCCTGGGCAGCCCCTGACCACCCTTTCCATGGGGAAATTCCTGCTGCTGTCCCACCTGGCACAGCCTGAGGCTGTTCCCTCTTGTCCTGTTGTCCCCTGGGAGCAGAGCCCAATTCCCCTGGCTGTCCCCTCCTGCCAGGGAGTTGTGCAGAGCCACAAGGTCCCCCCTGAGCCTCCTTTGCTCCAGGCTGAGCCCCTTCCCAGCTCCCTCAGCCCTCCTGGCGCTCCCTTCCCTCTCAGGACTCGGTTTAGCTCCAGCTCCCAGGGCAGCTGGGCACGAAGGGGCCCCGCTGTCCCCAGAGCTGGCAGGCAGTGCCAGCGCCAGGCTCGGTGCCAGGCGCCTGTGCCAAGCTGTCACAGCCCTGCCCGGGCCCTTGGGCTCACGCTGCCACCTCGCTCTGTAACAGGACCCGCTGGCAAGTTACGACTTCAACAGCAACGACCCCGATCCCCAGCCCCGATACAGCGACAGCGACAAGAACTGGTGGGTCCTGCCCAGCTCCCCACACTGGGGGGGGTCAGCTCTGGGGGGGCCGGGGCTGTCCCAGGCCCCCCACCCCTCACAGGGTCACTCTGTGCCCCCAGGCACGGGACACGCTGCGCAGGGGAAGTGGCAGCTGTGGCCAACAATGGGATCTGTGGTGCAGGCGTCGCCTACAACGCCAAAATCGGAGGTGAGAGGTTCCTCCCACAGCAGGGAAGCTGGAAATCAGCTGCAGCCCCTGTGGGGATGCAGGAGCCCAGGGGGGTGCTCTGGGGTGGCCAGGGTGGGTGCTGCCCCGGAGGGTTTGATGCTCAGCCCAACACCCAGCAGGGCAGGCTCAGGCTCTGCCGTGGAAGTGAGGGTGGCAAAGGGGGTTAAAAGCTGGGAGCACTCCCTGGGCTTAATTACAAAAGGCTTAACGAGGAGCTTTGGGAAGGGCTCATGGCAGGGCACAGACCCGTGGGGGACTGATCTCCTTAGGGCAGGGGCATGTGAAAGCTCCTCAAAGCTCTGGGAGGCCGAGGGGGGGCCTGGCAAGGTGTCCCCAGGCCCTGCCCTCGGTGTGGCACGTGCGTGGCTCCTGTCCCCTCGGAGCCACCTCAGCCTCTCCGCGTGCTGCTGCCTCTCGGCCACGGCTGCCTGCCCTCAGGTGTGAGGATGCTGGACGGCTCCATCATGGACATCGTGGAGGCCCAGGCGCTGAGCCTGCAGCCCCAGTACATCCACATCTACAGCGCCAGCTGGGGCCCCGAGGACGATGGCAGGACGGTGGACGGGCCCGGAGTCCTGGCTGCGGCCGCTTTCCACAGAGGAGTCGTCCAAGTAAGCCCAGCCCTGGCCTCGGGGACAGCAGGGACTCGAGGACACCCTGCTCATCCCCCTCTGCTCCTCAACAGGGACGGGGCGGGCTCGGCTCCATCTTCATCTGGGCCTCAGGCAACGGCGGCACCAACTACGACAACTGCAACTGCGATGGGTACACCAACAGCATCTACACGGTGTCGGTGGGCAGCGTGCTGGGGGACGGGCACCGGCCCCTCTACAGCGAGAGCTGCCCTGCCATCCTCACCACCACCTACAGCAGCAGGACCACCAGCAAGGTGCAGATTGTGAGTGCCACAACAGCTCTGGCAGAGCAGCAGCTCCGGGGCAGACGCAGAGCCCAGCACGGGCTGGGCTGGTCCCAGTCCTCCTGAGCTTGGTGTCTGTGTAGAGCCTCAAAAGCTCAAAGGGACCTGAAAGGAGGATTTACTGAAGGTACTCAACCTCAGGCAGCTTTCTTGGAAACAGTCCTGAGACCCTCCTGTCCCCCCAGGTGACCACTGACCTGCACCACCGCTGCACAGACAAACACACCGGCACCTCCGCCTCGGCCCCGCTGGCCGCGGGCATGGTGGCCCTGGCACTGGAGGCCAAGTAAGTGACACTGAGAGGGACACTACCCAGGGATGAGAAAGGGGAGGAGCAGCAGGAAGGTTGGGGTGCAGAGTTGTGGCCTTTCCCCAGGCCATGGGACAGCAGGAGGGCTGTCCCTCTGGAGCTCTCTGCTCCCACTGTGGCACTGAAGGAGGTTGTGGGGGGATCAACTTGGGCACAGACAGTTGCTTTACCCATTCCAGAAGAGCCAAATCTCCCCCTTAAAAATGAACCCCCCTTAAAAATGTCCCCACGCCCTCCTTGCTTCCAGCCCAGCCCTGACCTGGCGTGACCTGCAGCACCTGATCATCAGGGCCTCCAAACCCGCTCACCTGCAGGCAGAGGACTGGGCCGAGAACGGCGTTGGGCGCAGGGGTGAGTGCAGGGCTCGGCCCCTCAAACACCTCCCAGCAGCCCCTGGTGGCACCAAGGGACTCACGGGTCCCTCTCTGGGTGGCACCTGTGTCCCAGTGAGCCACTACTACGGCTACGGGCTGCTGGACGCGGGGCTGCTGGTGCAGGCGGCCACCACGTGGACAGGGACTCGGCCCCAGGAGAAGTGTTCGGTCCAGGCCGTGCAGGTCCCCAGGTGAGGGACAGTGACCCCAGGCCCAGCCTCCCACGGGGACTTGCTGTGCCCACCACAGGCACAGGGACCCCACGGCAGGGGAGGGAACGCCCTCACCTGCAGCTTGTCCTCGGCAGGGACATTGGGTCCAAGCTCACCATCTCCACGGATGTCTCCTCGTGCTCCAAGAGCATCCGCTCCCTGGAGCACGTCCAGGTGCAGCTGTCCCTGAGCTACAGCCGCAGGGGGGACCTGGTGGTGGCTCTGAGCAGCCCCATGGGGACCACGTCCACGCTGGTGACAGTGCGGTAAGGACAGAGGGAGCACTGGGGCGCTCACAGCAGACTCCCAAAAAGGGGCTCACTGGGCCCAAAACTCCTCTGGATCTTTGCCACATGGGAGTGCTCCCTCAGAGCAAGCACAGGGTGACCCTTCAGGTCACAGCCTGCCCCTGCAGGCCCCTGGGCTGGCACTCCCAGCTCTGCTCTCCTCCTCCAGCCCCTACGACACCAGCCAGGACGGCTACAAGGACTGGACCTTCATGTCCACTCACTTCTGGGATGAGAACCCCAAGGGGATCTGGACCCTCCAGCTGGAGAACAGGGGTGATGCCCAAAACACAGGTGGGTGCCCCATGGGGGGTGAGCCCCGTTTTTACTGGGGTCACCCTGTGCTTGGTCATTCTTCCTCCCCCCACCCTTGGATGGGCAATTTGTTGGCTTCTCCTTCCTGGCCATGAGCCCTCCTCTCTTGGCTTTGAGGGTCTCCCCGGCCAGCACAGGACCAGGAGCAGGACACAACCCCAAAGCTTCCAGCCCCTGTCCCTCACCTGGCAGCCCCCTGTCCCTCCTGTGCCCAGGCCAGCTGAACAGCTTCACCCTGCACCTGCATGGCACGGATGAGGACATGCCAGCCAGGCGCTCCGCTGCCACCGCCACCGACGAGTGCCTCAGGAGGGACGAGCAGGGAGCCTGCCAGGGTGAGCGAGGCTCTGGGGGGACAGTGACAACGCTCTGCTCCCCAGGGTCTCACCCCAGCCTCTCTCCACAGACTGTGGCAGCTCCCTGTACACCCACCACGGCTCCTGCCTGTCCTACTGCCCCCCACGTTACTACGGCCGGGCACGGCGTGCCACCCCTAGGGACACTGCCCTTGTGTGTGCCAGCTGCCACCCCTCCTGCTACACCTGCCAGGGCTCCTCGGCCAACAACTGCACGTCCTGTCCCTCCGGCCACACCTTCCAGGACGTCACCCACACGTGCCAGCAGCCCGCAGAGGACTCCCCCAGCCCGGCAGGGCTGCACAGGCACCTGGTGGTTGTCACTGTCGTCGCCTGCAGCAGCCTGCTCCTGGCAGGGGTGCTGTACCCCACCTACCGCGTGGCTTTCCGTGTTGGCAAAGCAGCTCCGTGCTGTCCCCGGGTCAGGAGGACAGAGTGACACCAGCCTGGGCTGCCGCAGGGACAGAGCAGGGATCGTGCCTGCCACCCGAAATAAACCAGTTGTTGTCTTTCCAGCCGCCCCCTCCAAGGGTGATTCCCCTCCCAGCAGTGCCTGGGATGCTCCCACCCCTGTCCAGCTGTGCGGGGGGACAGGGGTGGTGGCCCTCCCACACCCCTGGGGACAGAGCCGTTCCCGGAGGGGCCGCAGCCCTGTGCCCTTTCCCAGGCACAGAGGGACGAGATGTGACTGTCCCCAAACAGCTGCACCCGTGTGGCCACAGCAGGAGCTCGGCCACCAGCTCATGTGGCTTCCAGCAGAGCAGAGGCCAGCCCAGAAGCCCTCCAGAGTCCCCAGTTCCTGTTCACCAGCAGCTTTAGGCCTTAAAAAAGAGCCCCAGGGTGGCCACCCAGTCCACGGGGGCTGGCAGAGGCACAGGGGCAGCTGTGCCCCGGCACACGGCACCCGTGGCACCGGGCACGGATGGGACAGGGAGAGCTGCCAGCTGGGGCCCTCCCGGGGACACCGGCCCCGTGCCAGGACCCTGGACTGCCCCAGGACACTGGGGAGGTGGTTTGTGTGTGCCCCTGCCCCAGCACTGTGTGTTTGCTCAGCTGAAGAGTTCTGGGAATTAAGGCAGAGCCAAACTTTTTTCCAAGCTTATAATGACCCGTGAAAACCTTGGCTGGACCTTACAGAGCACGGGGAGGAGGGAGCCAGGATGGAGCTTTGTCTCCAAAGGCAGGGGCTCTCCTCGAGGGGCACCCCCCGCCCCCAGGGATGAGCCGGCATCCCTGCAAACACCAAGGGAGAGTCCTGGCACAGCCATCCAGCCCAGGCCCGTAGGGTGAGGCTCTGGCTGCCCCCGAGCACAGCTTCCCCAGGCCTTCCCCATCCTGCTCCTCCAGGCTGGCCTAATCCTCAGCGGGCAGATGGCAGGGCTGGAATCGCCGCTGGATCTCAGGGCGAACATCCTCCTGCAAGGGAGAGACGGGGCAGGGAAGGGCTGTGTGCCAGGGCACCTGTCCCCACGTCCCCCTTCCTGTCCCCTTCCCATCCTCACATCCCCCTTCCTGTCCCCATCCCCAAATCCCCTTCCCATTGCTATCTCCACATCCCCCTTCCCGTCCCCATCCCCACGTTCCCTTCCCGTCCCCAGGTCCTACCGCCTGGCCCAGCTGGCCCAGCACCGGGATGAGGCGCAGCAGCTCCTCATCCTCAGGGTCCCCAGCCCACGGTGGCACCTGGATCCAGTTGGCAGCCTGCGGGGGGGACAGGGAGGAGGTTGGACATCCTTGTCTCATTCGGGACACGTGAATCCCCCCGAGAGCAGCGCTGCCCTACCTGGGCAGGGAAGCCCTGCATGGTGTGGTCCAGGGCCACCGTCCTGGCCAGGTCCCTGCCCAGGTGGGTCAGGTCCTTCCAGTAGCAGCCCTGGGAGCAGACACAATCCGACTGGGAGAAGCAGCGCCTGGCAGAGAGACAGAGCCGTGGGGACCCCGCCCTGGCACACAGGGGGTCCCCAGCAGGGCACTGCCAGCACCATCACCTGATCAGCTTCTTCTTGGGGTCCAGCACCTCCAGGAGCTTCTTGGCATAGTCCTTCTTGGCCGTGGTGTAGATGAAGATCTGGCAGAGAGAGGGTGAAGGTCTCTGCATGAGCTGCTCAAGCCCCCCCCCAGGGGTCACCCCACACACCCCAGGGGCTCTGGGTACCTCGTAGGTCTTGGAAAGGCTCTCCAAGAACTCCTGCACGTGTGGACGCAGCTTCACGTGGACCTGGGAGGGAACAGCATCTTGGAAAACCTCCAGCACCCCCATCCTGACAGCAAGGGGAGCCCCGGGGGGGTTCAGCGCCCTCAGCAGGATCCCTCAGCCCCTCACCCACGGGATTTCAGAGCCCCTTCAGCTACAGGGGACATTGGCACAGAGGCCACATGGGGTGGCAGTGAAGAGCCACCTCATCCATGGCCCCAAATCACAGCTCCCCAAGCCCCCCCAGCCTCAACACCCACCTTGTAGGAACTCGCCTGGAAGTCCGTGGTGAAGGTGGCCGTGGCATCCTTCTGCCCGTGGGAGAGCAGGGAGGAGTAGAGCAGGGTCCCATCCTGGGGACAGGGAACAGGGTCAGGGTCAGCCCCAGCCCCTGCAGAGCCCCCCAGACCCCCCCCAGCTCACCAGCTCCAGGACCAGGGTGTGCTGCAGCTTCCTCCGGCCCCTGCCCCTCACAGGGGTCAGGGCCCCGGGGCTCGGCCTGGAGGGGGAAGGCAGAGGGTCAGCACTGCTGGGGGGGCTGTTGGACCCCCCCCCACGTATTGGGGGGCTGTGGGGACCCCCTTCACACTCACAGGCTGGGGGCTGCAGGGACAGCAGGGTCCTGATGCTCCACCTCGGGGAGCCCCGAGAAGAAGGAGCCCCCAGGGCAGGGCGGTGCTGGGGGTCTCGCAGGGTCTGTGGGGCAGAGGGGTCCCGTCAGCACGGCCAGAGCAGCCCCCCTGCCCCGCGCAGGGATCTCCCCGGGCAGGGGTGCGCTCACCGCTTTCCCCGGGGCCGGGACTCCCCTCGGGGCCCCGCCGGACCAGGCGCCCCTTCCCGGGCGTGGTGGGGGAGCTGGGGACCCTCGCCCACCCCCGCGGGACGTGCTCCCCCTCTCTCTGCCGGCTCTCGGCGCGACCACGAGCCGCAGCCCTCGGGGTCGAGAGCCCCTGGTCCTCCCTGGGGGGTTTTTTCGTGCGTGGGGTGGCCCCCAGACCCGCCATGGCTGGGACCCCGGCAGGGACAAACCCCCCTGCCCTCAGCAGCCCCACATTAACCGTGGGGTGGCGGTGGGAGGGAGCATTTTTATAGGGTGGAGGCACCTCTGCAGCTCAAACCAGCCCGGAGCACCTGGAGTCACTCAGAATTTACTGGCACCAGCTGGCCTCAGCAGCCCCACATTAACCGTGGGGTGGCGGTGGGAGGGAGCATTTTTATAGGGTGGAGGCACCTCTGCAGCTCAAACCAGCCCGGAGCACCTGGAGTCACTCAGAATTTACTGGCACCAGCTGGGCTCAGCTCTGCGCCCCCCCCCCCCACCCCCCCCACCCCCCCCGCTGCTCTTTTAGGGTCCCCATCTTATTCCCCGACCTTGGCAGCCCAGGATGCTCCCAGCAGGGGGGCTGTGGGGACCCCCGAGGATGTACCTGCGGCAGCCCCGTCCTGGCTCTGCCCGGGGGGGATCCTCGGCGGTGGCTCCGTGGCGAAGCCCCCGGGCCGGGGGGGCTGCGGGGGGGCCGGGGTGTGCGGGGGCTCCGGGGGCGGGGGGCTGCCGGCCCCCCGGGGCTGCGGCTGCCGCAGGGGGCTCGTGTCACCGCGGCCGAGCTGGGGGTGCCCGCGGGGCAGCCAGAACTGGTACTCGATGCCGGGGTTGGGCTCCTGCAGCAGCGCCTGGGGGGACACGAGCGGGGCTGGCAGGGGCGGTGGCAGCGGGGGTGGCTGTCCCCAGCCCAGCGTCCCCCTGTCCCCACCATCACGTGCAGGTCCTCGTGGGTGGGTCCGGGCGCCTCCAGGCTCTCGGTGCCGTCGGGGGCCCGGCTGTAGGTCAGGAGGGTGCCGGCAGCCTCGTAGGGCCCCGGCCAGGCGATGGCCCAGTCGCCGTTGAGGACGTAGCGCCCGTCACTCGCCATCAGCGCTGCGGGAGGGAGGGCTCCGGTAAACCGAGCCCCGCACGGCCCCCGGGACCCCCGGCCGGGTCCCCACCGGAGGCCTCTCCCGGCGTGGGAGGGCAGCGTGGGCCGGGGAGCCGCGCTCGGGGCTCCGGGAATCCGCGTTCCTGCGGGATCTTGGCTTGGGGCCCGAGCCGCAGCCAAAGCCTGGGGTGTGCAAAGCCAGCCCCGAGCCCCCAAATCCCGGCTGGGATGGGGGAAGGGGCTCCAGCTGCACGGGAAAGGGGACGGGGGTGGGGGTGGAGGTCCCGGTGCTGCAGTGGCCGCTCTGGCCCCGGTCCAGCTCAGCCCTTCCCAAATCGCGGCCGCGGCCTCTGGAAAATTGCCCCGAGCGCTTGCGAGTTCAGTGACCCCGCGATGCTCAAAACAGCATCCGAGGGAGGGAGCGGCACGGCACGACAAGGGACAAACATGGGACAAACATGGGACAGCACGGCGTGACACAGCCACCCCAGCCCTGCCCTGCCCTGGCCTGCCCGCACACGCAGCTGGCACCAGCCTGGGCCAACTGGGAGGGACTGGGACTGACTGGGATGGGGGAAGTTCGGGTCCTACCCAGGTAGTTGCGGCTCTTGTCCGTCACCTTGATGTGGGTGGCCCCGGCCGGGATCTTGGTCACATTCACATATCCCAAATATCCTGTGGGAGGGAGAGGGGGCAGAGTCAGGGCAGAGCCTGGACAGGGCCCAGGGGGCACCACAGGGGGACAGAGAGGGAGGGGATGGGCACAGAGGGGACCCGGGGCTGGGGCATTGACCCAATGTCAGTGGGGGGCCCAATGTGCTGGGACATCAGAGACATGTGGGCACGGGGACTCTGAGTGCCCCCAGCACCCCTGGGGACATAAGAGACCCCCCCACACCCCAGGAGTGACCCCTTTGCAATGAGTTCATCTCCCCAAGCAAAGGGGCTGCTCCGAGCCCCTGTCCCTGCGTGTTGGGGACAGGGAGGGACCAGAGACAGCGACCCTCTGGATGGGGGACAGGGAGAGGGGATGTGACAGCAGGGCACCCAGGCGATGCCTCGGGGACACGGATGGGGACAGGAGGACAGGGGAGCCAAGAGCCAAAGCATTCACCCATGGAGGGGGCCGGGGCAATGGTTCATTCACCGGAGGAGGGGTCCGAGCCCTGGAAGAGCCGGTGCACCAGGACGCACGAGCCGTGGCCGCTGCCGCAGAGGCCGCAGGCGTCGGGGCGCGAGCCCGAGCCCAGGATCCCGTCACAGCCCACGCTCTGTGGGGAGCCCAGACACCCCCTCAGCGCGGGGTCTGGGGGTCCCGGGGGTTCTGGGGGGGTCCCGGCCCTGCGCACACCCACCAGGCAGCGCCCGCCGACGCACAGGTCCGGGGAGCCGGGGCTGCAGCGGGTGCCGTCCAGCACCCGGCCGAAGCTGTAGTAGAAATTGTGCCCCTCGGCCAGGCAGTTGAGGTCGCAGAGGTTGGGGGCTGCCAGAGCAGGGCGAGAGGGGATTGGGGTGATGCCGGGGACAGCCGTGAGCCCCCGGTGATGCTGTCACCACGCCGGGACTCACCTCCGTGGAAGGGCACCCAGCGGTAGCGGGCGGAGGTGCCCAGGACGGGCCGGTTGTCGTAAAGGGAGCACTGCATGGCCCGAAAGGGCACGGAGCCGCTGGGGCAGCCCTGTGGGAGCACCGGGATGGAGCCGGGGGGCCGCCATGGGGAGCGGGGACAGCCCCGTCGGTGCCGTGGCGCTCCTGGCACTCACCTGGAGCTGGCAGAGCCGGTACTGCCGCGGGTCCCCCGTGCACGGCTGCTCCTCGCTGGTCCTGCGGTGACAATGACAGCACGTGTCCCCCACAGCTGCAGGGCCACAATGCCACCGAGCCACCACAGGGGTGGTGCTGCCTGGTGGCACCAGGCCTTGGGTGCTGCTGCTGGCCCAGGGGCACACGAGGCGGTGACAAGGCTGTGCCGTGGGATTTGGGTGCCACATGGGGTTTGGGAGCTGGGGACACCCTGGGGTGGGGGGGGGTCTGTGCTGCCCATCCCCCACTGACCTCAGGCACCTCCGGCTGCGCAGGGCGACGCCGTCCCCGCACGAGCTGGAGCAGGAGCTCCAGGGTCCCCAGGACCCCCAGGTCCCCTGGGGCCGAGCAGGGGCCGGGGGCTCGGGGACCCTCGCTGGTGTCCCCAGGGCTGGGTCCTGCATGAGGAAGGTGATGGTCAGCGCTGGGGGTGGGATGAAAGAGCCCGGGGGGGCCCCAGCCCCCCCAGCTGCCCCCAGCCCCCTCACCTGTGCCGTGCCCACCAGGCTGAGCCAGGCCAGCAGCAGCAGCCGCCAGGACCTGCGGAGCAGAGCCCTGAGCCATCCCCAGGGACAGGAGGGTGGCACCGAGCTGTCCCCCAGCCCAGCATCGCTGCCGAGGCGGGGCCACCGCCGAGCCCCCTCGGGGACCCCAGCGAGGGGCACGGGAGTGAGGCGGGGGCCAAGCCCAGACCCAGCGCGAGGGTCCCCAGGGAGGGGATGCGGGGTCTGGTGCCACCCAGGCGGGTGGGGGACACGCCATAGGCGATGCTGGCTGGTGACACAGGGTAGTGACATAGCGTGGGTGACGCCGTGTCCCCCACACGTGCCCACGCAGCCCCGGGACGGGCGACGGCCCCGCCGCCCCCAGGGCCCCGCGGCGGGCGCCGGGCCGGGATCGCTGCCTGCCGGGGCAGGACCAGACCTGCACGCCGGGGCTCCGCGTCGCTCCCCGATCCGGATCCGGCCCCTCCGTGGGGCGAGCAGGGTGGGGGGCAGCGGGAGGCCCCCACAGCGCCCGATCCTGCAGCACCCCAAAGCGCCCAGCCCGGCGGTGAGGGAGGTGCCGGGGGGGTGCGGGGGGTGCGGGGAGTGCCGGGGTCCCGTTCCCGTGTCGGGGAATCCCCCGGCCGAGCTGGTCCCGTCCCGCCGCGCGGCTCCCACGGCGACCGGGGGATCGCGGGTGGCCACCGGCAGCGCCCGGCTCTGGGTCCCCCCAGCAGGACAGGGGAAGGGCTTGGGGGTCGCGCTGCCGCCGCTCCGGGGGGGGGTATTTGGAGCGTCCGAACCCCACCGAGGCTCGGGCGATGCCGGGTGGGTGATGCCCAGACCCCGCTGGCAGCGCGGGGGGCACCGCGTGCCTCAGTTTCCCCGCAGGAGTTCCGGAGGGAGGGGGGGGGCGGGGGGGCATCGCCCGCGCAGCTCCGGGGGGGCCGGGGGAGGCTTCCCCCCCCCCACCCTCCCCGTTCGCCTCCCGTCCCTCCCCGCCGCGTTATTAATATCCAGCCCCAAAGGTGCGCCCAGCCCTCCCCGGCCGCCCGTTAACCCTTGGGGGCCCGGAGAGCCGGCGGTCGGGGGGGGAGGATGGTGGCGTCCTGGGGGGGCTCGGGTGCTGCAAAGCAACATCAGCGCCCCCCCGGGATCCCCTCAGCCCCAGCGGCGGAGGGGAAGAGGCAGCAGGACCTCCCTGCGCGGCCGGATACCGATCCGGGACCCCCCGGTGCTGGGCATCCCCGAGGGCCGGGACCCCCGCGGGGGTCTCCGCTTCGCAGTCGGGGTCTTCTGAGGGGGCTCGGGGGGGCAGAGCGGTGGGTGTTGGGTGCGGGGGGGGCACCCAGCACCCCTGGGCGCCATGAATACCCGCAGCCCGGAGCTGAAGGGGTTACAGTGCCGGGGTGCGGGTGTCCCTCGGGGTGTCCCCGGTGCCGAGCAGAGCGGGCAGGATGGTCCCGGGGAGCGCAGGGGCTGAGCCCCCCCACCCCGGCTGGTACCTCCGCGACGAGGGCAGCGGGGCGCTCTACAGGCGGGGACGGCTCCTGGGAGAGGTAAACCCCCCGAACTGCCCCCCCTGAACTGCCCCTCGCCCCCCCAGCGCCCCCTCCCCGCTGGGCACCCAGCGGGGGGTAACACGCCCGCACCCCCCGGGGGATCCCCGAGGTGTGCCGATCCAAGGGGGATCCACCCCATCCTCTCTGGAGAAGGGGAAACTGAGGCACGGGACTGAGCCCCAGCAGCTGCGGTCGCCCCACAGGGAGGGGCAGCTGGGTGGGCACCCCAACCCCCGGTGTCCGTTCCCACGGGGTCACTCGCAGGGCGCCTTCGGCCGCTGCTACCAGGTGACAGAGGTGACCAGCGGCCGGCTCTACGCGGCGAAGGTCATCCCGCGAGCCCGGCTCGCTGCCCCGGGCATCGGGGACAGGGTGAGTCCGGGGGGACACTCCCCGGGGAGAGGGGACAGTGCCCGTGGGGTCCCCGGGTGTCTGGGTGGGTTCCCGTCCCCGCGGGGTGCGTGCCGGGGGTCCCCGGTCCCCGAGGGTCCCCCCGGGGTTGCTGTCGGTGCAGGTGGAGCGGGAGCGGGAGCTGCAGTGTCACCTGCGCCACCGGCACATCGTGCGCCTGCACGGGCACTTCGCCGACCGCGGCCACCTCTGCCTGCTGCTGGAGCTCTGCAGCCGGGGGGTGAGCTCTGCACCCCGAAACCGAGCCCTTGAACCCCGAAACCGTCCCCTTGAACCCTGAAACCGAGCCCTTGAACCCCGAAACTGAGCCCTTGAACCCTGAAATAATGCACCCCAAAATTGAGCCCCTACACCCCCAAACCGAGCCCCTACAACCCCAAACCGAGCCCTTGAACCCTGAAATTCTGCACCCCAAAACTGAGCCCCTACACCTCCAAACCGAGCCCTTGAACCCCGAAACTGAGCCCCTAAACCCCAAAACTGATCCTAAACACTCCAAAACTGAGCCCCTGAACCCAAAACTGAGCCTAAACACTCCAAAACTGAGCCCCTGAACCCCAAAACTGAGCCTAAACACTCCAAAACTGAGCCCCTGAACCCTGAAACGGAGACCCTGAACCCCGAAACTGAGCCCCTGAACCCTGAAATGGAGCCCCTGAACCCCCAAACTGAGCACCCTCAGGCCGAGGCTTCAGCAGGGCCCAGCCTGGTGCCTCACTCTGTCCCCAGCCCCTGTCACTGCATCCCCCATTGTCCCCAGTCCCTCCTCGCTGTCCCCAGACGCTGTCGCTCTGTCCCCAGCCCCTGTCACTGCATCCCCCATTGTCCCCAGTCCCTCCTCGCTGTCCCCAGCCCCTGTCACTGCATCCCCCATTGTCCCCAGTCCCTCCTCGCTGTCCCCAGCCGCTGTCGCTCTGTCCCCCCAAAACTGAGCCTAAACACTCCAAAACTGAGCCCCTGAACCCCAAAACTGAGCCCCTGAACCCTGAAATGGAGCCCCTGAACCCCCAAACTGAGCACCCTCAGGCCGAGGCTTCAGCAGGGCCCAGCCTGGTGCCTCACTCTGTCCCCAGCCCCTGTCACTGCATCCCCCATTGTCCCCAGTCCCTCCTCGCTGTCCCCAGCCCCTGTCACTGCATCCCCCATTGTCCCCAGTCCCTCCTCGCTGTCCCCAGCCGCTGTCGCTCTGTCCCCAGTCCCTCGCCGACATCCTGCGGGCTCGGGGCCGCCTGACGGAGCCGGAGCTCCGGTACTACCTGCGGCAGCTGCTCTCGGGGCTGCAGTACCTGCACGGCCACGGCCTCGTGCACCGCGACCTCAAACTGAGTGCGTGGGGCTGGGGGGGACCCGGGGGTGACCCCAGGGTGGCCGAGGGTGACATCATTCGCGTCCCTCCCTCCACAGGTAACTTCTTGGTGACGGAGCGGATGCGGGTGAAGATCGGGGACCTGGGGCTGGCGCAGCGGGCGGCGCCGCCCGGGCGGCGCTGGGGGTGAGCGGGGGCTGCAGGGAGGGGGACTGGCCCTGCCCGTGTCCCCGGGGGTCACTTCGGCTGTCCCCCACGCAGGGCACTCTGTGGGACACCCGGTTACCTGGCCCCGGAGGTGCTGGACCGCAGGGGACACGCGGCGCCCTCGGATATCTGGGCCCTGGGCTGTGCTGTGTGAGAGGGGCTGCGGGAGGATGAGGGGAGATGGAGGGGAGTGAGGGGAGATGGAGGGAGGATGGGAGAGATGGAGGGAGGAGGGGATAAGGGGAGATGGAGGGAGGAGGGGAGATGGAGGGAGGATGGGAGAGATGGAGAGAGGGCAAGGGGAGATAGAGGGAGGGAGGGCAAGGGGATATGGAGGGAGGGATGAGGGGAGATGGAGGGAGGACAGTGGAGCTGGAAGGAGGATGGAGAGGGTGGAGGGAGGACAGAGCAGCCAGAGGAAGGACAGGGATCCTGCAGGGAGCCCAGAGACCCTGCAGGGAGCCCAGGGACCTTGCAGGGAGCACAGGGACCCTGCAGGGAGCCCAGGGACAGTGCAGGGAGCACAGGGACAGTGCAGGGAGCCCAGGGACCCTGCAGGGAGCCGGCCTCCCCCACTGTGATCCTCAGAGGAGCCCCCAGTGACCCCCCTGGTGACCCCTCAATGACATCCCTGCCCCAGCACATGGCGCTTCCTCCACTCCACACAGCTGGGAGCAGGAATCTCCTCCTCCTCCTCCTCCTCCTCCTCCTCAGGCTCTGCACCCCTGCCCCAGCCCTGCTCCTGGATTTCCCAGGCCTCACCGTGGGTACAGATCCAGGTAGAACTTCCCGATGGTCTCCCCGGAGGACGCGTCCTTCACCGTGTAGAGCTGCACGTCCTCGTGCCACACCTGAGCCTTCTCCTCCAGGTGGAAGGTGAGGCCCAGCAGCTCCTGGTAGATGGCCAGGAGGCCTGTGGTGACCACCTGCATGGGGAAATACTCCTTGAGCAGGTTCTGGTCCACGCTGTACTTGGTCTCCTCCACCTGGTTCATGTAGTAGCGCATGTCCCAGGCGTTGATGCGGTTGTCGAACTCCAGCCCGCGCTTCTCGCACTCCTTCTTCTTCAGGTCCAGGATCACTGCCCTCTCCTTCTCCCCCAGGGGCTTCAGCTTCTGGGCCAGCTCATCTGGGGAAGCCAGGCAGGGTTGGGATCAGGGATCAGAGCAGCACACCCAGCCCAGGACGGCCCTGCTCGGCCCCAGGACGTACCCAGGAACGTGGCCACCGTCCGGCTGCTCTTGGCCATGTTCATCTCCAGCACAAAGTCAGCGTGGGTGCTGAAGCCCAGCAGATTGGCCTTCTGAGCCCTCAGGTCCACCAGCTCCTTCAGGATCAGGCAGTTCTCCTGCAAGGCAGAGAGAACACAGAGGAGAAGTGTGGAAAGAAACACAAATCCCAGGGGAGATCCCCTGCGTGCCCTGGTCAGTCCCACCGACCTCTTTGCACCTGGAGTTGAACATCTCCTCCACCTTCCTCCTGGTCTCGGGCACGTAGCACTTCTTCAGCAGGGGGAAGTAGTGTGGGTACTTCAGGGTGACCTTCAGCTTCCCATCCTCTGTCTTCTCCAGGGAGTTCAGGAAATCCTCAGGGAGCCCCCCTGGGAAAAGAGCAGGCAGGGGCTGGGGGTGAGCCCAGGATTCTCCAGGAACGCTCTGGGATCAGCCAGTGCAGGCACTCCATACCTAATTCCTCTCTGGAGAAGGGCAGGAAGGTGGTGTCCTCGTTGAGGTTCTTGTTGAAGTCGATGCACAGCACGCTCAGCTTTTTCTTGATAGCTTTGATTTTCTTCAAAAATCAAAAGAGAGAAGTCAGAGCTGGGGGGGCACTCAGGCTGTCCCCACCCTGCTGAGCTGCCAGCACTGAGCCTGGCCTTGGCTCTGAGCCAGCACAAAGGTGCACAATTAATGATGGTGAGCCAGCACTAATTGTGCACCAAAAAAAGCCCAGAAAGGCTCCCTGGGGTCACACCTGGCAGGGTTCAGCAGCCTCAGCAAGGTCCTGCCTGTTCCCTGCTGCCTCAGGAGCTGCAGGTGCTGCACTAACAACCTCCCCTCTCCTTATTTCACATTTTCTTCTGGTTTTAACCCCGTTTTGAGCTCCTCTGCTGGTGCATGGTAAGAGAGGGAGGCCCCTGAACAGCTCAGCCCCCTCAGCCCAACTCCAGCCCTTGGCACGTGGGGATTTGGTGCTAATTCCCCAATTTCACCTCCCCAGGAATTCCTCAACTCCCACTTCGTTAACATCACCCTTTCAACAAAAAGGAAAAAGTGGGGGCTGGAGACATCTCCCAAATCACCAGAACTGGGGGCAAAACCCAAACCTGAGCCTCAGACCCTGCCCTGAGCCCTGCCAGGGCTCCTCTCCCTGTGACAGGGACAAGGAGAAATGGATTCAGACTGACAGGAAGAAAGATTAGATGGGATATTAGGAAAAAATTCCTTCCTGTGAGGGTGCAGAGGCCCTGGCACAGATTTCCCAGAGGAGCTGTGGCTGCCCCTTCCCTGGAAGTGTCCAAGGCCAGCTTGGAGCAACCTGGGATAGTGGAAGATGGGCTTTAAGGTCCCTTTAGCCCAAACCATCCTGGGATTCTGTGCTCTCACCTCCTGTGTCTCCTCAGGGAGGTGGAGCCCGTTCCTTTTTCCCAGCTTGATCAGCCTCTCCAGGTACCTCTTTGCCTCGGGCCTCAGGGAAGCACTCTCTGCTTTCTCCTGGAAAACAAAAAAATCCCTGCTCCTCAGGGAGCTGCAGGAAGCTGCTTCCCAGTGGGAGCTCTGGGAACACCAGAGAGCCAGCAGCAGAAGGAAAAGCCCCAGGGAAGGCTCTGGTTTGGTGCAGAGGTTCCTGTGTCACCTCGGGGCAGGGGCTCCTCCCAGATTGCTTTAAACACCTCACCTTTGTGGCATGTCAGCATTTTGGGGGGCACTTTTGGGGGCATCACCACTGAGGTGGGTTGGATTTACCAACAGCCCCCCCAGCAAAGGTGTGACCAAGGCTCTGAGTAGGGGGCAGAGCCCTCAATCCCAAATTTCCCACCCCTCACTACAGCTGGACCACTCCGCCGTGACCACACCGCGCTCCTGCCCCGCTCCTGCATCCCTCCCTTTTTAACTCTGGGATGAAGAAAAAGGATTTGCTGGAATTCCAGGGGGTTCCAACCCCTGCTTGGGTGGCAGGGGACACACCTGCAGCCACACAATCCTCTGGTACACGTCCTGCCTCATGCTCATCTCCACGTCGAACTCTGAGAGCTTCTTGTCGGCCTCGGTGCTGGCGGCGCGGATGGCCTTGCAGGGGGACACGTGCTGGGGGAAGTCCAGCATGTTCCTACGGACTGGGAGGAGAAAAAGGGACAGGGATGATGGCTCCACGTCCCAGTGCACGCCCAGAGCCAGGCTGGCAGCCCCAGAGCCTTTCCCACAGCAGGGGAGGGGGTGGGATGCGGCTCCCGCTCTCTTTGGTCCTTTCCCTGCTGCCCAGCACATCCACCCGCTGGATTCCCACCATAACCCTCCTAAAATCCATGGGAATTCTGTGCCTGTGAGCCCCCAACAGCTCTGCCCCAGCTGGGGCAGCACAGGAGGTTTGGGGAGTCCTCTGCAGGGCTCGACACTCTATTCCAGCTGGAGGAATTCCATGATTCCTGATGGCAGCAGCGTTCCCTGCCTCCTTTAAAGCTCACAGTGGGACAATCCCTTCCTACAGACACTTCCCCAAAAGCCACCACGCTCCAGGTGCGCCCTGTCCTGATGCAATTCCACGGAGGAAAACAGGGAGAACATTCCCTGCTGCTATCCCTGCAGGAGCTCCAGGAACAGCACTCCAGGTGCTCTCCAGGCACCTGGATTCCCCCCCAGGAGGAGCTGAACAGGCAGCTCAGCCAGGGAAGTGCTGACAGTCCTGCTGAGGTGAACACTCCTCCTGCTGAGCAGGAGGAATTAATTTTTTCCCTATTATTTTAGGAAAAAAGAAGGGGGAGAGGAGGAAGATGAGGCTGCTCCCTGCCCCAGACAGGTGGGACAGCTCGAGCACAGGCAGCAGCCCAGGTGCCACGAGGAGGGGCCACCTGAATTGTCACCCTGCTGCAAATAATCATCCAGAAAGCCATCAGAACTGCACAGCTTTGGTGCCATCACGTCGTGGTACTCCCCCAAAAAAATCCCAAGGGGATTTATTCTCAAAAAAAAAAAAATAATCACGGCAGGACTGACTCTTCCAAAAAATCACAGCAGGATTTACTCCCCCAAAAAACTCACAGCAGGATTTATTCTCCAAAAAAAATCCCAACAAGATTGACTCTCCCAAAAAAATCCCAGCAGGATTTACTCTCCCAAAAAATCCCAGCAGGATTTACTCTTCCAAAAAATCCAAGCAGGATTTATTCTCCCAAAAAATCCCAGCAGGATTGACTCTACCAAAAAATCCCAGCAGGACTGACTCCCAAAAAAAAAAAAATCACAGTGGATTGACTCTCCCAAAAAATCCCAGCAGGAAACAAGGCACATGGAGAGACATTTGCCCACTGCCCCAGGGAAAACTGAGGAAGGAGGTGAGAGTTTCTTGGATCTTTTCTGTGTTTGTTCCCACTGGTGACACATGAAAGCCAGGACAGCCTTGGGAACACGGCTGCTCCTGCTGCCACAGGGCTGCCCTTGGGTTAATTTGCTTTTCCAAATCTGCTCTTTGTGCTGGTTCCTCGCTGTATAAACATTAACTGGGAATAAAACCAACATTCTGCTGGCAGCCACGGGGAGAGAAAAGCAGGTGACAGCAATCTGTCCCCACCTCTGTATTCCACCTCCAGCTGTGTATTACACCTCCACATCCCCACCTCTGTATTCCTGTATTCCACCTCCACGCCTATCCCCACCCCCGTGTATTCCACCTCCACATCTGTCCCCACCCGTGTATCCCACCTCCACATCTGTCCCCAGCTGTGTATTCCACCTCTATGCCCTTCCCCACCTCTGTATTCCTGTATCCCACCCCTGGCCCTTCCCCACCTCTGTATTCCTGTATCCCACCCCTGGCCCTTCCCCACCTGTGTATTCCACCTCCACGTCCGCCAGAGCCTTCAGCGTGTTCTCGTAGGAGACCTCCCCGCGCTCCTGGGCTCCCACGCGGTCGTAGACGAGCTTGGTGCTCTCGGTGAGCTCGGCGGCCATGGCCTCGATCTGCTCGGCCGTCAGGTCCCAGCGCAGCTGGCAGCCCAGGGGCCGCGGGGCCTGGCTGTCCACGACATTCCCTAAGGGACAGCGGCGGGGACAGCATTCCAGGGAGGGCCTGGAGCGAGCCCGAGCGCTGGGATCACCCCCCGGGAGCGCCTCGCCCTCCCGGTGCCGATAAACGCTTCACCGAAACCCGACCCCGTGCCCCGCCAGCTGCCAAGGCTGTGCCCTGCTCGGGGACACGGCCGTGCGCTGCCCCGCGGGGCACAGAGGTGACCCCGGCAGGCCTGAGGGGGTGACCCCGGCCCCGTCCTGCCGCCCCCCATCCCTCTCCCCTCCGCCGCTCCGCCCCCGCCCTCTCCCCGGTGTCCCCGCGCTCCCCGTGTGCCCCATCCCGCCGGTACCTGTCGGGGGGGCCATGTCGGCGGTGCCGGGGGTACCGGGAGGCCCCGCGCTGCTGACGAGGCCGGGAGGAAACCGGGCCGGCCCCACGCACCGAGCATGTGCCCCGACCGGAGAGGCGGGCGGGAGAGCGGGGCATGCTGGGAGCCTGGAGGACCGGGCCGCTCCCGCAGCGGGGCCAGGCAGCGGGGGCGGCTCATCCCGGCCGCGACCCTCAGAGCCGGCCGGGAGCGGCCCCGGGGCGGGCGCGGAGCATCCCCGGGACCCGCCCGCCCGTTCCCATGGCAACGCCCCCGCGCGTTGCCGTGACAACGCCACATCTCTATGGTACCGGTGGGGGCGGAGCTTCCGTCGTAGGCCACGCCCATTCTTGATCTGCTGGAAGGGGCGGGGCCGCAGCGGCGCCGGCGCGCGGCGGGCGCGGCGCATGCGCAGTGCGGGAGCGCGCCCGGCCCAGGCGAGTGTCCGGTGAGCGCGGGGGGACCGGGGGCACCGGGACCGGGACGGGGGACGCCGGGACCAGGGCCCCGCCGGGACCCTTCCGCCTCGGGACCCGCTGGTGCCGGGCCGTGCTGCCCGCTGGTCAGCCGCGGTTCTGCTCCGCCTGGGGACAGCGGCACCGGAGGGTACCGGGTGCACCGGGGCCTGGGGGGCGGGACCGGACGGGACGGGACGTACCGGGAGCGGGCTGTGCCCCGCGTTGGGACTTCTGTGTCTGCGCTCCTGCCGGTGCCAGGCCCGGGAGTCACCCGCTCCGGTGCCGGTGAGCGCACCGGGACCCGGCGGATCCCCGGCCGGGGGTCCCCGGTTGCCTCCACCGGGGCGGGGTCCGGGCGGTGCTCGCGGGGCTCTGGGCAGCGCGGCGGGGGCACCGGGGAGCCGTGCCTTCTCCTCTCCGCCCGGCGCGGTCCGGGGGCTCCCGGGGAACGGGAGCCGGGCGGGCCCGGTGCCGCTCCGGTGCGCTCGCGTTAAACGGAGCTCGTGTCTCGGTTCAAGGAGCCTCGGTGTGCTACAAACCCAGTTAAAGCCCGCGGAGCCGCAGCCGCGTTCCCCCGGGAGCTGCCCTGGGATCGCTGGAGTTGCCAGCCTCGGGCTGCGGGGTCTCCGTGCTTTGGGATTCCCTTCCCTTTCCCTGCCAGGACAGCCTGGCACAGCCCTGGCTGCCAAATTCCCTTCCTTTCCCTGCCAGGACAGCCTGGTACAGCTCTGGCTGCCAAATTCCCTTCTCTTTTCCCTGCCAGGACAGCCTGGCACAGCCCTGGCTGCCAAATTCCCTTCCCTTTCCCTGCCAGGACAGCCTGGCACAGCCCTGGTTACCAAATTCCCTTCTCTTTTCCCTGCCAGGACAGCCTGGCACAGCCCTGGTTACCAAATTCCCTTCCCTTTTCCTGCCAGGACAGCCTGGCACAGCCCTGGTTACCAAATTCCCTTCCTTTTCCCTGCCAGGACAGCCTGGCACAGCCCTGGTTACCAAATTCCCTTCCCTTTTCCTGCCAGGACAGCCTGGCACAGCCCTGGTTACCAAATTCCCTTCCTTTCCCTGCCAGGACAGCCTGGCACAGCCCTGGTTACCAAATTCCCTTCCCTTTCCCTGCCAGGACAGCCCTGGCTGCCAGGGGCTGCCCAATTCCTCCTGCTCTTGGCTCTGGTTTCAGGAGCAAGCCGTGCTCAGGGAGCAGAAAATTGGGAATTTTTCCTGCTGAGCTCCTCAGGTTGCAGGATTTCCCCCTGCAGCACCTCTGGGTGCTTCCCTTGGCAGGGCTGTGCCAAGCAGAGGGCGAATCCAGGCCTGGAGAATTCCTAAAGAAAATAAGGAACGTTCTTTAGTCCTTACCCAGCCCTGACCAACTCCAACTCCATCCTGGCCTCGTGAACACCTCCCTGAGGGGCAGCAGCAGCAAACCCCTTTGTCCTTTTCTCTTGCAATGCACAGTTTGTGTCCGTGCAGGATTTTTTGGGCAGCCAGGAGCGGCGCAGCCCGGCCCCTCCAGCCTCTCTCCCAGCATGGCAGACCAGAAGCGTCTGGCCTTCTCCATCATCCAGTTCCTGCACACCCAGCTCCAGAACGGCAGCATGTCTCCAGATGCTCAGGAGAGTTTGGAAGGTGGGTGGACCTGCCTCTGTCAGGCCAAAATTTGGGAGAATTTCACCTTTTTTTTTTTCCCCCCCTGTTTTCTACCCCTGGCTTGGCTGGGCTGCTCCCGGTGCCGAACCTCGCTGGAATTTTGGAGTTGATTTTTCCTTTTGGGATTTATCCAGGGGTGCTGGTGGCTTGTGTGGCTTCTGATCTCTTGCAAGAGCAGCTTAGCTGGAGGCAGGGATGTACCTGGGGTCAGAAGCCTCCCTGATCCCTGCTTGGAGACTCAGAGGGCTCATCCAGGCTGAGGCAGAGCTGGGAGCGCTCCGTGGGGTGGGAGGTGGGAATTCCCTGGCTCCAGGGAAGCTTTTTGTGCTCCTGGGGTTGTTTCTCCTCTTCTCCTCCCCAAAATGTCGTCCCTCAGGGTTTTTCCAGGCATTTCCAACGGGCAGGGATCTTTAAAGGTCTCTTTAAGGAGATTAAGGTTTAGTCCTTAAAGGTTTGTGGGTTTGTCACGGTGAAAGGAGCGTGGCTGTGGGGTGGGGGGGACATTGCTGGGGGATGGCTGCTGGGAATGGGATATTTTGGGATGTAAAATGTGGCAGGAGGGCTCTGGGAGGCTCTGCTTTCCCTGGGAGCAGCTTCCCAAGCCTGAGGAGGGAGGAGGTGGCTCAGGGTTCCCAGAGAGAGGGGAATGTTTGGGTCTGTCCTTGGAATTCTGGGCCATTCCCACATTCCCAGCTGTGGGAATGCTGCTGCAGCCCCAGCCTGATTCAATTCCAGCCCCAGGAATCCCTCAGGGGGTGGGAACTGGGACTGGCTCCATCCAGGATATCCAGAGGGAAGCCTTGCCCAGCTCTGAATTTTGGCAAAATCTGAAGATACAGCCCAAAAATCCCATCCGGTGTGGGGAAAATGTTGGGATTTTTTCCTGTTTTTTTTGAGAGATGAGGGAGAGGGATGAATATTTATTAATTAATGACCTGACTCTGCTTATCCAGTGGCCATCCAGTGCCTGGAAACAGCGTTTGGGGTCTCCATGGAAGACCAAAGCCTGGCTGTGTCCCAGACCCTTCCCGAAATATTTGAAGCCGTGGCAGGGAAGGTGAGTGAGTGCCCTGGGATGTTCCCTTTTCCCTGAGTTCTGCTGGATTTACCAGGAGGCTGCTGCTCCCCTCAGAGTGTGGGAGGGGAACGTTTTGGGCTGGAAAAATGGGAATTGTGGGAATGCTCAGCTGAGCTTCTGCCTCTCCTTGGAAGGAGCTGGAACACTCCAGGACGAACTCGGAGCCCGTCACCCCCTCAGAAGATGACGTGGCTGAAGCTGAAAGACTCAAGACTGAAGGTACCAACCCCTGGAGCTGCTGGATAACGAGGGTTTGGTGCTAATTGGGAGGGGATCTCAATTCCCTGGCACCTGGAATTGGAAGAAAAAAAAGGGAATGTTTTCTATTTCTGCCTCTTGCTCTGTTTGGGCTGTAGGAGTGTGGAGAGGTTTTGCTGGCAGGAACGTTGGATCAGTGAGATTTTTATCCCAAAAATCCTGTGGGGTGTGGAGCAGAGCATCCATCCTTCCTGCTCTGTGCATGGCTTTTTCCTGGGAAAAGTGGGATGAGTGTGGATGCAGCACTTCCCCCCTGAGCCAGCACCTGGGGTGGTTTTTGGGATGCAGGGTCAGGAATGGTGGAATTTCCAGCACAGCCTCGCTGCTGGCCCTTCCCCACTCTTACAAACCTCTCCCCTGTGCTATTCCCATGGATCCAGGCCTTTCCTTTGGTTTATCCCAGTTTTTTTCCCCTTCCCTCACCATCATTTCCCTCCCTCCTTTCAGGAAACGACCAAATGAAGGCAGAAAACTTCGAGGCTGCCGTGTCATTTTATGGAAAAGCCATCGAGTTAAACCCAGCCAACGCCGTTTATTTCTGCAACAGGTACTGAGCAGCTCCCCCCTGCTGGGATCCCAGGCTCCAGAATGCCCAAAATCCGATTTTTGGAACCATCCTGTGGAGTTTTGGAGCGGTTCCTTGCTTTTTGTGGGATCGTGCCGTGCTTTTGGTGCCTCCTGGGATCTCTGGGTGGGATGTGGGTGTGGAAATGAACTTTCTAAAGCACTGCAGGGATGAGGGATGCCAGGGAGCGGGGTCTGCTTCCATGCAGAGTGGGATGTGCTGGGAATTCAGGGTGGAATGAGGAGCTGGAGGCTCCTCGTGGAGAATTAAGGGAGATGTGTGTTCAAAATCAGCTGTGAGAAGGGGAGGGTTTTGTGTTTCTCAGGCAATTCTTGGATAAAACAGACTTTGATTTAATTTCATGGAATTCCCTGGTTGTGCTGGCAGCTCAGACCCACCTGGGCACGGTGGTGACCTGGGGAGGGGGATTTGGGTGGGAATTGGTGCTTTTGGCTCTGTGGGAGGGTTTGGGGCTGGTGTCTCTCGGAATTGTGAGGTCAAGCATAAAAACCAGCCCTAAAAACCAATTCTTTCCTCTTTGGAATGTGGGGAAATTGAGGGATGAGGGGAATAAAAGGAATTTTCTCAGCTGGAAAGCCATCCTGGAATGTCACCAGGAGGAGCAAGAACCTGGATGTGTTTGGTATGGGAACATCTCTTGTTGACAGTGACAAAATTATCCTTTGTTCTTTCAAAAAGGAAGTAAGCTTAGAAGTTTTTCTCTTTAATTAGGTGAAAAGACATCTCATAGGGCTTGAGGGACTTCACTTTAAACTTAAGGATAGCCAATTGGACAGAAGCTAAAATTTCCTAGAAAAAGAAGAGAACAAAGAAACAAATGACTTTTGTGGGGTGTTTTACCAGGGGCAAAGACTTCTTGCACTTGGCTTGGTTTTTCTTTGTAAAGACTTTTGTTATTTTGCCTTTTATTAAAACCTTTGTGTTTCTAACACTACCACAGAAGCCATCCTGCTGATTTTATACCTTCTAAGGCAGCTGAGCTATCTTAGGTGTAAAATAAATCTCCAAGAGCTCGTGAGACCTGCCTCGAGGAGACCCCAATTTCACTTTGCAGCTGGGGTTAGCACTCAGCTCACACCAGGGCTGACTTCCTTGGGGTTATTCCAGCTGCTCAGCATTCCCTTCCTCCTGTTGTTCCCATTTTTTTCCAGAGCTGCTGCCTACAGCAAACTGGGGAATTACGCGGGGGCCGTGCGGGACTGCGAGCGAGCCATCGGCATCGACCCCAACTACAGCAAAGCCTACGGCAGGATGGGGTGAGCAGCAGCTTCCTGGGGAATTCCCGCCTTTCCTCGGGAATTCTGTGCCAAAAAAAAGCCCCTCTGTAACTTTGATTTTTATTTTCTTTCCACGTTTCCTCGGGAATTCTGCATCCCTGCACACCCCAGAACAAGCATTTTAGCAGTTTGTTCCACCATGAAAAAATTCCTGCTGTTTCAGCTTTATAGGGCAGAGAAAATTTCACGTTTTTCAATTTTTAGGAAGTTGGTGGGACAATGGTTGGATAAAGCAAGGGACCAAAGAATTCCTCTGTGACCTTGATTTTTATTTTCTTTCCACCATTCCTGCTGGGATTTTCAATCCCTGCACACCCCAGAACAAGGATTTCAGCAGTTTGTTCCACCACAAAAAAATTCCTGCTGTTTCAGCTTTTTAGGGCAGAGAAAATTTCACGTTTTTCAATTTTTAGGAAGTTGGTGGGACAGCCAGGTGGATAAAACAGTGACCAAAAAATTCCTCTGTGGCTTCGATTTTTATTTTCTTTTCTGCTGGAATTTTGATTTCCTGAGAAATTCTTATTTCTCAATTCTAAGGAAGTTGATGGGGACAACAATTGGATTTAAAAAGGTGACAAAAAAAAACCCTTCAGTGACTTTGAATTTTCTTTTTTTTCCCCAGCTTGGCCCTGTCCAGCTTAAACAAACACACAGAAGCTGTTGTTTACTACAAAAAAGCTCTGGAGTTGGATCCGGACAACGAAACGTACAAATCCAACCTCAAAATAGCTGAACAGAAAATGAAGGAGACTCCCAGTCCAGTAAGTTGTGGAATTTGGGAGTTTTTTTGGGGGTTAAAAGAGCTCCTGGAGCAAGAGCAGGGTTTTGAAACAGCAATTTCCACTTTTGTGATCAAATCTCTCCAAAATTCAGCTCTTTTTTTTTGTTTTCCCCATAGCACCAAAGGTGGTTTTAAGTGTTTGTTTTGGTTGTTTTTTTAGTTTTTGGGGGGTTTTTTTACACAAGGAAAACTTTTGGTTTTTTCCAAAAGAAACCTTTGGCAGCCAGGGAGCTGTTCTGGGCTGGAATGTCCTTATGGATCATTTTGAAAGGGATTTTAATTTTCCAAAGGTTTTTCCAGGGCTGAGAGAGGGAGGGAGGGGTGAGCAGGAATCTCTGGGGTTTTCCAGAGGGTTTGGACAGAGCCTCTTCCCCCTGTCAGGGTTTAAAGGTTGGATTTGGGATCCTCCCAGGGCCTGGAGGGAGCCTCCAAAAAAAATGGGGAAGGATTTTTCCAAGAGCCTGGAGAGACAGGACAAGGGGAGTGGGTGGGATAATGGGAAGGAATCCTTGGATGTGAGGGGCTGGGATGGAATTCCCAGAGAAGTTGAGTCCCTAGGAGTGTCCAGGAAGAGAAGAGGAGCTCCAGGGGCTCCAGGAGAGCTGGAGAGGGATTTGGGACAAGGGATGGAGGGACAGGACACAGGGAATGGGTTTAAACTGGGAAAAGGGAGATCTGGGTGGGATTTTGGGAAGGAATTCCTGGCTGGGAGGGAATGGGATGGAATTCCCAGAGCAGCTGTGGCTACTCCATCCTTGGAAGAGCCCAAGGAGCTGGGGCAGTGGGCTGGGAATGGATCCCTTCATCCCAAGCCATTCCTGCTGGGATTCCCTAGCTCTGGCAGCTCTGGGAATGAGGGATGGGAATGGGGAATGAGGGATAGGGAATGGGAATGGGGAATGGGAAATGAGGAACTGGGGATGGGAATGGGAAATGGGGAATGAGGGATGGGAATGGGGAATGGGAATGAGGAATTGGGGATGGGAATGGGGGATGAGGGATGGGAAAGGGGGATGAGAATATGGGGAATGACAGATGAGGGGTAGGGAATGGGGTTTGGGAACTGGGAATAGGGAATGGGGAATGAGAGATGGCAGTGGTGTTTGGGAATGGGGAATGCAGAATGGGAATGGGGAATGAGGGATAGGAATGAGGGATGGGGTTTGGGAATGGGGAATGAGGGATAGGAATGAGGGATGGGCATGGGAATGAAGGATTGGGAATGGGGAATGAGGAATTGGGAATGGGAAATGAGGGATGGGCATGGGAATGGGGAATGAGGGATAGGAATGAGGGATGGGGTTTGGGAATGAGGGATGAGGGATGGGAATGGGGAATGGGGTTTGGGAATGGGGAATGAGAGATGGGAATGGGAAATGAGGGATGGGCATGGGGAATGGGAAATGGGAAGAGGGAATGAGGGATGGGAATGGGGAATGAAGGATTGGGAATGGGGAAGGAGGAATTGGGAATGAGAAATGAGGGATGGGCATGGGAATGGGGAATTAGGGATGGGGAATGGGGTTTGGGAATAGGGAATGAAGAATGGGAATGGGGAATGAGCCATGACAGCAGCTCTGGTTTCTCTCTTGCAGACCGGCGGCCCCGGAGGGTTCGACCTGGCCGGATTGCTGAACAACCCCGGCTTCATGAGCATGGTGATTCCAGAGCCTGGGATTCCCTGGGGTGGAGCCTCCCTGGTGTCTCCTCACATGGGATTCCTCAGGATGGAGCCCCTCTGGAAGCTTTTCCCACTCCCTGGGGCTGTTTGGGAGCTGCTGCTGCTCCCTTCAGCTCAGACAGAGCTGGGAATTTCTCCTCAGGCTTTTCCCGGGCTGTGGCAGGAGCTGCTCTGCTCTGGGCTTGGCCTTTGCTCTTCTTTTTGCCATTTTTGCCATTTTCCCCCTTTTCCCGGATTCCCAAGGATTCCCAAGCATTCCCACCTTCCCTTTGGGGTTGATCCCACCCCGTCCCTGCTGCCTCACCCGGGTGTTTTTATTCCCCACAGGCCTCAAACCTCATGAACAACCCCCAAGTACAACAGCTGTGAGTTGGATCCCACTTTTATTTATTCCCTCTTGGAATTCTGGGTTGGGCCTTTCCCAGTGGGAGCAGGAGGGAATTTGGGCCAGGAATGTGGAGGGGGGGCTGGGAACCAGCCCAGTTCCCTGAGCTGGGGGGGTTTGGGTGCTCTGGGAGGTGCTGGGAAAGGGATTGGAATAAAATTATTCCCAAGGGAGGTGGGATGGGATGGATCGTGGCCCTGGAATTGGCTCTGCTGCAGTTTTATGGGATTTCAGGATTTCCCAGCTTGGTTAAAATGGGAATATTCCCATTCCTGTGTGGTTGTGAGGAGCAGTTTCCAAAATTTGAAGAGAATGGATAAATTCCTGAATCCCAAGAAGGCCCAGGCCATTCCTGAGCATCCCAGTGGAGCGTGGCAGGAGGGAGAGACCCTCTGGAGCCCCCAAATCCTTGGATTTTTGGGATGAGACCACTCAGCTCCCTTTAGCTTCTCCCTGTGCCTGGTGGGAATTCCCACCTAGATCCAGCCCTGGAGGGAATCCAGGGAATCCTGTCCTGGATGCAGAGCAGGGCTGTAATTCCATAAATTTGGGAATACCAACATTATTAAACTAATTTTATTCGTTGTTCAGCTTAATTACTTATTTCCAGCCGAGCCAGGACAAGCTGCTGCAGGGAATTCCGAGATCCCTGGGATGGGAAGTTGCTCCCAGTGGTCCCCAGGTGATTTTTTTGGGATTTTTTTTCCCAGTTCTGAGCCCGTTTTGTCCCTTCCCAGAATGTCCGGGATGATCTCGGGAGGCCACAACGCCATGGGAGCGGCCGGGAGCAGCCCCTCCACCAACGACCTGGCCAGCCTGATCCAGGCGTGAGTGGGGACACCGGGGACAGCAGGGGACAGCTGGGACACCTGGGGACACCGGGGACACCTGGGACAGCTGGGGGACGGGGTTGGGGACAGCTGGGACACCTGGGGACAGCAGGGGACAGCAGGGACACCTGAGGACAGTAGGGACAGCAGGGGACAGCTGGGGACACCTGGGGACAGCTGGGACAGCAGGGGACAGCTGGGACACCTGGGGACACCTGGGACAGCTGGGACAGCTGGGACAGCAGGGACAGCTGGGGACAGCTGGGACACCTGGGACAGCTGGGGGACGGGGTTGGGGACAGCTGGGGACAGCTGGGACACCTGGGGACAGCAGGGGACAGCAGGGACACCTGAGGACAGCAGGGGACAGCAGGGGACAGCTGGGGACACCTGGGGACAGCTGGGGACAGGTGGGACACCTGGGGACAGCTGGGGGACGGGGTTGGGGACACCTGGGGACACGGCTGGGGGACAGGATTTGGGACAGACTCGGAACAGGGCTGGGGGACGGGGTTGGGGATGGCTGGGGACAGCTGGGGGACAGGGCTGGGGACAGGGCTGAGGACAGCTGGGGACAAGACTGGAAACAGCTGGGGGACAGGATTGGGGACAGGCTGGGGACAGGGCTGGAGACAATCCAGAGGGACAATCCTGCGTCCAGGGCTGGGAATGTCCCAGGGTGTTGCCCCTGTCCTGGTATCCCCTGTTGTCCCCATGTCACTGCTGTCACCCCGTCCCTGCTGCCCCTGATATCCCCGTGTGTCCCCGTGTGCCTGTGTCCCTGATGTCCTCTGTCCCGTGTCCCCTGTGCGTCCCTGATGTCCCCATGTCCCTGATGTCCCCTGTGTGTCCCTGCTGTCCCTGCTGTCCCCTGTGTGTCCCTGCTGTCCCCTGTGTGTCCCTGATGTCCCCTGTGTGTCCCCGTGTCCCTGATGTCCCCATGTCCCCGCTGTCCCCTGTGTGTCCCTGATGTCCCTGTGTGTCCCCGTGTCCCTGATGTCCCTGTGTGTCCCTGATGTCCCCGTGTCCCCGCTGTCCCCTGTGTGTCCCTGTGTCCCTGCTGTCCCCATGTCCCTGATGTCCCCGTGTCCCCGTGTCCCCAGGGGCCAGCAGTTTGCCCAGCAGATGCAGCAGCAGAACCCCGAGCTGATCGAGCAGCTGCGCAGCCAAATCCGCAGCCGGACCCCGAGCGCCAGCAACGAGGAGCAGCAGGAGTGAGGTGGGCAGTGTCGGTGATTGATCGGTGATCGATCGGTGATTGATCAGTGATTGATCGGTGATTGATCAGTGATCGATCGGTGATTGATCGGTGATTGATCGGTGATTGATCAGGGATTGATTAGTGATTGATCAGGGATTGATTAGTGATTGATCAGTGATTGATTGGTGATTGATTGAGTGCAGGAATTGATAACTGCAATTCCAGTCAGGAGTGAGGTGGGCAGTGTCAGTGATCGATCAGTGATTGATCAGGGATTGATCAGTGATTGATCAGGGATTGATCAGTGATTGATCAGGGATTGATCAGTGATTGATCAGGGATTGATCAGTGATTGATCAGGGATTGATCAGTGATTGATCAGTGATTGATCAGTGATTACAGGAATTAATAACTGCAATTCCAATCAGTCAGGAGTGAGGTGAGCAGTGATTAGTGATTGATCAGTGATTGATTAGTGATTAGAGGAATTGGTAACTGCAATTCCAATCACTCAGGAGTGAGGTGGGCAGTGATCAGTGATTGATTAGTGATTGATTAGTGATTGATTGAGTACAGGAATTGGTAACTGCAATTCTAAACAAGTCAGGAGTGAGGTGGGGATCAGTGCCATTGATTATTGATTGATTATTGATTGGTTGAGTACAGGAATTCTTCTAACCAATCAGGAGTGAGATGGGGCAGGATCAATGCCATTGATTATTGATTGATTGAGTACAGGAATTGATAACTGCAATTCCAGTCAGTCAGGAGTGAGGTGGGGATCAGTGCCATTGATTATTGATTGATTGATTCAATACAGGAATTGATAACATCAGTTTGAGTCAAATGAAGTTTTGAATTGTTATTTTAAAATTTCAACTTAAATGTTTTAAATTAACTAATTAAAATTAAATTAATATTAAGTTAGACCAAATTTTAAAATAAATTAAAATTTGTGAATGGAAATGAATGAAAAAAATAAATTAAAATTAATGGGATTAAAATTAAAATCATTGAAATAAGAATAAAATAATTTAAAATTAAAATAATGAAAGCAATTTAAGTTATTATATTTGTTTGCATTTAAAATAATGAAAAGAAGTTAAGACAAAAATAAATTGAATTGAAATAAAATTTTAAATAAATAAAATGATAAAAAATTAAATAATAAGATAATTATACTAATTATATAATGATATATTGTATAATTCTAGATGTTATATACATACTATAATTATAATAGTAATAATTAAACAATAATAAAATTAATTAAAATCTAATTGAAATGAAATAAAATAGATTGACATAAAATAAAGTTATTATTTAAAAAGAAATTAAAATATCCTTTAAAATGAAAATAAATTTAAAATAAATTAAATGGAAATATAATAAAGTCAAAATAAATAAATTAAAATAAATAATCAGATTGAACTGCTGAAATTCCATTTCCCAGTGAATTCCCTGTTTTCCCTCTCTCTGCAGCTCCTGGAAATTCCAGAATTTCCTTTTCCAGCTGGGAGCCACCTCCGTGTTGCCAATTCTTGACTTGGAAGTGTCCAAGAGGGGGAAAAAACCCAAAACTCCAACGGATAAAAACCACAAAAATTCCCAAATCTTCCCGTGCCCTGCATGTCCCCGAGAATTCCCAATTCCCTCCCTGCTCCTCCCTTTTTTCCCCTTTTTTTTCCCCTTTTTTTCCCCTTTTTTTCCCCTTTTTTTTCCCCTTTTTTCCCCTTTTTTCCCCCTTTTTTCCCCCTTTTTTCCCCTTTTTTCCCCTTTTTCCAGGTTTATTTTTTGGGTTTTTTTTCCTGGCAGCCCCAGCAGAGCTGAACTCAGAATTCTGCTGGGAAATTCCCAAATCCCCACAGGATTTGCTGCCTGGGGGGGGGTTTAATTCCCAATTTTTTTTGGTTTTTTGGAGCATTTCCAAGCAAATTCTTTTTTTTTTTCCCCAATTTTCCCCTCGGGAGCCACTTCCAAGAAGTGTTTGAGTCCCTGCTCGTCCCCATCCTGGAATTCCCAGGATTTTCCATCTCTGGGAATGAGGATTTTGCTCCAAGTCTGGGATTTTTTGGGAATTTTGCTGCTTCTCCTCTCCAGGATCCACGGGGGAGTCAGTTCTGAACCTCCCCCAGGCATTTTTGGGGTTTTTCCCATCCCAAAAAAAATCCTGGAAAATCCCATTTTGGTCGTGCAGCAACTCTGGCAAAATGGGAATTTCTGCCATGGAACGTGAGCAGGGAGGGAGTGAAGGTGTTTTTAGTGTGTTTCAAGGAGTTTTTTTCTGAATTATTTTGATTTTTTTTTTAATTGCATGTCAGTGATCAGCCTGGCTGGGCTGGGGTGGAGGGAATCCAAAATCCCCCTTTGGATCCAAAATCCAGGATTTGGGCAGGGAAAAGCTCCTGGAGCCGCCTCAAATCCCAGCTGGGGAGAAACCAGAGGGGTTTTTTTTTAAAAATCCAAAATGGATTTAAATCTGATTTTTGGCTCCTGGGGGAGGAGGAGCCCCTCTGGAACGTTGGGGAGACGGAAAAAATCATGGAAAAAAGTGATTTTTTTTGGTCGAGGCTCCGTGGAATTCATGTGGTTCGTGTCACTCGTGAGGAATAAAAACCATTTGGACACTTTGGTTGTTATCCCTGCGTGCTCAGGTGATTTTCCAGAACTTTCCGTGGGCTCAGGGTCTGTTTGGGGCACATTTTAATCCCACTTTAATCCCATTTTAATCCCATTTTAATCCCATTTCCCCCAATTTTTTTCTCCTTCCCAGCGGGAATTCTCCTCCTGCGCGTTCCTACAGCACAAAAATAGGAAAACTTTTAATTTCCCCCCATTTTTCCTTCCCTAATTGCTTTTAATTTCTCTCCAGCTGCTTTTGTGTAGCCCCACCAAAGGAATTTCAGGCTGGCAAGGAAAATATTCGGGAATTATTTTCCAAAAAATATGGAAACCATGGAGCTGTTTTCCTGCTGTTTTGTGCTGTTTCTTTTCCTCACCCTCCTGCCTCTGTCCTGACCCATTTTTTTGATATTTTTCTGTATTTTTCCTCTCTGGGTTGGGATTTTCCAGGTGAGCTTTTCCAGGGAATTCCTCCTTCCTTTGCCTGGAGCTGCCCCTGAACTCCAAGCTGAGCATCCAGCCTCTTTTTAGACTTTGCCAAAAATTCCTGGCTCCTCTGAGAGCTGGCAGCGAAAAAAAATTTATGGAATTTTGTGGAATTTGATGGAATTTCCAGGTGGGCCTCAGCTCTCCCTGCAGCATCCCGCAGCTGCCCTTGGTGCGGTTTGATCACAGAGCGGCAGGAGCAGGGGGTGTGGGAGTGGCGGGCGCTGTTCCAGGGATGGTTTTCTCATTCCCGGCGCTCCCGGTTCCCGTTTTTCCCCATTCCCGTTTTTTCCTTTCCCGTTTTTCCCGGTGATCCCGGGCCCGGAACCCAGCGCTACGGGACGCGTTTCCCGCGGACCTCAATCGCCGCTTCCCCCGAGCCGCGCCGTCTCCGCGTTGATTGACATCTCTAGCGACCAATGACAAACCGGCTTTTCTGCTTCAGCCAATGGGAGGCCTCCGTGGGCGGGCGCGTGCGGGGCGGCCGGGCCGGGAGCGAGCGGGGCCGGCCGTGAGTGAGGGGGGGCGGTTGCCGGGGTAACGGGGCCGAGGGGGTCGTGAGGGGATGGCGGGGCCGGGGCGGGGACCCCGGGGTCACAGCGGGGCTGGGGGAGCCGGGGCTGCGGGGGGAGAGCGGGGCTGGGCCCCCTCCGTGTGTGAGGGGCTGGACCCCCGCCTTGTCCTGAGGGGCCGGGGCTGGGCCCGCTCTGGGTGTGAGGGGTCAGGGGGACCCCAAGCTGCTGTGGGGGGGTTGGGGTCCTGTCCTCGCCGTGAGGGGCTGGGGTCGGGCCCCTTCACCTTCCTGAGGGCCTCATCTGGCTGTGAGGGGCTGGAGCTGGGCCCCCTCCCCACCTTGGAGGGCTCAGGGCAGACCCCGACCCCCTCTGAGGGTCTTGCCAGCTGAACTCTCCCCATGTGAGCTGCTCACCGCCCTCACAGCGACCCTGAAATCCCTCCCCTCATCTCTGCTCCCCTTTGCTGGGCTCAGGGTGGGCTGGGAGGAGCCCCTTCCCCATCACCCCCTTTGTAAAAGCGATGGGACAGTCTCAAAGGGCTTGGAAGGGCCGGATTTTAACAGAAACTCTGGGATTTAGAGGCTCACGGATGAGGAACCCCTTTGTTTTTCCTCCCACAGAATCCTGCCTGCTTTATATAATATTTTTATCGCTTGGATGCTTCATTTTGAGCCACTAACCCGAGCAGGAGCTGAGCTGATCCCCTGGTGCAGCAGTTTTGGGGCTGGGGACACAGCCCAGCTGTGCAGGAGGAGCAGGTGAGGAGTTCCCCAGGTGTTCTGGGGCTTTTTTTCCCTCAGGGCTCCTCCAGCCCCATTCAGGGATGCTGGATGTGGCTGCTCCACCTGAACTGGGGAGCTTGAGGCTTTGGAGGGGGCGGGTTTGGGTTAAAAAAAGGGAAAAAAATGAGGATAACGGGTTTCTGGGGGGAGCCAGGTGTGAGCTCTGGAGAAGGAGGATTTTATCCCTTCCCTCTGCCCTGGCACAGGTGTGGCTGGTGCCTGGGCCCAGGTTTTGGGCTTGGCCAGACCTGAAATGAGTCAGTGTCACCTGATGGGCTCTGAATTCCTCTGTCTGTCCCTGAGAGAGAGACTGGGGTGGCAGCACACAGGGAATGTGTGAGAAGGGGATGGATGGGATTTTGGGGAAGGGATGGGTGGGAGTTAGGGGAGGAGATGGGTGGGAGTTTGGGAAGGGGATAGATGGGATTTTGGGAAGGGGATGGATGGGATGTTGGAGAAGGGATAGATGGGATGTTGGGAAGGAATTCCTCCCTGGGAGAGTGGGGAGGCCCTGTCAAGAATTTCCCAGTGGCTGCCACATCCCTGGAAGTGTCCAAGGACAGGGCTTGGAGTCCAGCCTGGCCTTGAAAACCTCCAGGGAAGGGTGGTTTGAGGTGACCAGGGCTTTCAAATTCCTTTTGAATCCAGTCTGAACTTTCCCCTGCTGCTTCCTATGGCTCATAAAGGAAAAATCTCTGTGTTCTTCCCCTCCCCAGGCATCCTCTCTCCCCGAGGCACCATCCAGGCCGATGTCCCCGCTCTGATCCCATCCAGAGTGTCCCCGCAGGGGCTGGATCCCGGGCAGGATGAGGATCGTGGTGGCCAAGGTGCTGTGCCTGCTGGGGATCTGTGTGCTGGTGCTGGCCGGGGCCCTGCTGCCCGTCAGGCTGATGGAGGCCGACCCCGAGAAGGCTCAGCGCTCCCGCCGCCTCCTGGCGCTCTGGAATTCCTTCGGGGGCGGCGTCTTCCTGGCCACGTGCTTCAACGCGCTCCTGCCCGCCGTCAGAGGGAAGGTGGGTCCTGGGGAATTAGTCTGGGCCTGCAGGGGCTCAGGGGGCACTGCAGACGGGGGGGCTGTGCCCGCTGGAGCAGCTCTGCTGTGCCCGGGGGCTCGCCGAGGGCAGCTGTGCCCGCCTCCTGCCTCTCTCCGTGGAGAAAGGGGAGGGTTTGGGATGGAGAGGAGGCTGTGGGGTGTGAGGATCAAAGAGCCAGGCAGGGGTTCCCTGTCCCCTGCTGAGGCTGCTGTCCAGGGATGTGGCAGCATCATGGGCTGATGGAGTGTCGCTGTGGGAATGGTTCCATTGGGGGAATAAAGGGGTGGATTCACTGTGGATCTGTGGGAATGGTTCCCTTCGGGGGAATAAAAGAGTGGATTCACTGTGGATCTGTGGGAATGGTTCCATTGGGGGAATAAAGGGGTGGGTTCACTGTGGATCTGTGGGAATGGTTCCCTTCGGGGGAATAAAGGGGTGGGTTCACTGTGGATCTGTGGGAATGGTTCCATTCAGGGAATAAAGGGGTGGATTCACTGTGGATCTATGGGAATGGCTCCCTTCAGGGGAATAAAGGGACACAGATTCACTTTGGATCTGTGGGAATCGTTCCATTCAGAGGAATAAAGGGATGGATTCACTGTGGGAATGTGGGAATGGTTCCGTCCATAGGGACAAAGGGGTGGATTCACTGTGGGAATGTGGGAATGGTTCTCTCCAGAGCAATAACGGGTGCATCTTTTGCTCCCTTCCAGCTCGATGAGGTGCTCAGGCAGAACAACGTCACCACGGACTACCCGGTGGCCGAGACCATCATGATGCTCGGCTTCTTCCTGTCGGTCTTCGTGGACCAGCTCTTCCTGACCTTCCAGAAGGAGAAGCCGTCCTTCATCGACCTGGAGACCTTCAACGCGGGCTCGGACGCGGGCAGCGACTCGGAGTACGAGAGTCCCTTCATGGCGTCCCCGCGCGGGCGCGCGCTCTACGGGGAGCACGGCCTGCACTCGCACGGCCTGCACCTCCCCGAGCTGGCCCGCTGCGGCCCCCGCCGCCTGCTGGGGCTGGTCTTTGCCCTCTGCACCCACTCCATCTTCGAGGGCCTGGCCCTGGGCCTGCAGGAGGACGGCGGCAGAGTGGTCAGCTTGTTCCTGGGAGTGGCCGTGCACGAGACGCTGGTGGCCGTGGCTTTGGGCATCAGCATGGCCAAGGCCTCGCTGCCGCTGAGGGACGCGGCCAAGCTGGCGGTGGCCGTGTGCCTGATGATCCCGCTGGGAATCGGCGTGGGGATGGGCATCGAGAGCAGCCGGAATGCCGCGGGCAGCATCGCCTCCCTGCTGCTGCAGGGCATCGCCGGCGGCACCTTCCTCTTCGTCACCTTCTTCGAGATCCTGGCCAAGGAGCTGGAGGACAAGAGCCACCGGCTGCTCAAGGTGCTGTGCTTGGTGCTGGGCTACGCCGCGCTGGCCGGGCTCGTGCTCGTCCCGTGGTGAGCCGGGAGACTCAGGAAGCCAAGGGAGCAAAACCTCACCTCTCCCCTCCCACTGCGCCGGGAGGAGCCGCCCCTTTCACCGCTGGAACAGCCCAACCCGGGCGGAGTTTCCATGATGACCTGAAGGAGGAGAATCTCTCCCGTGTGCTCAGAGTGAGGAATATCCCGAGGGATTGTCCCTGCCCGAGGGGCTGCAGGGATTAGCGGACACAAACGTGAAGGATCTGGGTAAATTCTGCTTCCAAGAGCTCCTCGAATGTGTGTGTCTCCCTCCTTCCCTTAGGCCACGCTCCGGAGGCTCCGAGGAGGTGAGGAATGAGCAGGAGTGGAGGCAGAGCAGGTGGGAGCAGGGATTGCCAGGCTGCACTAAGCTGCTTTCACTGGCTTAGTTGGGAGTAAAACCTGGTTGTAAGAGCTGCCAAAAATAACATCCCTGTGGTGCTCTGGCCTTCCAGGCCCTGCTGTCTCCACGCAGTGCCCCTCCTGGGGGTAGGGGAGCTCAGCTTTTCCAGGGATTCATGGAAGAAATGAGGCCGGGCCCCTCTACCCTGCTTCCTTCTCAGCATTTTACCCAGAGGCTGATCATTCCCTAAGGAAAACTTCTGAAAATCAGAGGAGGAATACAAGGATGGTTTGGGTTGGGGAGGACCTTAAAGCCTGTCCAGTGCCACGGGCAGGGACACCTTCCACTGTCCCAGGGTGCTCCAAGCCCCGTCCAGCCTGGCCTTGGATCCTCACGAAATCCACAGCCTGGCATCCATGAGCTTGCAGGAAACGGGCAGTAACAATTTCCAGCACTGATATTTTAGGGTAAAATCTTCTGTTTTCAGTGCTCTGCAGTCAGAGGGGCTGAGCAGTTCCCATCAGGGGCTGCTCCAAGGCTCTTCCAGGTTTCAAAAGGAATGGAATTACCTCTCTTGGCGGGGAGTGGAGGCGATGCTGAGAAACACGAGCAGCTCCCAGCCCCTGGGAAGCTCCGTGTGCTGCTGATCCCGCTGGATTCGCCTTTGGGAGCGAGGAGCTGGGATCAGAGGCTGGAGCTGGGAATGTGCTCCCCCCCAGCTGTGAAACACAGCCTGGCTCAGGCAGGGGCTGCATTTTAATTACCTGCAGCAGCTTCGCCGGGCCCCTGGAAGCGCTGATGGAATTATAAGGATGGCGCAGTGCCGGCAGCGGGAAGGAGGCGCGGAGCCTCCGCGGTGGCCCAGCTGCAGCATATGGAGGCAGCTGAGCATCATCTGACAGATCCTGGGGCTCGTTAGTTTAATTGCTGCAACATCCCCGAGTCAATTAATCTTCCTTTGAAAACCTGGAGTGGAGGGGGGGGGCGGAGGGAGGTTATTTTGGGCCTGGCATGACACAAAGCAGCAGGATGAGGAGAACGTGATTTGCCTCGGCGTGGTGAAGCCTCGGGGCTGTTTCACCTCTCCCGGGGGGTGACCTCTCTCCTGAGGGGGATGAAGGGGGAGAGGTGACACGCTGCTGAGTGTCCCCTGTTGGGCTGTCACCTCCGTTTCACACCCTCCTCCTGCTGCCGTTTGGGATCGGGGGCGGGGGCTGTGAAGTGGCGGGGGGGGGGATTAGTGGGGGGGGGGGGGGGGGATGCTGAGCTCCCCCATCCTCATCCCGCTGCCCTGGGGGGGTTCATCCACAGGATCATCCCGTGCTCCAGGGTGGAGGAGGAGGCCCTGCTGCTCCCAATAAATTCCCTGCCCTTCTCCCCTCGCTGTCACTCGCTTTTTTTGATGTTCCCCATGGCTGCTCCCGTCCGTCTCACGCGGCGGCCGCACGTGTCCGGCCCCGGCGTGGGCTGAGCCCCCCGCCCCGGGCAACCAAACCCCTCCACCGGATCCCCCCAGAGCCCTGCTGAGCCCGGGGGCGGGGGACAGGACCCCCCCCAGCACCCCCCGCTCGGCAGCGCCGTGATTCAGCCCTGCGTGAGCGGCCGCCCCGTTGCGTCAGGCCTGGCGGGGAGCTGCGGCTCAATGGAACGAGGAGGAGCCGCAGGAAAATGATCAAGGAAAGCTCATTCATTCCCTCTAACGAGGAGTATCCGGCCGGCTCCGAGCGCGACAGAGGGGAGGCTGAGGCTGCCACCACCCCCCGGGCCTTGTCACCTCGCAGGGCGGGCCGATGTCGCCGTGACCCCCCCTCCGCCCTCCCCGTTCCCGTGGGGACGCGGTGCCAGCGCGTGGGTGCCACCGTGGCCCGGTGCCCGCCGGCTGCTATTAATAGAGGCTGCGGATTTTAATTGCTGCCACTCAGGAGTGGGGCGGGGGGGAGGCAGGAGCAGACCCCGGCTGTGACAGGGACCGTCGGACCCCCGGAGTCACCTGTCACCTCCAGTGTCAGGTGGCAGTGGTGTGACACAGAGCTGGGGGTGGTCACCCTGGGGCTCTTCTGGTCCCACTCAGGCACTGGAGGGGGGCTCAGGCAGCGCTCGAGTGTCCCACAGCCCCACCAGGACCCCCAGTGTGTCCCCTCAAGGGCCCCTCTGGGGTTTTGGGGCTCTGCCATGAGCAGGTGACACCAGCTGGTGACAAAGGCCCTGCGGTGTGTGCACAAGCTCCCGGTCCTGTGCTGGGGTGGCACCATGGCCTCTGTGTCCCCAAAGCCCAGCATCGCTGCCCAGGCCACCCCCAACTGCCACAGGGGCTCACAGCACCCTGTGCCACCTGTGCCCTGCCTGGCTGGGGTGTTGGTGTCCGTCTGTCCTGTCCCTGTGTCCCCTGTCACCACCTGCAAGTCATCCACGAGTCCCTAGGCTGTCCCTCCTCATGTGGATTCATGTCCCCACCTGTGCAGGTGTCCGTGTGGGGTCCCTGTCCGTGTGTCCTCATCCCCAAGTGTCCCTGTCCGTGTGTCCCTGTGTCCCCATCCTGTCTCCCTGCCTGGCTGTCCACTCTCACCCCCTGTGTCCCCATCTCTCTCTGTATGTGTTCCCATCCGTGTGTTCCTGTCCCCATCCCCGCATGTCGCTGTTCGTGTGACCCTCTTTGAGTCTCTTCTCCGTGTGTCCCCATCCCGTTCCTGTCTGTCTGTCCCTGTCCCTGTGTTTCCATCCCAAGGATCCCCATCGCTGCCCCTGTGCCCCCATCCTTGTGCATCCCTGTCCGTGTGTCCCCGTCCCTGTCCGTGTGTCCCGTCCCGCCGCCGCCGGGTCCCGGAGCCGCTCGGGGCCGGGCCCGGGGGTCCGGGGCCCCGGGCGGGGCGCCATGCGCTGAGGCCGCCGCGCCGCCCGCAACCAAGGGCGGATCCCGGGCAGGACACGGTGAGGCGGCGGGCACCGCAATGCGACCGGCGCGGCGGGGGCCGGGGGAGCGCGGCCGGCGCGGGGACCGGGGGTGCTGCCGGCGAGGGCGGGGAGCGGCGCGGGGGGACCCGCGACCCTGCCCCGCCATCTGTCCGTGCCCTCCTGCTGCCGCTCCATCTCCATCCTGAGCGGGATGCTCGTCCCTCCCGCCCCTTCTCCCGCTCCTCCATCTCCATCCTGCCCCTCCATCCGGCCCCTTCTGCCTCTCCGTCTGTGTCCTGCTCTTCCCTCGCCTCTTCATCTCCATCCTGAGCGGGATGCTCGTCCCCCCTGCTCTTCCTCTGCCCCTCCGACCTCCATCCAGCCCCTTCTCCTGCCCCTTCATCCCTCCATCCTGCCCTTCCCTGCCCCTCCATCTTCACCCTGTGCTTCCCCTGCTCCCCATCCCAGCCCTGCTCCCTCACCCCTGCCCTGCCCTCCATCCTGACCCCCAGGTCCCTACCAGTGTCACCCCCAGTGCTGGGGGCCAGAGTGGGAGGGTGCTGGGGGGTTCCGGGGGGTGCAGAGCCCCCCGGCAGGATCAGGCCCGGTGGTCCCTGCCCACGAGCAGTGGGGGGACCGTGCTCCGGCCCCTCAGGCACCAGGGACAGTTGGGATCGGGGTGCTGCTGAGCACAGGCCGTGGGGTCACCCCAAAGAGCCCCCCCGGTTCCGTGAGGGTCTGTCCAGCCCAGCCCCTCAGCTCAGCACCCCACGGCAGGGCTGTGAGTTCAGGGGCACTTTAGCTGTGCCATGGACAGGTGGGATGGACAGGTGGAACAAGTGGGATGGGACAGGTGGGACAGGCAGGTGAGACAGGTGGGATGGGACCGGTGGGACAGGGTGGGACCATTGCCAACCCCGGCCAAGGTTGGACATTCCCACGCGCCAGCTCAGCCCCGGCCCCCGCTGCAGCCCCAGCCCCCGGGCGCTGGTGACGCTCCCAGCATGGTGGGATCCAAGGAGCCCACGGTGGGATGAGCTCCTTGGCTGCCCAAGCCCGCGGGGATGGGCTCCTCCAGCTGCCAGCCTCGCCTGGCTCTGGTGTCTGGGGACATGCCGGGGGTTTGGGGCTGCTCTGCGGGGTCTGGATCCCCCAGTGCCCTGGGATGGGGATGGGGCAGCCGTGGGAAGGGGCTTGTTCCCCCGGAGATGCTCAGGGATGCAGGAGCTGCCGTGCCCAGGGCAGCCACCAGTACGGGGCTGTCTGGGGTGCTTTGCTGTCCCCTTCCTGAGCTGGGGTGGCAGGAGTGGAGCTGACTGGGGACAGTCCTTAAGCAGTGCTCAGGCCCCCTTCCCTCCCCTCCTTCCACTCATCCTGTCACCGGGCACCTTTGGAAACCCTGTCCCGTGCTGGGTTTAATGTCCCCAAGGCTCTGTGAGGGTCCCACACACCCTGGGGACCCTCGTGGGACAGAGCTGGTGCTGCCACCCCTGCGCTGCACTGGGGGAACCGGAGCAGGGCCCAGCCCGGGGCTCAGCACCGGTGACTCTTTGTGCCACCTCATTTCACACCCTGGTGCTGCATCACTGGGGGGGGCACTGGGGACATTGCCCGGGTCCAGCTGTCCCCTGTGGGTGGGCACTGAGGTTTGGCAGCATGAGGGTGGCCGGGGGGTCTCTGACCCGCTGCCCACAGCCCACAGCCGTGCCACGCTCATTTCTTCCCCTGCCCAACACATCCCTGGGGTGGGAGCAGAGCAGAGGGATGGGACAGCATGGGACATGGTGGCAGGGAGTGACAGGGGTGACAGGACACCAGCAGCACAGCCTGTGTGTGAAAGGGCACCTCTGTACCTCACCAGAGAGCCCAGCTGGGCGCTCCAGGTTCCACCGTGACCTCGCCAGGCCTGCAGAGCTGCTCCCACTGCCCGGGTGGGCTGGGGGGGTCCCTGCCCAGCGAGCCCCCCCTGGCAGCCTCGGCAGCAGCTGCGGTGCCGGTGGCCGCGCTCGGCCATATGGCCACGGCGGGCGGCCGGCAAAAATAGCCAAGGCGGCTGCACCCCGCGCCGGCCGGCAAGGGCGTCCCAAGGGCAGCGAGCCCAGCTCCTGGCCGGGGCTGCATCTCGGGGGGGCCACGCGCTGGAGTCGGGGGTGACGCCTCCCTGTGCCCCCGCAGCGAGCGCGGGGCAAGATGCCGGAGCAGAGCAACGACTACCGCGTGGTGGTGTTCGGAGCCGGCGGCGTGGGCAAGAGCTCGCTGGTGCTGCGCTTCGTCAAGGGGACCTTCCGCGACACCTACATCCCCACCATCGAGGACACCTACCGGCAGGTGATCAGCTGCGACAAGAGCGTGTGCACCCTGCAGATCACCGATACCACCGGCAGCCACCAGTTCCCGGCCATGCAGCGCCTGTCCATCTCCAAGGGCCATGCCTTCATCCTGGTCTTCTCGGTCACCAGCAAGCAGTCGCTGGAGGAGCTGAAGCCCATCTACCAGCAGATCGTGCAGATCAAGGGCAGCGTGGAGAGCATCCCCATCATGCTGGTGGGCAACAAGTGCGACGAGACGCAGCGCGAGGTGGAGAGCAGGGAGGGGGAGGCCATGGCCAAGGAGTGGAAATGCGCCTTCATGGAGACCTCGGCCAAGATGAACTACAACGTCAAGGAGCTCTTCCAGGAGCTGCTGAACCTGGAGAAGAGGAGGAACGTCAGCCTCACCATCGACGGGAAGCGCTCCAGCAAGCAGAAGAGGACAGACAAAATCAAGGGGAAGTGCAGCATCATGTAGAGCCCCGGACTGGCCCGCGCCCCCCTCCGGA
>NW_024509766.1:1687436-1754778 GCF_017590135.1 Pyrgilauda ruficollis
CTCCGGATACCCCCCACCCCCCTCCTCCCCCCACGGCTGGACGTGGCAGTGGCATCGCAGCGGGACCGTCCCCTCGTCCTCCGTGTGCCATCACTGTGACTGTGCGGGGACGCCAGCGCTCGGCCCGGGGCCGGGGGTGAAGACGGGACACGCGGCCACCCCCGGGCACGGCAGGAGCGGGGACTCGCCGCCGGGACACCCGGACCACACCCCCCGCACTCAGCACAACCGGTGCCACCGGGCCCGGCCCCGTTGGTCCTCGCGGGAGGGAAGGACGGTGTCACATGGGGATGGCCGTGTCACCCTTTGGGGACAGTCACGCGCGTCCCGGGCCCCCCCTCGCCCCCGTCCCCACGCCATAGCGCTCTGCTCCTGCGGGCAGAGCCCCGGGGCGGGGGCAGCCCCTGCGCGGTGCCCGTGTCCCCCTGACCGCTGTCCCCCCAGCCCCACCTTGGCGCCCCCCGTGCCCCCCGTGCCCGTGCCGCAGCCGGAGCCGCCAGCCCAAGCACAAAGCATCGGGTCCGCGGGAGGTCCTGACCCAGCACAATCCTGGCGAGCTCCGGCGGGAGATCCCCGGCCCCACAGCCAGCCGGGCCCCCCCCCGCTGCCCCCTCCCCACCGATGCCGCGGGCCGGGCGCTGCCGCGGGGCCCCGCTGGCCCCTCCAGTGCCACCCCGTCCTCAGAGTCCCCCCGCGGGGTGGCCTGGCCCCACACCCCCGGGACCCCCGACGCCCTCCAGCTCTGGCGCAGCCCCGCTTGTTCCCCCCTGGCCGGAGCAGGGTCCCCGCGCTGTCACCAGCCCCTCGTCCCCTCGAGGTTTGTCCCCTCGCTCCGGCCCCGCTCCTTCCCCCGCCGCCACCGGGGTGTCCCCGAGGGGGTGTCCCCGGGCAGGCCGAGCCCCCCCAGCTCCCCGCACCCCCCCGGCTTTTTACACGAGGATCCGAGCGCCCAGGGGACAAGGTGACGATGTAGCCTTTATTCTAGAAATAGTCTTCCTTCAATAAAGAGACGAGAAACGCTCCCGCGTCCCCGGAGCCGCCCCCGGCCGGGGCGGGAGGCCACGGGGGGGTCACGGGAAGGGGGGCGAGGTGAGTGTGACGTGATGGGTGTGCACGCGCCCGTGGGGGCAGCCACGGCTCCGAGGGACGGCCACAGACACGCGTGTGCAGGTGTGGGGCGCGTGTGATGTGTGTGCAGGGCCGTGAGCACGCGTGGCATGTGACATTTGTGTGTGTGTGGCACAAATGTGACAGCGGGCACCCCTCTGTGTGTGACACAAATGTGACAGCAGGCACACCTGTGTGTGTGACACGAATGTGACAGTGGGCACAGGTGTGTGTGTGTGTGACACAAATGTGACAGCAGGCACACCTGTGTGTGTGACACAAACATGACAGTGGGCACAGGTGTGTGCGTGTGTGACACAAATGTGACAGTGGGCACAGGTGTGTGTGTGACACAAATGTGACAGTGGGCACAGGTGTGTGTGTGTGACACAAATGTGACAGCAGGCACACCTGTGTGTGTGACACACATGTGACAGTGGGCACAGGTGTGTGTGGCACAAATGTGATGTGTGCACACCTCTGAGTGTGTGACACGAATATGACAGCCGTCGCACCTCTGTGTGTGACACGAATGTGACAGCGGTCACACCTCTGCGTGTGTGTGACACGAGTGTGACGTGTGCTCCGTGTGTGTGACACGAATGTGACAGCGGTCACACCTCTGCGTGTGTGTGACACGCGTGTGACGTGTGCTCCGTGCGTGTGACACGCGCGTGCCCTGTGCCCTGCTCGTGCCGCGCCCGCGCGTGACGTGCGTGTGACACGTGTGTGACACGTGTGACGTGCCCGCGTGTCGCTGTCCCCGCCCGTGCCCGCGGGGAGGGGGAGGGGGGCGGGAGCGCGGCGCGTGCGTCATCACGCCCGTTGCCATGGAAACCAGCGCTGCTCCCCGGGCGCGGGAGCCGCGTGGGCTCCGGGAGCGGGCGGGGGGAGCGGGGGGGAACGGGGCTGCCGCGGGCACCGGGGGACCGGCCAAGGGCACGGCCCGGGGATGGAGCGGATCCGTGGGGATGGATGGGCAGGGATCCACAGGGATGGCACCAATCCACGGGGAAGGGCATGGGTCTGTGGGGATGGGCACGGACCTGTGAGGATGGGCACGGATCTGTGGGGATGGGCACGGGTCTGTGGGCATGGCACAGACCCGTGGGGATGGGCACAGATCCACAGGGATGGCACCAATCCGTGGGGATGGGCAGGGATCTGTGGGGATGGGCACGGGTCTGTGGGGATGGGCATGGGTCTACAAGGATAGCACAAATCCATGGGGAAGGGCATGGGTCTGTGGGGATGGGCATGGATCTGTGGGCATGGCACAGACAGTGGGGATGGGCATGGATCCACAGGGATGGCACCAATCCATGGGGATGGGCAGGGACCCGTGGGGATGGTGATGGATCCAGATGGATGGTGATGGATCTTAGGGATGGATGGTCATGCATCCATAGGGATGGTGATGGATCTTAGGGATGGTTGTGGATCTGTGTGGATGGTGATGGAGTTGTGGGAACGGCCACAGCTCTGTGGGATGGTCACAGATCCATGGGGATGCCCTGAGCTCTGTGGGGACAGTGCCAGCTCTGCAGGGATGTCACAGCTCCCTGGCACTGCCCATGGGAACTCCTCCTGTCCCCATGTCCCTTCTGTGGCCTGGGGGCATCCCGGGCCCCCTGTGGGTGCCAGGGCAGGACAGTGGGACAGGCACACATGGGCATGGGGACACTTGGTGCCACTCCCCACCTGCTGGGACCCCTCAGGACTCTCAGGCATTCTGGGTGGCACCATCACACCAAAACTCAGAGCGCTTCCAGAGGCTCCACAACGCCTTGGGGGCAGAAAATCTCCTCTTCCCCCTTTCCCGGGTCTCCCCCTCCCCATCTCTGTCCCCTCGCACTTCCCCCCACCTAATGGGGACCTGTGCCCGCCGTGGCAGGGGACGCCCCGGTCCTGCTGCAGCCCCGGGTGTCCCTCGGGATGCTGCCCGGGATGGAGGATGCTTTCCCTGGGAAGCGCCGGGTCCCTGCAGCCTCCCCAAACCCCATCCTGAACCCCAAAAACCAGCGTCAAACCCCATCCTGAGCCCCCAAAAACCAGCGCAGCCCCGGGAGGGAGGATCCTCGCCGGGCGCCCGGAGCCTCCCCCGGGTCCAGGCGTTAATCAAAGCTGCTCCTGAGCGTTAATTAGCGGGATGAGCCCTGGGATGAGCCGCTCCCATCGCTCCCTCCGCCACGAGCAGTCCTGGCTGCATCCCGCGGCCATCAATTTCACAAATGCAGATTTTGGGACCCGAACCAGCTCCTGGCATCGTGTCTCGCGCTGGCATCGGCGCTGTGTGGAATATTGTCCCTTGTGTCCCCTACCGGGGGGACACCGCGGCCCCGGCACCCGGGGCTGCCCATCTGCGGGAAAAGCGGATTAGGACTCGGCGGGCCGGGACATACGGGAGCAAACTGGATTAGGGGGAAAATCAGCCTTCTTCCCACTAACAGGATTATGGAGTTTTCAGCCCGATTCCAGCGCCGGCGAGGGTTGTGCCCTGTGCGCCCGACAGCGGAGCCACGTCCCCGCCGAGGTGGGGACACCCGGGCTCGGCATTTCCCCACCTCAATTCCTGCTGGGATCGCAGCTGTAACTGGTGCGTACTGGTGCGGGCCAGCGCAGAGCGGGATGCGCTGGGAAGCGATGGCGGCTGCCCCGGGGACGCGGCTGTGTCCCCCCACGGTGACTCCCGGACCAGGCACCACCGGGACCCGCCGGCCGCGCTCGCCCGGTGCCTGTGGCAGCCCGGGGGGAATCAAAGCCTCGATTCAGGGCGTGATTTCCGCTCCCCCCGCGCCGCCGGCGTGACTCCCGCCCGCCGCTGATTCATCCCCACGGATTTTCCCCCCGGTTCCCGGGGCAGCAGCTCCCCGAGGTGGGTGGGGGCACGGCGAGGCCGCGACCCCCGGTACGCAGGGCTGGGAGGGGCTGTGCCCCGGGGTGGGTTGGGGGGTTTGGGGGGCGCCGAGCCCTGCAGAGGGGTCACAGAGGGGGTCCGGAGGAGCACGGCCCCGGGGAGACCCGGGGGGGCACCAGGGCCGCCACCCACCGGGGGATCCCCGGGGTGTCCCCTCCCGGTGCCTCGCGCCCCGGCCGCCACGTGCCCCCTCCCACCTTATTAATATTAATGAGATATTTATGAGACCACGCCCCATATCCAGCCCCGCGCGCTGATTGGCAGCTTCTCCCGCCGCTCCTCCGCTGGCCCCGCCCCCTCCCCGGCCTCCCTCCGCGCCGCCGCCGCCGCAACCGAACTTGGCGGCCGCTCCCGGCCCCGCCTCCCGGCCGGCCCTCCCCCCTCGCGCCGAGCTCCGTGGGCTCCCATTGGCTGCCGCCGCTGTCCGTCAGGCACGCGGGGCGGGGCCGGCGCCGCCCGCGGGCCAGCAGGGTGCGTTGCGCCGCGCGGTGTCTGAGGCGGCGGCTCCGCTCCGCGCCCGCCGCGCCCGCTCCCGCCGGTAGCGGTGAGGAGCCGCCGGGAACGGGGCGGGACGGCCGGGGACAGCGCGGGGGGGACGCCCGGCTCCCTCAGGCCGCGGCTTGGCGGAGGGAGGGACCCTCGGAGGGTCCCCACGGGGGTCACAGCGCTGGGAGGGATTTTGGCACAAGGCTCAGGGCGAGGAGATGACGTGGGGGTGTTTGGGGGGCACGGAAAGGGGCCGCGGTGGATTTTTGGGAGGTCTCCAGGTTTTTGGGTGAAGGGATTGAGGGGATGGGGGCAGAGAGGGGTGGCTGGCGCTGAGGGTGGCGTGAGGGGCAGCTTTGGGTGGATGAGGTGACAAGGGACAGTCGGAATCCATGAGGGGCATGGCTCACTGCCAGCTGCTTGGGAAGTTGGGTGACTTAACGGTGAACCAGCCCGGGTTTTGGGGTGAAAAAGGAGGCTGGCAGCTCGGCAGAACACCCAAGATCACATAATTTACTTGTTTGTTTCCCGCCGGCGAGTTGAGGGTGGGTTGGTGTGGCGAGGAGCGCGGCACAGCCGTGGCATTCCCGCCTGATCCGGGCAGGATTCGGGAGGCAGCGGGGAATTGTGTGGGTTACATAAAGGAGGGGTGGCTGCAGGATCTGGGTTTTGTGTTATTGAGGTGTAGAGGAGGTAAGTGGGTGCCGCAGACAAAGGGAGAGAGAGAGAGAGAGAGGAATCTGTCTCCTGCTCCTCACTTCCACTTGGAGGTGTGGAATGGGAAGCTGGGCGTCCTTTAGGAGTTGGGGAAGTGCAGGATTGGAGCTGTGGGTACAAATCTGGGCTTTGCCTCTGTCCTGTGGCCATCAGGTGTGGCCTTAAACCAAACCCAAAGGGGCTGGGCTGGAGCTGTGTCTGCTCTGAGACACCTCTGCTGCTGCTTGGAGAAAGTTATTGTGGTTAAATAAGGGGGTTTTTTGGGGGAAAACTGCCACCCTCCAGCTTTGTGAGCCTCATGGTGCTGCTCTGGACGTGTCCCATGGGAGTGATTCCTACCAGGAGGAAATCTGGTGTGTGACAGACCACAGGAGTCAGCAGCTCAGTATTAATCCAGGCAGACTCGAGGCCTTTTAGGTGATTGCTTGGTTTTCTTCAGCTGCTCAGAGCCCAGAGGCTTCTCAGGGCTGAGCTCAGGCCTCCATCCCCGGGAGGTTCCACAGGTCTTTGTGTCCCTGCCGTGTGGGACATTCACAGGCAGGTGAGCAGATCCTCCAGGCTGCAGCTCCCAGCTCAGCTCTGTGGCCACAAAACAAAGTCATGGGGATATGTGACTCTGTAGCCACCATTTATCCCGTTCTTTTGGGGGGAAAAAATGGGAAAAACACCCCCAAAAACCAAAACCATCCCATAAAACAAATTAATGGGGATTTGTGACTCTGTAGCCACCATTTATTGTGTTCTTTTGGGGGGAAAAATGGGCAAAACACCCCCAAAAACCAAAACCATCTCATAAAAGAAATTAATGGGAATTTGTGATTCTGTAGCCACCATTTATCCCATTCTTTTGGGGGGAAAAATGGGCAAAACACCCCCAAAAACCAAAACCACCCCATAAAACAAATTAATAGGAATTTGTGATTCTGTAGCCACCATTTATCCCATTCTTTTGGGGGGAAAAAATGGGAAAAACACCCCCAAAAACCAAAACCATCCCATAAAACAAATTAATGGGAATTTGTGATTCTGTAGCCACCATTTATCCCATTCTTTTGGGGGGAAAAAATGGGAAAAACACCCCCAAAAACCAAAACCATCCCATAAAAGAAATTAATAGGAATTTGTGATTCTGTAGCCACCATTTATCCCGTTCTTTTGGGGGGAGAAAAATGGGAAAAACACCCCCAAAAACACCTCATAAAACAAATTCATGGGAATTTGTGACTCTGTAGCCCCCATTTTTCCTGTTCTTTTGGGGGGAAAAAATGGGAAAAACACCCCAAAAAAGAATCTGGATCAATAGGGTTAAATGGAGCCGATTGTCCCAGAGGTTTTCTCCTGCCATCTGTGGCTGTGACACGAATGGAAATGGCTCTTTTGTGTGGCTGCTGGGGGCGCTGCCTCGCCTGACACAGTTTTGGTGCCCATTCCCGTTTTCCTGCTGCATCCCTGGATGTGTTCAACACCCCGGAGGGAATTCGTGCACCCGGAGCTGGAGTGGCAGCACAGCAGGGAGGGCAGCTGTGACAGGGGACACTGAGCTTTGTCCCTGCTCATCCCTCTCCTTGTCATCAGTCCCTGGAGCTCGTTAGCCTAACGAGGAGCCCAGCTCCTCGTCCCTGCCCTTGGCTCCAGAGGAACTGGACACTCTGCCCCTTGGAAAAGGCTGATTTGGTGGCAGTTTCCTGATTTGATGGCTGGTAGGGGATCGTGGCTGTCCCTGCCCTGTTAGAGCTGGGCTGGACGAGCTCCAGCTCTGGAATAATCGCCCTGGGAACTCTCTCTGCTTCAGGAGGGCTCCAAGTGGCCACTTGTCCAGTGGCCAGAGGGTGGGGGAAGCTGTTTGGGCACCCTGGGGAGGAGGTGGTGAGCACAGAGCTGGAGCTGGCACTTTAAAAAATCATTTTCTTGTCTTTTCAGGCCTAAAAATGAGCTCAGGGTGGAAAAATGGGATGATTTGGTTGGATTTGTAACCCCCAGTGCAGCTCTGGAAGAGTTTCCAGAGGCTGTGGGGAGAAGCAGAGCTGGCAGAGAGCTGGAAAAAATGGGGTGGATGACCCAAAAACCTGGAAAAGCAAGAGGGAATTTTGTGATTGTTTGGGGATTCTTGTGCCTGGAAAAAGAGTGAGGGGAAAAAGGGAATTATAGAATATAGAATATGTCTGTGTTGGTGTGAGATAAGTGAGGGCCCTGCTTGAGGCTGTAGATCCAGTGTTGCTTTCCTCATTTTTGTGAGAAATCAGAGGAGTTGAGGTCAGCAGAAATCCTGGAATGCTTTGGGTTGGAGGAACCTTGGCAGGGACATCTTCCACTACCCCAGGGTGCTCCAAGCCCCAGAATTCCAACCTGGCCTCGATGTAAAGATCTCACAGTTGAGCTTTGAGGTGGAAAGCTCTGATTGCTCCAATATCCTGGAATTCCTGAAGTGGTGAAACCTCTGATTCCAATATCCTGGAATTCCTGAAGTGGTGAAACCTCTAATTCCAATATCCTGGAATTCCTGAAGTGGTGAAACCTCTGATTCCAATATCCTGGAATTCCTGAAGTGGTGAAACCTCTAATTCCAATATCCTGGAATTCCTGAAGTGGTTCAGCCACAGGAATCTTCTGTGCAGAGCTGGATTCTGGATTTCCCAGCTGCAGCCTCTCCGAGCTCTCTGCTCAGGGTGTCTCTGTCCTCCTCACCTGTTGCCAGGTGATTTTTTTTTGCTTTATCTTCCTCTCCTCTGGCTTTTCCACAAACTGGGAAGGGAACAGAACTAAAAACATCAATCCAGTTCCCTGCCTGCCCGTTGTCACATTCAGCCAAAAAAAAAAGAGAAAAGAAAGCAAAGCTGGGAGACAGAGCTTTGTCTTAAATATTAATTAGCACGAGATTTACCCACTTAATTTGTACTTGACGATAAATTGCTGGGATTCAGAGAACTGGCAGAGCCCAGGCCTTGCTTTTGGTCCCCCCTGTTATCATCTGCTGCTGCTTGCTTGTGCCAAAAAGGGACAAAGGAGCCATTGTGCCCCAAACCTCGGTGACATTTGGAGTTTCTGAAAGTGAAACTCGCTCGCAAACGCTCTCGAGTTTAAATCTTCCCCCCAAAAACCGCTTCTGAAACGTTGTGTCTTGCACAATCCTGGTCCAAAATACCTTTTTCCTCCTCCAAAATACCCGAGCAGCCACTAATTAATTTAAAAAAACCCCAACCAAAAGCAGTCGTGGGGATAAATGTGTTTAATTCGGTGAATTTTTGCTGGTGGGGGCTCTGAGGGAGGATTAATCTTTGTTTTAAGGGGTGTAAGGAGCTGGATTTTTCCTGGGAATGAGCTCTGGGTTCAGCTGATGGTTCCCTTTCCAGCAGGGTTGGAATCTCCAGCAGTTCAGGGTTAGGTTTTTGTGGAATGGGTGGGTAGGGATTGGCTGTGACGTTAAGGACAAAAAAAAAAAAAAAAAAAAAAGGAGGAAATTCGGGCACGCTGTTAACGCCGAGACACAAAACAGGAAATTTAGTTAAGGGTTGTGCTTTTTCATCATTTGTCCTGTGTTTTTCCCCCTCCTGACAGACAAGAAGGAGTTTTAAAGTACTTCAGCCTGGGTTGGGTCTGTACAGCTGAAAACATTCCCGAATTTCCACGTAAAGATGGATTTTTAGTGACTTTTCAGAAGCTGAAAAAGCCAAGAAACCTCGGCAGCTCCTGCTTTATTTTTGTATTGGAGAAAACAGAGTTGTTTGAAAAATAATCTCACTCCTAATGAGGATGGGGGAGCAGGAAAACGGGCCCTGATTCCAGAGGGAAGGAGATTCCCCCTCTTGGCACTTCCAGGTCCCTCTCAGGTGACAGCAGGGAGGTGACAACCAGGGATGGACACTCTGCTAACACCCCCCAAAAAGCTTCTTTGTTTTATTCCCAACTTGTCCCTTCTGGAAATAAAAAAGAAATCTATTTTTTACATCTATAGAATAGTTTCGAAAGGGTTTTTTTTTCAGCCCTGGAGGAAATCTATAGAATAGTTTGGAAAGGGTTTTTTTTTTTCAGCCCTGGAGGCATTTTGTCCATTTCTGCCTCATCTGCTGTTAGGAAAATGCAGAAGATTGAAACATTTGTGGTGTGGTTTAACCCCTCCAAAGCTCCTCCCAAGCTTGGGAACTGCAGGAGGATTTCTCTGGATGTGCTGCAGGAGCTGCTTTTGGGAGTTTTTTTGTGGTTTTTTTTTTTCATTTCCTCCACTCTGAGTTACTTCTCTCTTTTTTCTTGCTGGCAAAGGCTCGGTGTTTATGCTCCATAAATCCTGACGTGGCCTGGCTGCTCCTCCAAGCACTTGTGGTGCAATTCCCAAACAAAGATTGGGAATCTCATCAAACTTTTCTATCAGGGAGAAGAGCAAGGCCTGAGGGGCTCTTTATTTCCTGTTTTATTAATGCAAGACCTTTTGGTAAGGCTGACAACTGCTGGTTGTGTTTCCAGCTTGGGAATTCTGTTCCCTGGGTGGGTCTCAGCAGTTCTGGGTGGTTCAGGATCCAGGTGAGTGAGCAGGGAGCTCCAGGTGCTGCATTTCCAGGGATCCACAGGATCTGGCAGCATTTCCAAGGAGCTCCTCACTCCTGGGTGAAGATTGGGAACCGTTTTTCCTGTAATCCATGAGAGCTGTGGGAGAATCCACAGAATTGTGCTGGTGTCAGGCAGGTTTAATTGCACTAATCCAAATTAAACCTTGACATTCCCGTTGTTTGGGGTATGGAATCCTGATCCATTGGCTTTTTTTTGGGATGATCTGGCTTCTTTCAGTGCTTTTCCTTCTAATTTAAATCCCTGTGCTGCTTTCCCTACAAATGCCAGGTGTTCCTTGGAATTGTCCCAGGCCAGGTTGGGAACAGAAAGTGTCCCTGCCACTGCAGGGGGTGGCACTGGGTGGACTTTTCCAACCCAAACCATTCCATGATTTTCCAGACCAGGGCTGTCTGTCCATCAGCTTGGAGCTGTGCAGCACGCTGGGGTTTTTTTGGGAAACAAATCCACGATCCAGACATTCCCAGCAGACATTCTGGCACAGCCAGCAGCGTGATCACAGATATGTCTTTATCTCTCCCAAGTTTATCCTGTTTCACTGAGCTGAGCTGGCTCCTGGTGCTCCAGCATCCCTGAGCTGAGCGTTCCCTGCTCTTCTGAGTGAATCCCTCTTTCCTGGTTTCACTTAAAGAAAGGAAAAAGGGGCTGGGAAGGGGCTGGAGAATTCCTGAGGGAGCTGGGAAGGAGCTGGAGAATTCCTGAGGGAGCTGGGAAGGGGCTGGAGAATTCCTGATGGAGGTGGGAAGGGGCCCAGCCTGGAGAAAAGCAGGATCAGGGGGACATTCCCAATCCCCACAAGTCCCCAGCAGGAGGGGACAGCCAGGAGGGTCCCAGGGGACACCAGGACAGGAGGGGACAGCCCCAGGGAGCTTCAGGTGGGACAGCAGCAGGAATTTCCTCCTGGAAAGGGCGGCCAGGCCTTGGAAGTGCCCAGGGAGGTTTGGGGTCCCCATCCCTGGAGGTGTCCCAGGGGTCCCTGGAGGTGACACTCAGAGCTCTGGGCTGGTGACAAGGTGGGCATGGGGCGTAGTACTGATCCCAGAGCTCTTTTCCAGTGGAAATTCTCCTTTGGATCCCATTTTGGGGACTCCACAGCCCATTCCACGCCTGTCAGTGCTCCACAGGGCCTTGCTGCAAACACAGTTCTGGGAACGGCAGCAAAATCCCTGGATTTGGGGGGATTTACACCAACAGAGCTGCAATCCAAATTCCTTCCCCAGCATTCCAACACCCAGAGCTTTAAGCCTGACCTATGCCAAGCAGCACCTTCCCTTTGTAGGGCTGGGATTACCCACAGCATTTTTCCCAGAGGTGCAATCCAGAATTCCACGTTCCTGCAGCAGCTCTGGGATGGCTCTGGGTGGCTGCCAGGGATCAGTCACAGGGACAGTGGCTTCAGGGAATAATTCTGTCCCTGCAGCCCTGTGGGGCACAGGGGTGGAGGACAAGGAGGGGCTGGCTCCAGGGAATTTATCCCGGTGTTGTTGGGTGCAGTGGCTGAGCTGGGAAGGGATTTTTGGGAATTGCAGAGGGGTGGGAGTGGAGCTGACACGATTCCCACGCCTTGGGAATGCTGGGATGAGCCACCCAGAGCGGGTCAGTCCCTGATCCCAGCTCTTCCCTCTCTCTCTCTGATTGCTAATTAACTGGTTAACATTCCCTGCCTCATTATCCCACCCTCAGCTTTTCTTCCCGAGGATCTGAGCCTTTCCAGAGGCTCCACACTCTCGCACTGGATTAAGCAGTGTTTGTGAGCACTGTTTGTGGTGTAAACCCAAATTCCAGCCTCCACATTGATCATTTTTAGGGATACCTCTGAAACCAACGCAGAGTTCCATCCCATTTTGCTGTGGTTTTTGATTTATGGCAGTTCCTGGGGACAATTCCCATTCCTGCATTGCCAGGATAGAGGGAATCAGCATTTCCCTGCCTGCTGGTGAGGAATATCTTTGTGGCAACCCAGCTTAAGACTATTTTCCCCATTCCAACAGGGACTTTAATTCCATTTTAACACTCCCAGCCACTCCACGAGCTCATTAATGCTCTTTACTGCAGAGAGTTTTGCCCTGTGGCAAAACTTTCAAAATTCTGTGATTTTTTTTTTCAATTTTTTTTTTTCTGTTAAGGTGTGAAAAACGCTGTTCTGGTGTTCTCTGGAAATAGTTCTCACCTTTGGAATAATACTGGAGAGAGGCAGAGCTGCTGAAAATAGCAGCAGCTGCCATAGGCCAGGATGGAGTTGTGTTGTCAGTCATGGGAACAGAAATCCAATTCCACCTGCGGATGAGCATTCCTGAAATAGAAGAGGGGTTGTCAGCCACCAGAGGAGATGCATTGTGTGCATCCCTGGTGAGGAAAAGAAAAAAAAATCAATCAGATCCACGTTTTCCAGTGGTTTGGAAAACTTGGGAGAGTCCCAAGGTGCTTTTGGGAGAGGTGGTTTGGCTAAAATTTGGTGGTTTGGAGGTAAATTCAGGAAAAAGCTCGCTGTGATTCCAGAGGGATTCTCAGAGGGAGGTTTTGCCAGCATGGGGAAGGTGGGAATGGCTCCAGGGTCGGGAAAAGCACTCAGGGAAGGTCGGTGGAGGGGCAGGAAGTTTTTATGGGAGGCTGAACAAAGCTGGGTAGGAAATGGATTCACAGCCAAGGCAGGGGGGCTGCGCTGCTTCCCCGAACTCCAGCGCTCCCGAGGCATTCCAGCTACAAACTCTCCATTTTCCCTGCAATTTCAGAAGCCACAGAGCCTCTGCTGCAGCTGCTTTTCTTCCCCAAACTCCCCCAATCCATTTTTTTAACCATTTTTCCCTGATTTATTCGTCTCATCCTCGAAACTCCTGTCCCCTGCATAAATAAACCCTCCCTCCCTGGTGTTTTCCATGTGCAGGCTGCTGTAATTATGGGTTTGGATTCCTGCTGGGACTGATTGTGTCGAGCTGATCCAAGTGCTGGTGCCCATGGATGGGGTTTGGGGCTGCTGATTAAAATAAAACAGAATGGCTGGGTGGGAAGAGGGGTGGGCCTGGCCACCTTCCATTTCATTCTAGAACAGATTGGAAAAGCTTTTTGTCCACATCCATATTTTCCTGAATGTTCTTCTAGGTTTTATCCAAGCAGGAATATTTTCTCCTCTCTGCTCTGGGTGGTTGTAAATTCCAGGACTTGTAAAATTTGTTATTTCTGCATTTTCCTGGATCTTAAATTTCCGTGGGATTATCCAAGGAAAAACCCATTTTTGTCAAAATAAGATCAGGGATGCTGAGGGCTGGCAGTGCTCCTCATCCATTCCTTCCAGGATAACACCATGATCCTGGTTTAAATTGTTGTGGAGCTGATGGTTGCAGTAGGAAGTCGAGGAGAGGTTCCAGGATTTAATGAATAGCTGTCCCTAATGCCTGTGTGCCTTCCCATCAGCCCAAAGGGAGTGGGAATGAGAAAGAATTCCAGGAGCAGAGCTGGATAAAGCTGCAGAAACTCTGTATAAATGTGCTGGGAAAAAAAAAAAACAAACCAAAACTGGATTGGGAAGTGAGAGCCCATAAATCTGTCACCTCTCTGGGAATGGGAATTTGCTCCATTCCCTGGATTCCCAGCAGATCCTGCTCTAATCCAGGGCTATAAATACTCCCAGTTTGCCTTCCTGGCTGACAGGGATCTCGTTAGCAGGATTTTGTGGAATTCAAAGGCTTTTTGCTCTTTGAAGGTTTGTTGGTGGAGCTGGGAGTGAGGATGACACAAGGAGAGCTGGAATCCCGTTCCTGCCGGGATCCTGAGATAATTCCTGCTCTGTGGGATGGGACCCACACTCGGTGTTCCAGGGCTGGAAGGAGCTTCCCTCCAAGCTCCTGAGCTGGTCCATCCTGAGGGACAGGGATTTTCCAGCTTTGCCAGCTCCTGGAGGGATTTTAGGAAGGAATTCCTCCCTGTGAGGGTGCTTAGAGAATGGGATGGAATTCCCAGAGCAGCTGTGGCTGCCCCTGGATCCCTGGGAGGTCCAAAGCCAGGCTGGAACAACCTGGGATAGTGGGAGGTGTCCCTGCCCTTGGGGTGGGATGGGATTTGAGGTCCCAAACCATCCTGAGGTTCTGTGACCCTAAACAGGATTTTTCTCCAAGTCTCACATCCATGATCCTGTCAGGGCAGCCCTGAGGGGTTTTGGTGTAAATCCCGAGGTTTGGGAGCTCAGACCAGGCAGGAAAAGGCTCCACTGAACTCCCACTGGCTTTCCTGTAATCCCAACTGGTTTTCTCAATTATTTCTGTGTGTGTGGGGCCAGCTCTGCCCCTCCCTGTGCCACGTCCTGGGGGTTTTGTCCTTGTCCCCAGCGGGTCCTGGTGGCACCGTGGGGCTCTCCAGAGGCATCCCTGGCACAGAGCTCCTGCTGCCAGCTGGCTCCAGGGCCTGGGATGAGTTTTCCCAATTCCCAGACAAATGGATGAGTTTTCCCAATTCCCAGACAAAGGATGAGTTTCCCCACTTGCCATCACTGCTGTTCCCTGCTGTCCCCAGGGCAGAGCCACAGCAGCAACAGGCAAACATCCTGAGCTTCCTGGTGCCTGGGACATCCCTGGCTCCCAGTGCATCCCTGCTCCAGGTGCTGCTCCCTGGCTTTTATCTGGGCTGGGTTTTGCTGTTAATGATTACACAGGGAGCGGTTCCCTCTGGAAAGCTGAGCCTGGCACTGCCCTGAGGCCTCCTGCAGCTCCAGCCCTGCTCCCCTGGTTGGTTTTTGTCATCCTTGGAAAAAAAGCTGGGATAATAATTTGTATTCTCTGCTCCCTGTGGGGTTTATTCCCTTTAAATTCCAGTGTGAATCGGGGGTTTCTCTGCCCAGAACAGAGGGATTCTCTGCTGAGGAATTAAATCCCAGAGTCCCATCTGGGGCAGGAAGGGAACACAAACCTGGCTGGGATATTTACCCTGGAGCCGACGACGTTGGTGGGGCTGGGTTTTGTCAGAGGTGTTTTCCGAGGGATAAATTAAACATTGGGAAGGGTTTTAGGGAAGCAGAGCTCTGTAACCACGTCCTGGCCACTTGTTCCAAACAAAAGCAGGAACTGATGAGGTGTGAGAGCTGTGAGGCAGCCGGGGTGTGGGGAGAACATGGGGATCTTTGTTCTGTGCCCTGGCCCCGTGTCCGTGGGGATGAGGCTCCTCAGATCCTCAAACCCTTCCCTGAATTCTCTGTTTCCTTTGCTTCTGCTGTGCTGGGGCCCAAACTCTGCCTTTTTTTTTTTTTTTCCCTTTTGCAGATGTCATTCTCTGCCACCTGACAAAGGAACAGAATGCAGCAATTTTCCCTAACCTAAATAGTGGCTCTGTATTTCCAGCTCCCCTGGAACTGGAATTAATTTAGTGTGTGGGCTTTTTAATTGGCTCGTTGTGGGGAGGAACAGAAGATGAAATGCTGCAGCTCTGCCTTCCTCTTCCCTTTCTTTCCTTAAATCTTTGTCACTCTCCTTGTCTTTCACTTCCATGAGTCGCTCAGGTTATTTTTCCCTGGTTTCTTTTGTTGAAACTCCCCTCTGCCAGCCTCAGGAATATCATGGATGGGCTGCTTCCTTCTCCTGGGACAAATCCCCTGTGGCTGCTGGAGGGAACTGGGAGTTGTTTCTCCAGTCCTGACGTTTGGGGAGGTGGGGGATGGATGGATGATGGAGGGATGGACAGACACAGGGATGGATGGATGATGGATGGATGATGGATGGATGGACAGACACAGGGATGGATGGATGATGGATGGATGATGGATGGATGGACAGACACAGGGATGGATGGATGATGGATGGATGGACAGACACAGGGATGGATGGATGGATGGATGATGGATGGACACAGGGATAAAGGATGATGGATGGATGGATGGATGATGGATGGATGGACAGACACAGGGATGGATGGATGATGGATGGATGGACACAGGGATGGAGGGATGATGGATGGATGATGGATGGATGGACACAGGGATAATGGATGATGGATGGATGGATGGATGGATGAATCCATGGATGGATGAGGGATGGATGGATGAGGGATGGATGAATCCATGGATGAATGGACATGGATGTATGGATGGATGGATGGATGGATGAATGGAGATGGATGGATGAATGGACATGGATGGATGGATGATGGATGGATGAATGGACATGGATGGATGGATGATGGATGGATGAATGGACATGGATGGATGATGGATGGAGGGATCGAATCCCTCATTCCGATGGAGCCATCTTCAGACTGGGATATGGAATTGCACAGCCTGGGAGCTGCCAGGCTTTCCCCCTCACAAAAAAAAATCTCTTGGAATCCATGTGTTCAAAGCCAGGTCTGAGTTGGTAGAAATTGGGGTTTTTTATCCCAGATTCCATGGATGAGCATGGAGAAAGCCTCAAGTGCCACCTGCATCATCCTCACTAAACCTCTCCTGTGAGGACTTTTAGGATTTCATCCCCCCTCCAAAAAAATCTCAAAGGCAGATCCTGAACATATTGAAATGTAAATAAACCACCCCAAAGGACACACTCCTCGTGTGGCTGGGTGGATTTAAATCGATTTGGAGTGGGCTGGATTCCAGCAGGGAGAAAACATGGAAAACACAGGGAAAAATGGAGATGGGAAAAGGTGTGAGGTGCTTTAAATAGTTCAGGGATGGGCTGGGATTCCAGCAGGGAAAAAACAGGGAAAATGCAGGGAAAAAATAGAGATGGGGAAAAGGTGTGGGGTGCTTTAAATAGTTCAGGGATGGGCTGGGATTCCAGCAGGGAAAAAAACAGGGAAAACACAGGGAAAACACAGGGAAAAAATGGAGATGGGGAAAAGGTGTGAGGTGCTTCAGCTGGTGGGCTCAAACCTGGTGTTGAGAGGAGCTGGAATTCCCTGCAGGATCCTTTCAATTGCTGAAAATTCTCTCAATTGTTTTTTTTTTTTTTTTTAAATTTTAGGAGATTTGTCCTTTCCCCCCTGCAGCGAGTGCCCTGTGTGCCACAGGAGGTGGGGACACCTGCCCAGGTAGGTGCCAGCAGCACCCACAGACACCCAAACACCTCCTGAGCCCCAAATCAGGGCATTTCTCACCCGAAATTTGGGTGGGAAGGATCCTAAAGCCCATCCAGTCCCTTCCCTTCCACCATCCCAGGGTGCTCCAAGCCCTGTCCAGCCTGGCCTTGCCATGGGGCAGCCACGCTGTCCATGGTCACCTGTGCCAGGTGGCACTGGGGACTGTCCCTCCACTGAGAGGTGGTGACCTGGGGACACACAGAAATCTGATGTGGAGCTGCTGCCTCTGGCTGGAATGGTTCTTCATGAAACAATTCCATTCTTTCTCCTGGAACTGGCTGATCCTTCAGCTCCCCTCCATCCCAAACCCCTCTGTGACACCACAATATCACCACTCTTTAGGTGTTTCAATATTCTCCATCTTAAAATTCTTAATTTTCAAAAAGATCTGAGTTTTCATAAGAGGATCCAAAGGTTAATCAAGGTCACGAGTCACTGACCTGCCCCAGGAGCAGCTCCAGAGGTGTTCCCCTGTTCCTCCCAGGAATACCCAGCCAGGCCAGAGTTGTTTCTTGCGCAGAAATCATTTTTTTAGGAAATTCCAGCAGGTTTTTGTCCTCAGTCCCGGCTTTAGGCTGGATTTGGAGTCTCCAAGAGAGGGCACTGTGTCCCTGGCAGTGGAGCCGTGGATGAGCTGCCAGCCCCGAGCTCCTCATCCCAGGGAGCCGAGTAATTAACTGAGACACTCATTAGCAGCTGCTTTGGGGGCTGGACATCCTCATGTGACCGCTGGTCCTTTCCCTCCATCCCTGGCAGCGCTTCCTCTTGCCTCACTTTGCTAAAAAAAAATCCCAAAAATGTCTCTTCCCTGTCCCACTTTGCCCTGGTTTGTGCACTTGGGGTGTCCTCCAGGAAGGGACAGATGTGGGGTCCCTGGGAGCCTCGCTGGGAGTCACAGGTTTCATCCAAACCAGGAGGAAAACATGGAAAAAACAAAAAGAGGAAAACTCAGGGAGGTTGTTCTCGTTGTAATTTCTTGTGGGAAATGTTCGTGCTGCGGCTCAGAGCAAATCTTTGTTCACAAATTTGTGTGGAAGTAAGTGGGGATTTTATTTCTTCATTTCTCCAGCCCCAGGTGCTCAGGAGGGACCTGAGAGGAGGATTTGAAGCTCTGCCCTGGATGTTTTGGGGTGGTTGCCCTGGTGTCATTGTTGGATAATTTGCTATTTATAGGGGGATATTTTTAGGGATGTGACAAGTCCGGCTCTGGACCTGGATCTGGGGATATTTATGGAGCACAAAGGGGCAGAATTGAAGCTGTGGTGCTGCTCCAAGGAGGGGATTTAGTCCTGGGAGTGAGCTGAGCATCCAGAGAGACACCCAGGGGCTGGAGCCAGGCCAGGGAGGGGGCTGGAGAATTCCTGAGGGAGATGGAAAAGGGATTGGAGAACTCTAGAGAGAGTTGGGAATTCCTGAAGGAGCTGGGAAGGGGCTGGAGAATTCCTGAGAGGTGGAAAAGGGCTGGAGAATTCCTGAGGGAGATGAGAAGGGGATTGGAGAACTCTAGAGAGAGTTGGGAATTCCTGAAGGAGCTGGGAAGGGGCTGGAGAATTCCTGAGAGGGCTGGGAAGGGGCCCAGCCTGGAGAAAAGCAGGATCAGAGGGACATTCCCAATGTCCCCAAGTCCCCAAGAGAAGGGGACAGGAGGGGCTCTGCTCCCAGGGGACACCAGGACAGGAGGGGACAGCCCCAGGGAGCTCCAGGTAGGACAGCAGCAGGAATTTCCTCCTGGAAAGGGTTGTTAAACCTTGGGAAGAGCTGCCCAGGGAGGTTTGGGGTCCCCATCCCTGGAGGTGGGGACAAGGTGGGGGTCAGGCACTGCCTGGTGATCCCAGAGATCTTTTCCAGCCTCAATGACCCCGTGCTCCTGATTTTTTTCCCCCTTTTTTAATCTCTTTGTGATGCCAGTCAGGACTCTCACACACCTTTCTGATTTTTAGGAGCAGCTTTTCATGCTCTCAGTTCTCCCCCCATTCCTGAAGTGACACAAATCCCCTTTTTTTGGGACTTTTATCCTGCAGAAATGGAGCTGCCCTGGCTGAGGAATCGCAGGTGGATCCCATTTCCCAAGGATCATTAAGACATTTAATTTTTTCACTAATTGCCTGTATAAAATTGCTGATCCTGGAAGATTGAGGGCACTTGTGTAACACAAACCACATTGAAACAACCTCAGAAGTTGCTCTGAGGTGAAACAGCCACGTTTAAACCCAAACCTTGCATCCAAATCCTTCCTCTGGATATTTTCCTCCTTTCCCTGTTTTCTGTGGTGAACTTTTCCCAGCTGGGAGGAAAAATGGGAATATTCCCTCCCTGGGGAGTGTTTGCTTCAGTTGGTTTATCAGGATTCTTTTTGTGGGGTGTTTTTAGGGATTTTAAACAACTTGATACTTAATATTTTACTGGAGAAATTCCCAAATTGTTGGAACAACCTATGGAACAACTCTGCAGCCTTGAGCTGCTCTGAGAACACTGCAAAGCAAATTCCTGCTGGCTTTTCCAGCAGCCCTCCAGGAATCCCAAACCTCAGCATCCCATCTGGTATTTCCAGTGCCAGGAATTCCCCTCAGCTGGATCCTCTTTCACCTCCTCTTCCCCTTCCACGCAGTTGTTGGTGTGCATTTCAAAATCCCTGCTGTTTTTGGCATGTTGTTGGTGTGGATTTTAAAATCCCTGTCATTTTTAGGATGCTGTTGGTGTGGATTTTAAAATCCCTGTCATTTTTGGGATGCTGTTGGTGTGGATTTTAAAATCCCTGTCATTTTTGGGATGCTGTTGGTGTGGATTTTAAAATCCCTGTCATTTTTGGGATGCTGTTGGTGTGGATTTTTAAATTCCTGTCGTTTTTGGCATGTTGTTGGTGTGGATTTTAAAATCCCTGTCGTTTTTGGGATGCTGTTGGTGTGGATTTTTAAATTCCTGCTGTTTTTGGGATGTTGTCAGTGACAGAAGAGAGCCCCTTTGGATCCTGGCAGAGGCTTTGGGCTGAAATAATTCAATAATTCCATTAAACCTCAGGAGCAGGGAAGGGGATTGTCCCTGGTTTGATCTGGTTGGAACAGCTGCAGGCATTTGCTAAAACTGGAGGATTTAAATACAAATTTAATTTTTTGTTGTTGCTGTTTTGCCCTCAAAAAGGCGGAAAAGGTGATTTTTAATTTTTTTTTTTTTTTTTGGATGAAAGGAAGCTGGAAAGTCAAAGCCATCCCTGGAGTACCCCGAGCAGGGGGAGCTGCTGCTCCAGCACAGTTTGTTCCGTGAGCGTGGGGACATTTTTAAAATCTCATTTTCCAAACAACTCCTGGAAATTGGCATCCCAGAAGCAAAAACTCTTTTAAAAATAGCTCTGAAATGAGCCCTGTTGTTTCCATGGCCCCTTGTCCTGAGGATCCCTGAAACTCTGGAGGGGTTTGAGGAGATTCTGCTGAGCAGAATCCCCAAACATTTCCTGAGGAATGGTTTCCTGTGAGGAATGAGCTCCTGCTGCTGGAATGCTGCTCTCTGCAGGGTTTATTTTAAATTTTTTCCCCTCTTTTTCTCAGAGGAAAAGCAATTCCTGGGCAGGAATGCCTGAGAGGGTTGGAAAAATCCCTTGGAATATCCCAGGTGGGGAAATGTGCAGCTCCTTTTCCTTGGATCCACAAGGCATTCCACATTTTAACTCCACTTCTGCATTAATCTGGTTTATTTTCCCTGGTCTGGAATTTCACCTTTCCCCCCACACAGCTCCACCTGTGCACAGGTGTGTGAAGTGGGGTGCCCTACTCAGAAATCCCAAAATTCCTGAGCCTTCCAGGGGCAGGATTTGCTTATGGAAAGATTTTAAAATGCCAAGTGTGGTCACTTAGGTCCTGTGCTCAATTTCCTGAGCTCAGATCCCTGGGGGTGTGAATCCTGCAGACCCTTTTTGCTTCCCTCTCCTCCAATTCTTCCCTTTTTAGGACTTCAAAAAAATATTCCAGAGCCCGTTGCCAGCACAGACTTCCCAATGAGCTTCCAACAGCAAATGAGTGCTGGCTGAAGCAGCTTTCCCAAAAAAAAAAAAACCCAAAAAACCCATCTGGAAAAGGGCACAGGGAAAGAAGGATCTGCTCATCCCCTGGAGGAGCTGCCAGGGAAAAGTTCACGTCTGAAGCTCTGCCCTGGATGTTTTGGGGTGGTTGCCCTGGTGCCATTGTTGGATAATTTGCTATTTATAGGGGGATATTTTTAGGGATGTGACAAGTCCGGCTCTGGACCTGGATCTGGGGATATTTATGGAGCACAAAGGGGCAGAATTGAAGCTGTGGTGCTGCTCCAAGGAGGGGATTTAGTCCTGGGAGTGAGCTGAGCATCCAGAGAGACACCCAGGGGCTGGAGCCAGGCCAGGGAGGGGGCTGGGAAAGGGCTGGAGAATTCCAGCAGCATGGAATTCCTACAGAACAGAATTCCAGGGGCTGGAGAATTCCTGCAGCATGGAATTCCAGGGGCACAGAATTCCAGGGACACAGAATTCCTACAGAACAGAATTCCAGCAGCACGGAATTCCAGGGGCACAGAACTCCAGGGGCACAGAATTCCAGGGACACAGAATTCCAGCAGCAGAGAACTCCTGCAGCACAGAATTCCAGGGGCACAGAATTCCTACAGAACAGAACTCCAGCAGCACAGAATTCCAGGGGCACAGAATTCCAGCAGCAGAGAACTCCTGCAGCACAGAACTCCTGCAGCACAGAATTCCAGGGGCACAGAATTCCTGCAGCACAGAATTCCAACAGCACAGAACTCCTGCAGCACAGAATTCCAGGGGCACAGAATTCCAGCAGCACAGAATTCCAACAGCACAGAATTCCTGCTGCTGAGCTGGGAGCTCCTCCTGGAAAGGCTCCTGCTCCTTCCCCCAGCATTCCTGGCTCCAGGGGGGAATTCTGGCTGGGTGGGCTGCAGGATCCGGTTTCCTTCCTGGCTCTGGCTCTCCAGGATGCTTCACATTCCCAACTGTTGGTGCAAAAAACCCATCTGGAAAAGGGCACAGGGAAAGAAGGATCTGCTCATCCCCTGGAGGAGCTGCCAGGGAAAAGTTCACGTCTGAAGCTCTGCCCTGGATGTTTTGGGGTGGTTGCCCTGGTGCCATTGTTGGATGCTTCCAGGGACCTGGGGAAGGAATTCCCCTTCCTGCTGCCCACACCCGCTCAGAGGCTTCTCTGAAAGGGACGGTTCTGCCTTGGCAGGGTCAGGGAAGGAAGGAAGGCAGGCCAGGAAAACCTGGATAGAGCCAGGAAAACCTGGGTACAGGCAGGGAAACCTGGAGAGAGGCAGGGAAAACTGGATACAGACAGGGAAACCTGGAGAGAGGCAGGGAAAACTGGAGAGAGGCAGAGAAACCTGGACAGAGCAAGGGAAACCTGGAGAGAGCCAGGGAAACCTGGAGAGAGACAGGGAAACCTGGAGAGAGCCAGGGAAACCTGGAGAGAGACAGGGAAACCTGGATACAGGCAGGGAAACCTGGATAGAACCAGGGAAACCTGGAGAGAGGCAGAGAAACCTGGAGAGAGACAGGGAAACCTGGATAGGACCAGGAAAACCTGGATACAAGCAGGAAAACCTGGATAGGACCAGGAAAACCTGGATAGGACCAGGAAAACCTGGATACAAGCAGGAAAACCTGGATAGGACCAGGAAAACCTGGATACAAGCAGGATTTTGCCCCGGCTGTCAGTGTGACATTCCCAGCAGGAATTGCCAGTTGTGGGGAGGGGGCAGAGCCTTCCCAAGCCCTCCAGGCCCAGACCCAGGGAGTGTTTCCCGGAGGAAATGGCCACGTCTGGGGCACAGGGAAGCCTCGGTGTCCCTGGGGTGTCCCCATGTCCCCAGAGCGTGTCCCTGTGTCCCCAGGGCATGTCCCCAGTGCGTGTCCCCAGGGTGTGTCCCTGTGTCCCCAGTTCGTGTCCCCAGTTTGTGTCCCCAGGGTGTGTCCCCGTGTCCCCAGTGCATGTCCCCAGTGCGTGTCCCTGTGTCCCCAGTTTGTGTCCCCAGTGCGTGTCCCCATGTCCCCAGTGCGTGTCCCTGTGTCCCCAGTTTGTGTCCCCAGGGCGTGTCCCCAGTGCATGTCCCCAGTTCGTGTCCCCAGTGCGTGTCTCCGTGTCCCCAGTGCGTGTCCCCAGTGCGTGTCCCCGTGTCCCCAGTGCGTGTCCCCAGCTGGGCTGGCAGCAGAGCTCCGTGCCTGTAAACAGGAGCCTGTGGAATATCCAGTTCCAAACCTTTGCACCAGGACAGGGCTGGCAGGAAGGAGGGGGCAGAGTTTATTCCAGCTGAGGTCAGCCTTGTTCTCCCTCCCAGAGCAGGGATCCTGTAAACAACGGGACAGCCAGAGATGGGATCCTGTCCCTCTGGAAAGCTCCGGGGTTGTTTTTCCCTCTGCTTGTGGTGTAGCTGCTGCCAGGTCCCCGTGGGGTCTCTGCAGGGCTCTGAGAGCAGCTGGAAACCTGAAATTTAACCATTTTTAGTGCTGGAGCCCCTGTGTTGCTTTGGGAAGGAAAACACAAAAGGAGAAACCCAAAGCAGCCAAAAATTCCAGGGAAAACCAACAGAAATAAGGCACAGGTTGTGCTGTCACTGCAGGCTTTCAGCTCAGCTCCAGCTGCCTGGGTCTGAAGGGAATTCTCATTATTGATTAATATGCCATTAATTTGTTTATTTTACCTGGGAAAACAGCCTGGCAGAGGGGTTTGGAATGGGTTTGGGGTGGTTTGGAATGGGTTTGGGGTGATTTGAAATGGGTTTGGAATGGGTTTGGGGGGGTTTGGAATGGGTTTGGGCTGGTTTGGAATCAGTTTGGAATGGGTTTGGAGGTGCTTGGGTTTGGGGTGGTTTGGAATGGGTTTGGAATGGGTTTGGGGGTGCTTGGGTTTGGGGTGGTTTGTGTGGAGCTGATTCCAGCAGCAGCAGCTTCACCTCCATGGAATGGTTTGGCTTGGAAAATCCCTGTGAAGTCAGGATGGCAGCTGAAGGTTGGCTCTTTTCCCAAAATTCCTGGTGGCATTCCCTGCCCATGGAACCTCCCGGGTGCTGCTGCATTTTGTCAGCCCCACATCCTGCTCGTGGCCCTGTTTGTTTGTCAGCTGCACTGGGCTGATGAATTCCCTGGAATTTCTGTCCTTTTGGGTCGATTGCAGGATTCTGGAGGGAGTCAGGACTGCTCCAGCAGGAGATCCTGATGATCCAGGTGCTTTTTTCCACCCCCCCATCCCCAGAATCCAGGGATTCTTGGATGGTGCTGTGGAAAACCTCCCTGGAGCAGTGGGAATGGCTGGAAGTGCCCAATTCCAGAGGCTTGGAGCAACCTGGGGCAGTGGGAAGGGTGGAACTGGCTGGGATTTGAGCTGCTTCCAGCCCAAACCATTCCAGAATTCTGTGATCCTCAGGGATTGCCCATTCCAAGGCCAGTTCTGAGCCTGGAGCTGTTTGTGCCTTTATCCCTGACTCCTTTTTGCCCTCCTGACCTGCCCCAAATTCAGCCTTTTTTTTTTGCCTGCCCTCACCTTCCTATTTCCACAGAGATCTGGCCCTGGAATGTGAAATCTGTAAAAATCCGTGTTTAAAAAAAAAAAAACCAACAAAAAAACAACAAACAAAACAACTTTAAACTGCTTTTTTTGGCCGTTCCTCATCCCTGAATCCACTGCAATCTGCAGAAGGAGGAGGTGAAAGGAGCCCTGGCCTGAACCCCAGCCCAGAATCACTGATGTGGGTTTGACTCCTTTAGAAAAACCAAAACAAAACAAGAAAAAAAAAAAAAACCAAAAAAACAAACCCAATTCTGTGATCCTCAGGGATTGCCCATTCCAAGGCCAGTTCTGAGCCTGGAGCTGTTTGTGCCTTTATCCCTGACTCCTTTTTGCCCTCCTGACCTGCCCCAAATTCAGCCTTTTTTTTTTGCCTGCCCTCACCTTCCTATTTCCACAGAGATCTGGCCCTGGAATGTGAAATCTGTAAAAATCCGTGTTTAAAAAAAAAAAAACCAACAAAAAAACAACAAACAAAACAACTTTAAACTGCTTTTTTTGGCCGTTCCTCATCCCTGAATCCACTGCAATCTGCAGAAGGAGGAGGTGAAAGGAGCCCTGGCCTGAACCCCAGCCCAGAATCACTGACGTGGGTTTGACTCCTTTAGAAAAACCAAAACAAAACAAGAAAAAAAAAAAAACCCCAAAAAAACAAACCCAAACCTGTTTGTGTTCAGCCAGCGAGCAGGGAAAACAAGCAGGGCTGGATTTCAGCTCTGATGGATTCTTGGAATTCATCCCTCGCTGGCTCCTGCTCTGACTTCAGCTGGGTTGAGCAATGTTTTACTGGGAAGGGGACGTGAGGCACGAGGGGTTCTCGGGGGGGTTTTGGGAGCTCTCCCAAGGGCAGCTCGTTCCTGCAGCCTGGGACTGAGGTTTTCTTGGAAATTCAACCTGCCAGGATGTGCTCAGGCTGAGGTTTTCTGTGCTGAAATGCTCTCTGACTGTCCCTGGAGTGATGGAAATGCTGCTTCTTTTTTCATATTTCCTCCCCCCCTCCCCAAAAAAAATGATGTAAATTCCTCTTCTTCATATTCTCATCTGAAATGGGGGAAATTCCTCCTCCCCTCTCAAAAATGGGGCAAACTCCTCCTCTCCTTCATATTCTCCTCTAAAATGGGGGAAATTCCTCCTCTTTTTCACATTTCCCCCCCCCCAAAAAAAATGATGCAAATTCCTCTTCTTCCTATTCTCCTTTAAAATGGGGGCAATTCCTCCTCTTTCCCCCCCAAAAAAAGGTGCAAACACTTCTCCCTCTCCTCATTGCCCCCTAAAATGGGGAAACACTTCCTATTCTTAACATTCCCTCCAAAAAAATGAGGCAGGCAAGCCTTTCCAACCTTTCCAACCTTTCCAACTCCTCACTCCCCTCAAAAATGGTGCAAACTTCTCTTCTTCATTTTCCCTCCCCAAAATGATACAAACCCCTTTCCCTCTCTGCTTTCCCCCCATAAAAAATGCAATTTAGACCCAAATATTTCCCTGAGCCCTCACCCAGGCCGTGGCTGTGATTTATAAAAACAGAGGAGAATTCCACAGCTTCCCTGTCATTATTCTGATTATTGATCAATAAATGTCAGCCCTGATTTTCCAGTGAATAATTGGATGTTGATCAAACCAGGGATGTCCCTCACCAACGCTGATTAATGCCATGATGGAGCAAATATCCCAAATTATAACTCCATTAATAACACAGCTCCATCTGCTCGTGCTCATGGATCTGAATTCCCATTTTTCTTGGCAGGAGGAATCCAGAAAAATCAAGGAATCCACACGGAGAACGAGGCTGCTCTGCAGTAGGAAGGTGAGCAGAGACCTCATGATTTGTCTCTTTATTGATTAATTTGCCCTTAATTGCTTCATTTGATCTGGAAAACGATCTGGATGAGGGGTTTGGAATGGGTTTGGAGGTGGATTTGGATTCTGAAGTGCTGACTGTGAGTGCTGCTGCTTATGGGGCCTCGTTATGTGCCAGCAATTACCGCGTTAATTAATTAGGGAGGGAGATCTCTGCATTCCAGAGGGGACCTGGAGTCGTGTGGGAGCTGCTGTTCCATGGGAAGCTCCGTGAAGGGCTTACTTGAGGGTTTTTGGGGTTTTTTGGGGGTTTTTTTGGCCTCGTTTGATGTTTTTTGGGGTTGTTTGGAGGTGACAAACCCAGAGCTGGGAATTGTGGCTGTGTTGTCCCAGGGCTGGATCATCCTCAGGGTTTCCAACAGCGCTGGATCCTGTTGGAATAACCTCGGGAATTCAAGGGGCAGGAGGCTGAGCCCTCCCTGGATTTGGGAGGGCTTTGAGCTCCCCACAGGGGCTTTGGGACAGGAGGACATTGGGGTGATGATGATGATGATGATGATGATGATGATGATGATGATGATGATGATGATGATGATGATGATGATGATGATGATGATGATGATGATGATGATGATGATGATGATGATGATGATGATGATGATGATGATGATGATGATGATGAGGATGAGGAGCAGTTGCTGCTCCTGGGTCACCCGAAGAGCTGAAATCCAGGTGGCTCCAGAGCTCTGCGTTTCCCCGTATGTCTCAGCCAGGCTTTGCGAAATGGAAATGGGCTGATTTTGTGCATTTTGGTTGAAAAATCCCTTAAAATCCCATTTTTTGGGGAGGAAAAATCTTCCAGGATTTCCTTGCCTGCAGTTCCCCTCTGCGGGCGGCAGAGGGCGCGCTTGGGCCGCGGTTCTGGGGCTTTGCTTTTATTATTAATTCTCAAATTATTATTTATTTATTATTTGGATTTAATATCATTATTTACATGGAGATTCCTTAATCAAAGCGCTCCCAATGCTTTAATTAAAACTGGAGCCACCAGCAGAGCGGGCTGAGGCTCTGCAGATCCACTAGGAGCACTGGGGCTTTCCCAGGGGGATGAGGATGAGGATGAGGATGGATTTTCCCCCACTCTTCACCCTGAACCAAACTCTTCACCACAACCCCAACCCAAAAAAACCCCCCAAAAATCAAAACTGCTGCCGAACTCCTGGGTGCCATCAGCAGATGGCAGCACCCTGCCCTGCTCGCCGTGTTATTCCTGGCTGGGAGATTCCCTGGATCCAACCCCACAGTCTAGACTGACTGACAGACGGGATTCCTGTGCTCTTAGGTAAGCACGGACAGACACCCATTATGCAAATTCCCAGCCGGAGCAGCCTCCCAAACATTCTTCAGATTGTCTAAATAAGGTGCTGTTTCAGACCCAAACTGCAGCCAGGATTTTGGGTGCCTTCCAGCTGGAGGTGGGATTTTTTTTCTAATTCTTTTCTTCTTCCCCTGATCAGCACAGCCTGAGTTTTGACCTCAACAACTGCCCAGATGTGCAGGGAGGAGAGAAAATTGGGCAGATAAAAAACTTTTAGGCTCCTGTGCCACTCACTGCTGCTGCTGGCTGCTGTTAAATCTATTTTACATCTATTTTCTATCAAGATTGCACAGAATTCGTGGCATTTTTTGCTCTCTGAGCTGCAGAAATCCCATCTGAGTGGGGAAGGGAAGTGCTGGAGGGTGCAGTGACCCAGCCTTGCACGGAGGTGTTGCCCTCTCAGGGCCTGCCTGACTCATTCCTGGGGCTGGAGGAGGTGGGGATGGATCATCAGGGATGATCCAGAGGCTTTGGAGCAGTCTGTGGCATTTGCACTCTGTCCTTTTTGCACACAGAAATTCAAAGAGCCTTTCAAACCCCGTGACTGCAGAGTTGTTTGTGCTGCTCTGGCTGTTCCATCATCATCCTGAATTTCCCAGGAATTCTCCTTCCAGCCTGGTTCTGTCCCTAAAATCCATCCCTAAAATCTGTGGCTAAAATCTCTCTGTAAAATCTCTCCTTAAAGTCTCCCCTGTCCCATCCTGGAGCTGCTGCAGCTCCCTCAGAGCTCAGGGCTGAGTGGCAGCTCCTGAGCTTCTCCAGGAGTTGGGAATTGGCCCTTAGCCCTGCCAGGAAAACATTGGAAAGGCTCCTGCTCCCGAATCCACGTGCTTTTCTGGGAATTCACTTGGAAGGGTGGTTCAGAAATCCCTGCACAGGGTGGTGCTGGCTGGGGTGAGGAGTTTGCTCTGGTTTCTTTGTTTCTGTCGGTACCAGCTCTGCTCTTCTAGTCCTTGCCTAAACAAAGGCAAAAAAAATAATCTGTTGTGTTGTTTTTCTTTTTTAAATTGCATCATCCCTCCTGTTTTCCTGAGTGTTGTTTATTTGGGAGCACAGTTAATCCTTCAAGGATTAAAGGGAAAGGAAAGGTTGGGATGTTCACCCTTGTTTTAGGGGGGAATGAGGAGAGGGAGAGGTGCTTGCCCCATTTTTGGGAGGGAATGAAAAAGGGGAGAGGTGCTTGCCCAATTTTTGGGAGGGAATGAGGAGAGGGATAGGTGTTTGCCCCATTTTTGGAAGGGAATGAGAAAGGGGAGAGGTGTTTGCCCCATTTTTGGGAGGGAATGAGGAGAAGGATAGGTGTTTGCCCCATTTTTGGGAGGGAATGAAAAAGGGGAGAGGTGCTTGCCCAATTTTTGGGAGGGAATGAGGAGAGGGATAGGTGTTTGCCCCATTTTTGGAAGGGAATGAGAAAGGGGAGAGGTGTTTGCCTCATTTTTGGAAGGGAATATGAAGAAGAGGAGCAGTTCCCCCAGGGAAAGCCAGGAAGAAGACTTTGAGCAGGTGGGACCCTCCTTTCCCACCATGGGGGCTGTGATTCCATCTTTTCCTGGGTAGGACCCTCCCTTCCCACCGTGGGGGCTGTAATTCCTTGTTTTCCTTCTGGAAATTCTGTTTTTGGCCCGAGCTGCAGCCCCCATTTCCATCCACGCTCACGGCACCGCCTTTGATTGCAGCTGCATCCCGAATTCCCCTCGTCTGCTCTCTCTGGCAGCAGGAAAATGCCAAATCCAAGCCCTCCCTGCAGTTCCCAGCAGTTCTGGAGTCCTTTTCCAGCTCAGCTCAGCTGCTGCTTTGCCCTTTCTGCTCAGATGTGAGATAAGGAAGGAGCCGAGCGCTGCTGACTCAGTTTGGGGTTTGTCCTTCCTGCCCTCCCACACTGCACCTGCACGCCCAGAAACCTTCACCCCACAGCCCCCTCACGGGTTTTCCAACCCCAAAAAATCCCTTTTCTGCTGCTGCAGGAGCTGAGAAAAGCCCTTGGGTTTGTAGGGGGGTGTTTTAGGGAGATGTGGGCAGCACAAAGGGATCGCCGGGGTTTGCTCGGTGCCGCCTTTTCCAGCCTGAGTCACCCGACCTTTCCCTGGGAATGCTGCAGAAACAGCAGGACATCCCAATAAACACCAGGATCATCCTGAGAAACACCCCCAGAGATCCCATTCCACCTGCAGGGCTGAGCTTGGCAGGGTTTGCCTTGTCTGCATCCCAAACCAAGGAGAAAATCCTCATAAATCCACACAAAACATCCCCATCCGTAAAAACCTCCAGACAAAACATCCCCGTCCATAAAAACCCCAACCCCCTGGATTTGGGATTGTTTTGGGGCTTGTTTCCCAGCAAGGCAGGGCCACGTGTTCTCTGAGCTCAGGGTTTGGGTGGTTTGTCAGAATTCTGAGAAGTTCAGAGCTGTCAAAGCAGAAAATGCTCATTTTGGGATGGCTCAGCTGAACCTTTTTGGGGGAAATAGGAAACACTGCCTGGAAGAGCTGCTGAACCCATAGAAAAACTGGGAAAAGCCCAGGAAATTGCAGCTCTTGGAAGTGAAATCACTGATGAAGGATTTGGGTGAAAACCCCAAGATTTCAGGGAAAACCCAGCAAACTGAGAAGGGATTTTGGGCAGCAGCGAAACATCCGTGGTTTGTAAGAAACCTTTTCCTTCCTCCTGCACTTGAGCTCACCAGCAGAAAACTGATTTTTAAAACTGGTTTTTTCAACTTAGAACTGAAACCTGAAACTTAAAACTGATTTTTAATTGGTTTAAACTTTTTTTTTTGAGGGTGGGAAAGCCTCAGGCTTTATCCTCAGTCTCCAAACACATGGAACAAGCTGGAATTGCTGATCCTTTGCTCCTTCCCTCCTGCATGTTGATTTTCCTCCCTCAGAGAGTTGACACCTCTTTGTTTTCCCAGGTTTTGGGGGAATTTGAGCTCAGTTTTCCCACAGAGGGGGATCCCAGCCCCTGGGAAAAGGGGTTGGAATGTTTTTATCCGGGTGCACATCTGGGAAAGGCATCACAGGCTGGGAACGACTCCAGCCGCAGTTCCCAGCCCCAATTTCAGGATTTTGGAGATTCCCAGAGCAGCTGTGGCTGCCCCTGGATCCCTGGAAGTGTCCAAGGCCAGCTGGGAGCCACCTGGGATTTGGGAACGTGGAGGAGCTTTGGGCTGGAGCTGCTGAAGGAGGTGACAGGGGAGTGACAAATGTGCAGGATGCCAGGCCAGGAACCTCCTGTCCTGTCCCAGGAGTCAGGACTGGTGGGCAAATTATCAAATATCAGCATTACACAATTATCAAATATCAATATTATCCAGTTATCAAATATCAGCATTATCAAATACTAATATAATTCAATTATTAAATATCAATATTGTCCAGTTATCACATATCAGCATTATCCAATTATCAAATATCAGTATTATCAAATTATCAAATATCAGTATTATCCAATTATCAAATTATCAGCATTTTCCAATTATCAAATATCAGCATTATCCAGTTATCAAATATTACAATTATCCAATAATCAAATATCGATATTATCCAGTTATCAAATACCAGCATTATCCAATAATCAAATATCACCATTATCCAATTATCAGATATCAATATTATCCAATTATCAAATATCAGCATTAGACAATTATCAAACATCTGGATTATGCAGTTATCAAATACCTGCATTGTCCAGTTATCAAATATAAACATTGTTCAATTATCCAATATCAATATTATCCACTTATCAAATATCATTATTATCCAGTTATCAAACATCAGCATTATGCAATTACCAAATATCAGAATTACCCAATATCAATATTATCCAATTATCAGATATCAATATTATCCAATTATCAAATATCAGCATTATACAATTATCAAACATCTGGATTATGCACTTATCAAACATCAGCATTATCCAATTCCCAAATATAAACATTGTCAAATTATCAACTATCAGTATTATCCAATTATCAAATACCTGCATTATCCAGTTATCAAATATAAACATTGTTCAATTATCCAATATCAATATTATCCACTTATCAAATATCATTATTATCCAGTTATCAAACATCAGCATTATCCAATTATCAAATATCAGAATTATCCAATATCAATATTATCCAATATCAAACATCAGGATTGTGCAGTTATCAAACATCAGCCTTTATCCAATTATCAAATATCAGCATTATCCAAATTATCAAATATCAGTATTATCCAAATTATCAAATATCAATATTGTCCAATTATCAAATATCAGCATTATCCAATTATCAAATATCAGAATTATCCAATATCAATATTATCCAATATCAAACATCAGGATTGTGCAGTTATCAAACATCAGCCTTTATCCAATTATCAAATATCAGCATTATCCAAATTATCAAATATCAGTATTATCCAAATTATCAAATATCAGCATTATCCAATTATCCAATATCAATATTATCCAATATCAAACATCAGGATTGTGCAGTTATCAAACATCAGCCTTTATCCAATTATCAAATATCAGCATTATCCAAATTATCAAATATCAGTATTATCCAAATTATCAAATATCAGTATTATCCAATTATCCAATATCAATCTTATCCAATATCAAACATCAGGATTGTGCAGTTATCAAACATCAGCCTTATCCAATTCTCAAATATAAACATCATCCAATTATCAAATATCAGCGTTATCCAAATTATCAAATATCAGTATTATCCAATTATCCAATATCAATCTTATCCAATATCAAACATCAGCATTATCCAAATTATCCAGTATCAATATTATCCAATATCAAACATCAGGATTGTGCAGTTATCAAATATCAGCATTATCCAATTCTCAAATATCAGCATTATCCAAATTATCAAATATAAACATTATCCAACTATCCAATATCAGTATTATCCAATTATCAAATATCAGCATTATCCAATTATCAAATATCAGTATTATCCAATTATCAAATATCAGCATTATCCAGTTATCAAATATCAGTATTATCCAGTTATCAAATATCAGTATTATCCAACTATCCAATATCAGCATTATCCAATTATCCAATATCAAACATCAGCACTCCTGCAGCTCTGATCCCTCTGCTTCTCCCTCTCTGCTGCTTCTGGAAATCTCTGGTGCCAGCAGTTTCCTCACGTGGCACCAGAGCTGTGCCACGTGCCCACAGCCCCATCCAAAAATTCCCATTTTTAACCAAAAATCTGCATTTAATGCTCTTTCCACCCCCACATTTTGGCCTGTCCTTATTTCATCCCTCGGGACACGTTCCCACCCTGCGTCCCCGCAGACTCCCACGGTGACATTTGGGAATTTGGGAATTTGGGGGTTGGGGGTTGTGTCCCCAGGGCTGTGGGGACAGAGCGGGGTCAGAGCCAGCTTTGGGGCTGGGATGGGATCCTCAGCACCTGCCACGGGCTCTGCTCCACCTTTTTTGGGATTAAAGGATATTTTTCCTGCTCTTTTCACACCCAAAGAGGAAAACTGGGATGAGTGTGAACGTGACTCATGTGCCAGGGAAGGATTGGGAAGAGGAGGAGGAGGAGAAGGTGGAACAGGAGGAGGAGGAGCCACTCGGTGCCAAGGACTTCACTCCTCCTGCTGCTGCCTTTTTTTAGCCCTAGTAGCAGCTGAATTCCCAAACTGGAATTCCAAATTCCCAAATTTTTTCACAGCATGCTAAATTCTGCCTCTTCTCCCTCTATTTTTAGCTCTGGGAGACTCCAGGTAGGAGCAGCTCTAATTAATCTCAACTGAGGGACTGGAGGCAAAGTTGAGCACCTTTGGGTGGTGCAAAAAGCACTCAAAAGTGAATTTTGGGCAAATAAAACCTGAATTTAGGTGGTTGGGGGGGTTGGATTTTTTTGACCTGGAGTTTTAAATTCAGCTCTTAAATGCAGATGGCTTTGCAGCAGGTTGGGTGTGTGGGTGTTGACTTTAATATAGTGAAATTTGAGATAAAAATACATCAAAATTAACAGTTCACAAGCAAAAATAAACTGGATTAAAAGTAGTTGGAATGGGTGAGTAGGAGGAGAACAGGATCAGCTGTGTCACCTCAGTGTCCTGGCACTGAGCTCCTCCTAATTTCACCTGCTAAATGAAGATGCTAATTAGGCAGGGATTGCACAGGGCCAGGTCTGGCCAGCTCAGGTGAGCCTCTCCTTCATCCTTATCCCAGTTTATCCCAGTTTAGTAGGGAATGGGGATCCTGGAGCAGCTCTGTGTCCCCATTCCAGAACGGGATGAGCCCCAATCCCCAATTCCTGCAAGGCCCTTTTGTAGGGAGTGAGGATCCTGGAGCTCCATGTCCCCATTCCAGAATGGGATGAGCCCCAATCCCCAATGCCAGCAGGGCCCTTTTATAGGGAATAGGAATCCTGGAGCAGCTCTGTGTCCCCATTCCAGAACGAGAATGAGCCCCAATCCCCAATTCCAGCAAGGCCCTTTTGCAGAGAATGGGGATCCTGGAGCAGCTCCATGTCCCCGTACCAGAATGGGATGAGCCCAAATCCCCAGTGCCAGCAGGACCCTTTTGTTGGGAATGAGGATCCTGGAGCAGCTCTGTGTCCCCATTCCAGAATGGGAGGAGGGTTTATCCTGGTTTATCCCAGTTTATCCCGGTCTGGCCACGCCAAAGTGGTGCCAAAGTGCCAACACAGCTTTTCCCAGCAGCACAGAAATGTTGTTTATCCATTTTTTTTTTTTTTAATCCAATTAGGGATGCAGATTGGGATTTGCAGCTGGGAATGCCAAGCTGAGCTCATTCTGCCACGAGCAGGGGACACTTTTCCCTGTCCCAGGTTGCTCCATCCTGGACATTTCCAGGGATCCAGGGCCCAGCTGCTGCTTTTCCTCCTCCACCCATCCCCACAGTCCTGTGACTTTCCCTCCCCAGCTTTGTTTTTATTGCTGCCGGAGCTCCAGAGGGTGACAGCGATGACAAAGCCACCCTAAATCATCCCTAAACCCCACGAGGCCTCATCCCAAGCGGGATGATCCCATGGGTTCGGATCCTGGTGATTCCTCTGCACTTGTTCCACCATCAAACCCCAGCAGAGGCTGCAGCTTCTCCAGGAATCCCAGCCCCTCCCCACCCTCACAGGCAGGAATCCAAAACCCTTGGGCTGCTTCATCCCAAAACACAGAGAGTTTGGAGACCCTCGGGCTGCTCCATCGCCAAATCCTAAAACCCTCGGGCTGCTCCATCCCTAAATCCCTTGGAAGCCATTCCCTGTTTCCTGGCACCCTGTAAATAACCCTCCACCTCCCTGCCAGCTCCTGGGAGCTGTAATCAGCTCTCTCCAAAGCCTCTCTCCTCCAGGAATTTTACCTCTTCCCCTATCCCTGTTTTTCCCCAACCTGCAGCAGATAATTTTCTAAATTTAAACCCCAGCCAGCCCAAAGTTGCCCGTGACCCCAAGACAGCTCCCTCACGTGCCTCCCTCCCCAGCCCTTTCACACAGTGGGGAAAATTCCCTTTTTTAGCCTGGCCGGCCGCTGGCAGCAGCCCCAGCCCTGAGCTCAGCCCTGGAGCTCTGCCAGCCCAGCGTGACCGAGAGAAAAGAACCTTCAGCTTCCTCCCGTGGCAGATCCAGCCCCAGCAGGGAGCTGCAGACCCTCACATGACGCTGCAGTCATCGGCCTTTCCCAAAAAGCCGCGGTTTTGCGGGAAAACGGCCGCGGTCACACGGCGCTGCTGGGCTCGTTGTGCCGAAACAAGTGCAGAGGAGTCATCAGGATGCAAACCCATGGGATCATCCCGCTTGGGATGAGGCCTCGTGGGGTTTAGGGATGATTTAGGGTGGCTTTGTCATCGCTGTCACCCTCTGGAGCTCCGGCAGCAATAAAAACAAAGCTGGGGAGGGAAAGTCACAGGACTGCGGGGATGGGTGGAGGAGGAAAGAGCAGGGGGTGTCACTCATGTGATGGCCGTGCCCCAAAGGTCACTCACGTGGCCAGGGAACGGGAAAGGGCCGGGAATGAGCTGGGCCTCCATGCCAGCAGGGCCCTTTTGTCGGGAATGGGGATCCTGGAGCAGACCCTCATGCTGCTCCATCCCTGAATTCCCAATCCTGGTGGGTTTGGGGTTTTTTGCAGCTCTGTGTAATGGATGTGAGGCTGCTCTTTAATTAATTAAAAGCATGATTTGACTAAGGCTGAGTTCCAGGGGTGCATCCTCCATCCCAAATCCCATCCCCAGCGGGCACATCCATGAGCACAAATCCTGCATTTTTGGGGACGGGAAGGAAGACAAAAGCAGCAAAACTTCGGTCCTGGAAGGGTAAATGCAGCCCTGAGGGGTTTATGGGGTCCTGGAAGGGTGAATGCAGAGTTTATGGGGCCCTGAAAAAATAGAGAGGGTCCTGAGAGGTAAATGTGGTCCTGCAAGGGTGAATGCGGCCCTGAGGGATTTATGGGGTCCTGGAAGGGTAAATGCAGTCCTGAGAGGTAAATGGGATCCTGGAAGGGTAGAGAAGGTCCTGAGAGGTAAATGTGGTCTTGGAAAGGTGAATGTGGCACTGAGAGGTAAATGGGGTCCTGGAAGGGTAAATGCGGTTCTGAGAGATAAATGGGGTCCTGAGAGGTAAATGGGGTCCTGGAAGGGTACAGGGCCCTTTTGCAGGGAATGGGGATCCTGGAGCAGCTCTGTGTCCCCATTGCAGAACAGGAATGAGCCCAAATCCCCATTTCCAGCAAGGCCCGTTTGTAGGGAATGGGGATCCTGGAGCATTCTGTGTCCCCATTCCAGCCGGGAGCTGGAGCTGGGTGTTCATCCCAAAGTTGTGGGGTTCAGGTTTTGGGGTTTTGCTTCCCAGCAGGGCTGAGTTCTCCCACTCCAGGTGAATTCCTGCCTTAGGGAAAAGATTCTCCCTTGGGGTTCTGAGGCTTCATTAGCAAAGGGCTGTTAATTATGGGGCTGCTCCTGGGAAATCGGGGAGAAGGAGATTCCAGCCAAGCCTGAGCTCCCTGGAGCAGGAGGAAAGGAAAAAAGGGTGAATTCCTTGGGGATGCTTCAGGTTTCCCTGGATTTTAAGGTCTGAATGGACTGAAGTGGGATGGAGCAGCTCCAAAGGGTCCGTGCATGCTGTTGGTGGGACATGGGATGGCTTAAAATCCATTCCTGAGCAGAGCCCAGGAGTTTTTAGGAAGTTTTCAGGGAGTTTTCCCACCCTGCGATGGCTCCTGGTCCCACGCCACAGAAATCTTGAGGTCTGAAAGGAGGTGAAGGGAGGGAAAAAAAGGCAAAAAAAGGGAATAAAAACTTGCTGCAGTCAGGGAAAAATTCAATGGCTCATTGAGGCGCGGAGCTGCTGCTGCAGGAAGTGTGAAGGGAAAATGGAGCCGGCTTTGTTCTTGCCCAGACAAGGAGCGAGCCGCGGCCCCAACAGCCGCGCTCTGTTCCCAAAAACCATGAGGTCATCCCGAAAAGCAGGAACCGGCTCTGGGATAGCGATCCCGGCTCCCCCGCCCGGCTCCCCCCGCTTTTCCTGGCTCCGGGCTCGCTCCGCCGAGGTGTCGGTGGCTCCTGGCCCCGCTCCAGCCGGGGGGAGCGGCTGCATCCCTGAATCCCAAAACACAGAGGGTTTGGAGACCCTCGGGCTGCTCCATCCCCGAATCCCAAAACCCTCGGGCTGCTCCATCCCTAAATGAGAGGGTCCTGAAAGATAAATGGGGTCCTGAGAGGTAAATAGAGTCCCGAGGGGTAAATGGGGTCCTGGAAGGGTAGAGAGGGTCCTGAGCGGTAAATGGGGTCCTGGAAGGGTAAATGGCACTCAGCCGCTGGGTGTTGGAGGAGTGGCAGCTCGCAGCTATGCGAGGAATGGGAGGAATTCCCGGGATCAGCGCGTGTTTCCGCGCTGCCGTCAGCCGTGCCGCGGCGGGCAGGTGGCACCGCGGGCCGGAGCCGCCCGGGAGCCGTGCCAGGGCCGGTTCCCGGCGTGGCCGTCAGGCCGGGACAGGCCCGGCTTCCCGACCGGTTTCACCCTCGTGACCGCGATCCCGAGGCCGCGTTTCGGTTGGGAAAGGCAGGGAAAGGTTTGGCTGAGCCCGGGGAAAAGGCAGGGATGGGGCTGGGGGATGCGCGCCTCCTCCATCCCGCCGGGAATAAATCGAGGGATAAATCGAGAAATAAATGGATGAAAGGGCAGAGGCTGCTCGGAGCCAGCCCAGAGCCGTGATGGGAGAGGAGGAGGCGTCTCCTCCAGCACGGAGCCGCTGCTGAGTCACGGCTCGGCAGAGCCAGCGCTGCTGTCACCGCTCTGTCACCGCTCTGTCACCGCTCTGTCACCCGCCGCTGCTGCGCGCGGCTGACTCAGGAGCTGCGCGGGTTTGCGCTGCTTTTCCCCGGGAAAACAGCCCAAATCGGGACTTTGGCAGCCTGGCGGGCGCACGGGCAGCGCTCGGGAACAAAGCGGCGCCGTGGGACGCGGAGGGGCCGCTCCGGCCGTCACTCGGTGCTGCCGTGACGTCGGGGCTGTGCAGGACACCGGGAGGGTGGCACCCGCAGCGTTTGGGGGAGTGTGAGCACAAAACACGGGGTTTGTGACGGTGTGAGCCTGGAAATTTAGGGATGGAACCCAGGAGAGATTTGGGGCTGCTCCTGAGTCAGACCGTGCTGCTGAGGACGTGGCTCTGAGCATTCTGCTTTTAGTCCAGAATATCCAAGCAGGTTTAAAATACCAAATCCTGATCATTCCTGGGTTTACCCTGACCTCAGTGCTTTCCCTAAAACAGGCAGGGTAAATGCCTGTTGTAGGGGGGGTTTGTGTCCCAGCCAGACTCTCCTGAGATGTGTTTGCATCATTCCCAACCCTCTCACCTGCACTCCGGGATCCCGGACTTCCCAACCTCCCTCCCGGCTGTGTCCTTGCCCTCGGGCCGTTGATCCCTCCCTGCCCGTGTTGCCTGAATTTGTATCGATTTCCCGTGGTTTTAGTGCTGCTGGGAAACCTTTCTGTCAGTGTTCCCTGGGCTGGGAGGAGCAGGGAGAGCAGCCCGGGGAGCTGCGGTGGCTCCATCCCTGCTGGAAAAGCTCCCGGCTCTTTGTGAGGAGCAGCGCCACCAGAGCCATTCCCGAAAATCTCTTTGTCCCAAACGCTGCTGCCGGGATCAGCCGGGAAGCGCTGCTGCAGAATTGAGGAAGATTTGTTTGTGCTGAGCAGGGCTGGGGGTGACTCAGCGGGAGCAGAGCCGGGCCTGGTGCTGAGTCACGGAGCAGAGCCAGCGAAGGGAAGAGTCAGCGCTGGCCCGGCTCCAGCAGCAGCAGGAGGTGGGACCAGGCCAAGCTCCAGAGGTTTGCCCCCCTGGCAGAAGGAATTCTGGCTCTGTGGGGGTCGTTTCTTCACTTGTGGAGGATGTACAGCAGACCTGGGTGTCCCCACTGTCCTGTGCTTCCTGCCCAGGCCTGGCTGCAGACGTCACGTCCCAGTCTTTTCCCAAGCACTGATTTCCTTAAAAAATGGGCACAGGGACCATGGAGCTGGATCCAAACCGGAGCAGTGCTGGATCCAAACCAGGGCAGTGCTGGATCCAAACCAGGGCACTGCTGGATCCAAACCAGGGCATTGCTGGATGAACAGCAATGGATCCACAGCCAGGGCAGTGCTGGATCCAAACCAGAGCACTGCTGGATCCACAGCAATGGATCCACAGCACTGCCCTGGTTTGGATCCACAGCAATGGATCCACAGCACTGCCCTGGTTTGGATCCACAGCAATGGATCCACAGCACTGCCCTGGTTTGGATCCAGCACTGCCCTGGTTTGGATCCATTGCTGTGGATCCAGCACTGCCCTGGCTGTGGATCCCTCGCTGTGGATCCAGCACTGCCCTGGCTGTGGATCCTCAGGATGCTGCAGGGACAGGGATGGGGGTGGGAACAGCTCCCAGAAGTTCTCTGAACTCTCCCTGGGCTGATTCATCAGCTCCGTAAACAGGAAGCTGAGAAAGTACAGGCAGGTGATCCTGTGCTGCTGCAAACACTTGGAAACACAAATTCCTTGCATTTTTTTCCCCCAGCTGCCTGCTAACTCTTGTCCAGGTGAGCTGTTCTGGCAGTGTCTGCAGCAGGAAGGGCTCTCAGGGTCATGGCAGGGCTTTAGGAGGAGCTGGACTTTGACACGGAGCTTTTCCCTGCTCCTAATCCCATTGCAGAACCTGGGACTGGGAGGGATTCAGATCCCCCTGTGCAACAACACCGACTGCTGCTTCTCTCTGCTCTGGGGAGGGAAAAAAGGCCCTGCTGGGAAGAAGGAAACTGGGATTCACTGGGATGCAGCTGGGGAGCTGCAGCTGCGCTGTTTTGGAGCGCCTCAAACCGGAGCAGGAGCTCCTTCCCCAGGGAACAGCCTCCTTCCTGCTCCCGTTTTCCACAGAACCAGACCTGATTTCACCCTGGCAGCTTCCCCGTGCTGGCTTGACTTAACTTCCAGGACGGGAGAGGCGGAGATTTCCAACCAGCCCCGCTAATTCAGGGAATCCTCCCGCGGGAAGCCGGGAACGCGGGGCTGCAGCGCCGGTTCCCGAGTGCTGCTCGGGGATTGAGGAGCTGAGAACACGCCGGCACGCGGCTGCCAAGCAAAATAATCCCTGAGAGTGCCCTTGTGGTCTGGAATAAACTCCCAAAATGTCTAAACATAGGCGAGACAGCGAGGATTTGGGCTGGGACGGGCGCTCCCACCCCGATCCCGCCGGGAACGCTCGGCTTTGAAGCTACCAGGCCCGGGGAGAAGGTTGGAGGAGCCTCTAATTAAGCCATGGAAGGGCTGCAGTGGGCGGCTGGCGGGGCCGGGAGCGCCGGCGGGATCCGAGGCCATGTTTGCTTTGGCTCCTTCTCCTCCTGGAATCGTCTCCGGCTCTGGTGGGGGGTGGGAGCTGCCCCCTGTGCCCTGGGAAGGAGCAGTCACGGGCTGAGTCACCCCAGGGGCGGCTGGGACACCTCCACAGGGGTGTCACAAAGGGAACAGGCTGGGGGTGGTGTCTGGCCAGGGGATTTGGTGTGGCCGGAGCTGCCTCCAGGACAGGGGGGAATGTTTGGGTCTGGTGGAAAAAATCCTTCAGTTCCTGCTGTGAAACCGAGGAATGGGGTGCAGGGACACGGCCCCATGGGCAGGTGGGACCTAAATCCCATGGGAAGGTTGGACATGTGGGAAGGTTGGATACAAATCCCAAGGGCAGGTGGGACACAAATCCCATGGGAAGGTTGGACATGCGGGAAGGTTGGACCTAAATCCCATGGGCAGGTTGGACACAAATCCCATGGGAATGTTGGACACAAATCCCATGGGCAGGTGGGACACAAATCCCATGGGCAGGTTGGACACAAATCCCATGGGAAGGTTGAACATGCGGGAAGGTTGGACAGAAATCCCAAGGGCAGGTGGGACCTAAATCCCATGGGAAGGCTGGACACAAATCCCATGGGCAGGCTGGACACAAATCCCATGGGCAGGTTGGACACAAATCCCATGGGAAGGCTGGGCACAAATCCCATGGGAAGGTTGGACATGTGGGAACGTTGGACCTAAATCCCATGGGCAGGTTGGACACAAATCCCATGGGAAGGTTGGACATGCGGGAAGGTTGGACCTAAATCCCATGGGCAGGTTGGACACAAATCCCATGGGAAGGTCGGATGTGGTCCCAGGGACACAACCCCATGGGCAGGTTGGACATGACCCACATGCAGGTGTCACCTGCCCAGGTGCCAGGGACACCAAAGCCACCAGGGCTGCTCCAGAGGGGTCCAGGAGCCCCCAGAGCCCCCCTGGGTGCCCAGCCCGGGGCTGTCCTGGGGCACAGCTTCCCTTCCACAGAACCAGACAGATTTTTCCGCTCTCTCAGCAGAGCTTTTAACAGAACTCCCTGGAAAGGGGATCCTGAGGGCTCCTTCAGGGAAAGGGGAACTTGAAACAACCTCAGGAAGCACCAGTGGGGCCACCAGAGCTCTTTTTGCACGTGGCCATGAGGTCAGTCCTGAGCTGGGTGTGGGTGTGTGTAGTTATGATATTTTATGAAAAATCCTTTGTTAAGATTTTTCCCTCCTGCGGAGCTGGAAGCCTCAGGAAGGGAATGTAAACAATAACAATCTGCTGCTGTAGAATGCAGCAGGTTCATCTTCCGTTGCTCCATGTGGATTGTTTTCAACTGATAACAAATCACACCACGTGTGCCGAGGCTGTGAGCAGTCACAAGATTTTGTTATGCATTCTGTTCTGTTCTTGTTCTTTCAAGCCTTCTGATGATTTTTTTTTCTCTCTGTTCTTTTAGTATAGTTTTAATGTAGTATTTTAATATAATATATATCATAATATAATCAATCAGCCTTCTGAAAAATAGAGTCAAGCCTCGTGTCTCCACACACAGAGAGTTCCCAACAGCTGTGGGATGGGATGAGCTCTAAGGTCCCTTCCCAGCCATTCCATGATGCTGGGATGGAGCTGGAGCAGCTCCTCACCCTGCTCCAGCCCCTCTGTGTCCCTGCTCTCTGCAGGATTCTGCTGTGCTGGGGCTCGGAGCCGATGGCAGAGAATGTCCACGACTAACAACATAGCGCAGGCCCGCAAGCTGGTGGAGCAGCTCCGCATCGAGGCCGGGATCGAGAGGATCAAGGTGAGGATGGCTGTGGGAAGGTGCTCTGAGTGACAAAACTGTCTTTTGTCCCCTTAAAAAAGGAGATAAGCTCAGAAGTTTCTCTCCTTAATGAAGTGAAAAGGTGTGTCTAGGGATTTGGGAGATTTCACCTCAAACTTGAGGATTGGACAGGAGTTAAAAAGTCTGGCTTGGGCAATTTACTAGAAAAAGAAGAGAACAAAGAAACGAATGGCTTTTGTGAAGTGTCTTACTTAGGGGCAAGGGGGCTTCTAGAAAGAATTTGTTATTTTGCCTTTTACTGAAACCTTTTTGTTTCCAACACTGCCGCAGAAGCCATCCTGCTGATTTTGTGCCTTCTAAAGTAGCTGAGCTATCTTGGGTGTGAAATAGATCTCCAAGAGCTTTTGAAACCTGGCTCAAAAAGACTTCTAATTCAGATGGGAGTGGGAAGAATCCTGGATTTCCCCCAGCAGGATGTCCCCAGAGTTCCAGGATTCCCTCCAAGGAAGTCAGAGAGGGTCTCTCCATCAGGATTTGGTGACAAGGACAAATGGGTTTGGATGGAAAAAGGGGAATTTTAGGGTTGGTGGACAGAAGGAATTCTCTCTCTCTGGCACAAAGCAGCTCTGGCTGCCTCTAGGATCCCTGGAAGTGCCCAAGGCCAGGCTGGATGAAGCTTGGAGGAAAAGAGGAACCTCCAGATGTGGCTCCACCTCTGCCCTTTGTCATTAAGGAAACTGAAATTAAAAAATGGGATCGGGAAATCTCCGGAGCCTCCAGCAGCTCCCTGAGGATTTGGAGCCTCCTCTGATCCCTCCAAGCTCTCCCTTCCCAAAAAACCAGCTTGGAACTAAACCAAGCAGTGCCTTAAACAATGGATCCTGAGGTTTTCCAGACCTTAACAAGAGGCTGCACTCAGGGAATCTTTCCTTCACTTTTTCATCCCAAATCCCTGAAAAACACAGCTACAATAATATCCCTTTTAAATCCTTAAGGGAAAAGCTGGATGGAAATCCCCCAAAATCCTGCAAGCACTGGTGACTCCAAGCTGGGAATATTTCCATAAATTCCTACTTTTTTCTCCAATATCCAGGTCTTTAAAGCATCCTCAGAGCTCATCCCGAATCCCTGAAAAACACAGATACAATATTCCTTTTAAATCTCCCAGCTGGGGTATTTCCCCTCACTGTAAACTCTGATTTTCCACCTCCAATTCCCACTTTTCTCCTCATCTCCCCAAAATTTCTGTTGGGAAAAGCTGGGATGTCAAACCCCAAAAATCCCAGAAGTGTTGGTGGTGACTCTGAGGTGCGATTATCCCCCAAATCCCTGCGATTATCCCCCAAATTCCTGCTTTTTTTTTATCCCCAAAATCCAGGTCTCCAAAGCATCCTCGGAGCTGATGAATTACTGTGAGCAGCATGCTCGGAATGACCCGCTCCTGGTGGGAGTTCCTGCTTCTGAGAATCCCTTTAAGGACAAAAAACCCTGTATCATCCTATAGCTGCGGATCCCTCCGGAAGGGAATCCCCATCCAGCCTCTGGATCCAGGCTCCTCCACACCTCCACCTGCACCCAGGGGTAAAAACTCAACGCTGGCTTCAAACAGAACTTAAAAATTCCCGAGAAAAAAGAAAAAAAAAAAAAAAACAAACAAACCAAGAAAACAAAAAAAATCCCCCCCAAAAAACGCCCAAAAAACATCCTGAAAACATAAATTTGGAAGCGGGGGTTTTTTAGGGAAGGGGTGGCTGCTTCATGGGAAGGAAAGTAGGATTAAGAATTGGAATCAGGATTTTAAAATTTACCCAGGGTTGAAGGGAGGAAAGGAAGGAGGGGGTGGGATTTTTTTATTGGGATATTTGGATTTGGGAAAGGGGTGGTGGAGGAGGAGGTGGGAGGGTCATTCCCAGTGGGATGTGAGAGCTGGACCTGGATCCAATCAGAGCCCAATCAGCAGGAATTTCCTCTGGAGAAGGGGTGAGGTGGGAACTATTTTGTAGAAAATCAGTACAAAAAAAAAAAATAAAAAAAAAACCCCAAAACCCCCAAATCCAGCTGGAAAAATCCCTGTTGGGAATGGCCAAAGGGAGGCTGGGGAGGCTTTTCCCTGCATCCCACAGCTCTGCTGGGATCCAGGGATGGCCCTGTGGGGGAATTCCCAGCTGGGAGAGATCCCAGGAGGAATTTTAGGGAGCCCCAGGGATGGGGAGGCCAGGATCTTTGGGGGGTCTCTGTGCTGTTCCCAAATTCAGGGAGGGAGGGAAGAGAAGGGAAGGAGCTTCCTGGTGCATCCAGAATCTTGGAAAAATCGACTTTTGGGGGAGTTTCAACCCGAATCAGCAAATTCCCAGGTTTTCCCATCTCCCTTTTCCACACTGGAATTCTTCCCACTAAGTCCAGGGCCTGGGAAATGCCCAGGGAAGTTTAGGGCAGGTGGGGAGGGGGAGTGGAAGGATCAGTTCTGTTCCCATCCCTTGGGAATCTGGGACTGGGATTGAAGTGGGAGTGCTTGGATCTCACGGGGATGACCCAGCACGGAGGGGAGAGCAGGAAAAGGGGAGCAGGGAAAGGGGAACAGGAAAAGGGAGCAGGGAAAGGGGAGCAGGGAAAGGGGAGCAGGGAAAGGGGAACAGGGAAAGGGGAGCAGGAAAAGGGGAACAGGGAGAGGGGAGCACGGAAAGGGGAGCGGGAAAAGGGGAGCAGGAAAAGGGGAGCAGGAAAAGGGGAGCAGGGAGCAGGGAAAGGGAGCAGGGAAAGGGGAACAGGAAAAGGGGAGCAGGGAAAGGGAGCAGGGAAAGGGGAACAGGAAAAGGGGAGCAGGGAAAGGGAGCAGGGAAAGGGGAACAGGAAAAGGGGAGCAGGGAAAGGGAGCAGGGAAAGGGGAGCAGGAAAAAGGGGATCAGGGAAAGAGCAGCAGGGAAAGGGGGATCTGGAAAAGGGGAGCAGGGAAAGGGGAACAGGAGATGCTTCCATGGAGCCCTTGGGTGGATGCTCAGGAAAGCTGCAGGAATTCCGTGGAGTGGCCACTGGATCTGTGGGGAAGGGACAGATCCCGGGATTCAGGTGCAGTGTCCGAGCCCAATCCATGTCCCCAGGGCCCGTCCTGGGGCTCAGCAGCTCCTGGGAGACATTCCCAGAATCCCAGAATCCACGAGGCTGGGAAAGATTTCCCAAGACCACCGTAGGGAGAGGCCATTCCTGGTTATCCCGAGCACAGGTTTTTGGGAAGAGAAGGGATAAAAACAAGCCAGCCACACCTCATGTGAAATCCTGGGAGTTTCCCCATTCCCTCCAAAGCTTTGGATTGGCTTAGGAATGTCAGGGACCCCTTAACGGGACAGAGAGCAATTCCCATGGGAAAAGATTTGCGATTCCTTGGATTCCCAGTAAATCCCCGCGGCCCAAACTGGTGCTGCTGGGCGGGGTCACTGGTGCTGCTGGGCACCGGGAGCTGCTCCAGCCCTTTTCCAGAGGGGGATGGAATTCCCAGGGGGCCGCCCCGTGTCCCCTCCTCGGCTGCAGGAATGTCGCTGTTCCTTGTTTTCAGTCCGCCGTCATTTGCCTTTGCAACGAAGTCGGGGAAATGCCACGTTTTTAACACTAAAGCTGTGCGGCTTTTCCTGGGAATGCTCCCCGCTGTGTCCCGGGATTCCAGGGCTCGGGAATGTCCCCCCATCCCTTGGGGGAGAGCAGAGCAGGGAAAACGGGATCATTTCCCAGGAATTTCCCTGGCTGTCCCTCTGCCCCAGCAAAGCCTTTTCTGGAGAGTTTGATCCCAAATCCCAAATCCCATCCCGCTCCAAGCTCCGCCCGCCGGGAATCACGCGGCCACTCCCGAGTCCAGCCCGGGATTCCTTCTCCAGGAGGGAATTCCCTCTTGTCCTTAATCTCTCGGACAGTTCCAGCCTTATTTTTCTACTCCAGATCTGATTCTTCCTCTGTGTTCGAGACCAGAGCTTGGTGCTATCCTTGGAGCCGGGGCTGGAGCCGGGAATTCTTCCTCTTCCTCCTCCTCCTCCTCCTCAGGGGCTCCAACCCCCCCATCCCGGGAGAATCCCGTGGGATGTGAATCCCAAGGGATGCTGGGTCAGACGCTTTGGGGTCGCTCTGCCTCCCCCATCCCGGGGTCCTGCCCCAGCCAAAGGCATGCTGGAGCCGGGAGAAGGGAAAAGGGGAAAAGGAGCAGGGAAAAGGGGTTGGGAAAAGGGATGGGAGAAGGGAAGAGGGATGGGAGATGGGAAAAGGAGCCAGGAAAAGGGGCAAGGAGTTGGGAAAAGGGGTTGGGGAAAGGGAAAAGAGGTTAGGAGAAGGGAAAAGAGATGGGAGAAGGGAAAAGGGGTTGGGAGAAGGAAAAAGGAGCCGGGAAAAGAGGTTTGGAAAAGGGAAAAAGGAGTTGGGAGAAGGGAAAAGGGTTTGGGAGAAGGGGTGGGAGAAAGGAAAATAGCTGGGAAAAGTGAAAAGGAGCCAGGAGAAGGAAAAGGGTCAGGGAGAAGGGAAAAGGGGTTGGGAAAAGGGAAAAGGGGCTGGGAAAAGGGACAGGGAGAAGGGAAAAGGAGCCAGGAGAAGGGGCAGGGAGCTGGGAGAAAGGCCATGGAGCATCTCCCATGGGATCCCTGGATACCGGGGGTCCCACAGGGAGCTGGGGGTGGGAGCTGCTGGTGTCTCCATGGGTGACTCGTTTTTGTTGGGAAAAAAAATCCTTAATTTTTCTTTTCTTTTTTTTTTTTTTCTTTTTTTTTTCCCCTTTTTTTTTTTTTTTTTCCATTCCCAGAATTTTCTCCGTGTCGGAGTAAATCCGTGCTCATGCTGTGGGTGTTTTTGTATGGCAGAAATAGAAGTGCAGATTCCCAGTAGTTGCTTGTACTTTGTTTAGTGCATTTGCCAAATAAGTTTATTTAAAAAAAAAAAAAAAAAAAAAAAAAAAAAAAAGGAAAAAGGAGGAAAAAAAAAAAAAAAAAAAAAAAAAAAGGGGAAAAAGGAGGGGGAAAAAACACAAAAAAAGACTTTTCAGAACTTTCTAAGTGCTGGAAGGGGGAGCAGAAGGAGCTGCAGCCCAGCTCCACAAAAGCCTTTTTTTTTGGGATTTAACCACATGCCCAGATCTCTCCGGCCTTTCTTTATGGGATGTGGTGAAGCCAGTGCCAAAAATAGAAATCTGGGAATAAAAGGGCCAGGGAAACATTGCTCCTGTTCCAGTTTTCCTGCCTTTGCCTCGCCCTCCCCTCCCTGTCTCGGGGGAAGGAGCCGGGACACCCCGGAGCCTCTGGCTCTCCCAAATGACCCCTTTTTATTTTTTCCCCCCCCTAAAGTCCTTAAAAATCCACCTTTATTTAACAAAATCCCAATAATTCATTTACTCCGAGCCCTCGTGGGATCCTTGGCGCTCCTCGTTTTCTCCTTCTCTCTGGTCTATCATTCAAATGATCATTAATTATTATTATTATTCTTATTTGCCAAACTCTGATCTCGTTGCCAAACTCCAATCCAGGTTTTTTCCGGACTGTCCTTAGGAAGTGCTCGGTGTCTGTGCCGTAGGCTCCTCATCCGTCTGCAATTCCCGGTTTGGTTTTTACTTTTTTTTTTTTTTTTTTGGGTTTGTTTTGTTGATTTTTCCCCTTTCTCGTGTGCCATAGCCCCGACCCCTCCTCGCACCGTGTTTAATATTTCGTGGAATCGTTGTTCCCCGGTGAATGGATAACACAATAAAAAAGGCTCACTTTGCATTTTGCCAATTTCCTCTGCCTGCCTGTGCTGAGCTGAGGGCATCGGGAATTCCGGATCCTCCCTCTGGCAGCCCAACCCCTCGGGAATCCCCTGTGCCCTTTTCCACCCTTGCATTCCCCTTTTCCCAGCTCCTGGATGCTCAGGTGGGATCGGGAATGCTGATTCCTGGGAATTGCAGCTCCTCGAGGATCTCAGCTCCTCCTTGGGAATCCCCCAGCTCTCAAGAATTGCCTTTTCTCACCCCCTGGATGTTCAGGTGGGATCAGGAATGCTGATCCCGGGAATTGCAGCCCCTCGAGAATCTCAGCTCCTCAGAAATCCACCCTGAGGATTCCCCTTTCCCAGCCCCTGGATGCTCAAATGGGATCGGGAATGTTGATCCCTGGGAATTGCAGCTCCTCGAGGATCTCCGCTCCTCAGAATCCCCCCTTGGGAATCCCCCAGCTCTCAAGAATTGCCTTTTCTCACCCCCTGGATGTTCAGGTGGGATCAGGAATGCTGATCCCGGGAATTGCAGCCCCTCGAGAATCTCAGCTCCTCAGAAATCCACCCTGAGGATTCCCCTTTCCCAGCCCCTGGATGCTCAAATGGGATCGGGAATGCTGATTCCAGGGAATTGCAGCCCCTCGAGGATCTCAGCTCCTCCTTGGGAATCCCTTGACTCTCAGGAATTCCCTTTTCCCACCCCCTGGAGCTCCCATCGGGATCGGGAATGCCGATTCCCAGGAATTGCAGCCCCTAAAGGATCTCAGCTCCTCAGAAATCCACCCTGGGGATTCCCCTTTCCCAGCCCCTGGATGCTCAGGTGGGATCGGGAATGCTGATCCCGGGAACTGCAGCCCCTCGAGGATCTCAGCTCCTCAGAAATCACCCCTGGGAATCCCCCAGCTCTCAGGAATTCCCTTTTCCCACCCCTGTTCTCCCCATCCCTGCTGGCTCTTGGGAATCTCCTTTTTCCCGGGAATCTCCGGAGCCGCCCCATCCCACGGGGAAAACCAAACCCAGCGCTGCATTCCTTCCTTTTTCCAGGAAAAGCGATCCCGTCCCAGCTTCCCTCTGGAAAATCAGCGGGATCCAGGCCGGGAGGAGCCCTTGGAATGCGCCGCTCCCGCTGCAGCCGCGGGCCGGGAATTGTTGGGATTTTTTTTCCGTGTCTGCTCCAAAAACGCGGCACGGGCGGGGGGACAGGGACAGGGACACAAAGTGGGATGGCAGCAGGTCCCGTGTCACCGTCCTGCCGCAGAATCCCGAACTCCCCCCGTTCCCTTCTGGACACCGGGAGCGGCTCCTCGGCCGGGAATTCGCTGCCAGCGGGTGGCGGTGCCAGCGCCAAGCGACACCGGCCGGGTGGCACCGGGCTGGGAGCGGCTAAAAATAACCTTCCCTCCTCCGCCGGGCTATTTATAGCCCGGCTGCCGCTCTAATTAACTCCCCGCTGCCCTAATTAACTCCTTGCCCTCGGAGCCGCGGCCACCGGGTGGCCCGGGGACAGCCGCGGGTCCCTCCGGTGCCACCGGGGCGGGGACAGCAGCGGGGGCCCCCCTCGGGGTCATCCCCCGCTCCCGGGGACCCCCCTGACCGCGTGGAGGATCCCACCGTGTCCCCACGCGGGTGGCACGGGGACACCCGTGACGCAACGGGGCCGCCACGGTGACATCACGGGCGGAGTGCCCGCTGCGGGCGTCACCGGCGGGGGAGGGGAGGAGAGACAGCTCCGTGCCTCAGTTTCCCCCGGTTTCCAGAGCTTGGGGATGTCGGGATGGGCCGAGCCGCCCGGGAAGGGGGGGTTGGGTGGGTGGGCGGTGCCCCCCCCCGGTTTTTTGTCCCCGATGTCGCTCGCAGGGTGGAGACGGAGCCCGGGGCCAGGAGCCGCCGGAGCCACCGGAGCCACCCAGGCCAGACTCATAAATCAGCGGCTCCGGCGCGGCTCCGGCCCTGCCCTGTCTGGCTGCGGCCGCCCCAGAGCCAGGAAAGGGCTCGGTGCCCCCCCCGTGTCACCCCCCCGGGACCTGCCACCCCCCTGGCGGTGACACGGCGGCTGCGGTGTCACCCCCGCGGGGACATTCGGGGTGGCACCTGCCCCCCCCCGCGTGTCACCGCCTCCCCCCGTGACAGCTTTTTGGGGAGGGGGGTCCAACACCCATCCTGCACCCCTAGGCTGGCTGCGACCTCCTAATTAATTATTAATTACCTAAGGGGGGGATTTTGGGGGGTCTGGGGGGGGCTTTCACCCCTCCCACCCCCGTGACACAGCCGCGGCCTGACACACCGGTCACACGAGTGGCACAGCCGCGGTGACAGCGGCGACAGGAATGGCCTCGTGACCCCGCCGCCTCATCAGTGAAACGAGCTCGGGCGGCCTGAGCCGCCCCCGGGCCTTTCCCTTCGGGATCTTCCCGGGGGATCCCGGGAGACAGCGAGACCCCCCCACCCCGAGCTGAGACCCCACAGCTGGGGGGACTGGGACAGTCGCATTTTGGGCCACCCAGAGGGTGTTGTCACCACCTTGTCCCTTGGGACCGCCAGGACACGCTGCCGGGACTGTCACACGCGCCCGTGCCTCAGTTTCCCCCGCAATCAAAACCCCAAAGGAGGGCACAGGGCACGTCCCCAAGGCACGCGACACTCTGGGATGGCCACCGTGTCCCCAGCCGGGGCTCGCGGTGTCCCTGCCCAGCCGCACGCCGTGTCCCAGCCGGGCAGGACGGGCCTGGCTCCCTGCCGGGGCCACCCTGTGCGACACCGCGCGTGTGACGGGGACACGGCGAGCTCCGGTGAGCTCGGGATGCACCGGAGCCGCTCCCCGACCCCCCCCCCCCCGCGGGTTCCGCCTCCGGGAGGGATCCCGGGGAGCCCCCGGTGCCCACAAAGGGGGGACCCCACCGGGCTTGTCCTTGTCCCCACCCCGGGAGGACGGAGGGAATTCCTCCCCCCGCGGCCGGGGGAGGGGATGGGGGCGCGGGGCTCCCCCACCCCCGCGGGCAGCCCCGGTTCCCACGGCCGCGGTTTCTGCGCGGGTGGGGGAAGCTCCAGCCCCGAGCCCGGGGGGCGGCCGTGCCTCAGTTTCCCACGGAGCTCAGCGCACCTCGTGGGTGTTTTCCTTGGAAAAACCCTTTTTCAGAGAAGGGTGGGGTGGGAATTTCTCCTCCAGCCGCAGCAGCGAGGCCACACACGGGTGGGAACCCCCAGCCCTATAAAAGGCCCCCCAGGGGAGGTGGAGCCCACCCCAAAAACCCACCCAGGAAGCGCCGATTCCACTCCCGCTCCCTTGGGAACGGCTCCAGCAGAGCACAGGGAAGAGCAAACACCAGTAACGTCAGACATTTTATTGCAAATAAATTCAGTTCCTCGCTCGGTAGAAGAATAAACTCTGGAAAAGGTTCTGCTCAGGGTCTCCAAGTGCAAAAGCAGCACCCGGGGGGTGCAGGTCCATCCGTGCAGACGTCCATAATTCCTTGAAAAAAGCAGTTTTTTGCATAAAAAAAAAAAAATTAAAAATCCAGCCCTCTGCAATCCTCGCCTCCATCGGGTCCCAGCTGCCAAAAATCGCGACAGTTTCCAGCTCCGGGGTCACTCCCCGCGCTCCGCAGCGCCCGCCCGGGGCTCCCCGGCTCCGGTCCACGCTCCAGCACAGCTCCTCGGCCGGCGGCTCCGGCCAGCGTCCACCCGGGCTCCGGCCAGCGTCCAGCGTCCACCCGGGCTCCGGCCAGTGTCCAGCGTCCACCCGGGCTCCGGCCAGTGTCCAGTGTCCACCCGGGCTGCGGCCAGCGTCCATCCAGTGTCCCCCGCCGGGCTCCGGCCAGCGTCCCCCTCCATTCCCACCGCAGCAGCCGCGCTCCCCCTTCCTCCTCTCCGGTTCAAAAGAAAAATAAAATCGGTGGGTTTTGGGCGTTGTGGGTTAGAACTGGCTGTTTCTCCTCCTTTTTTTTTTCTTTTTTTTCCCCCTGCTGTTTTTTTGTTGGGTTGTTTTGTTTTGGTTTTTGTTTTTTTTTAAGGTTTCCAATCCTCGTAGTCCAGGCCGGGCAGGGGCCGGGAGGGGCTCAGCGCTCCTGCAGACACACGAACGGCACCCACTGGTTCCTGTCGCGACTCTCGGCGCAGTAACTCGCCACCTCCGCCAAGCCCTGACTCTTCCACGCGTCCGTGTGCGAATTCTGGGGGAGCAGGAACACGAGGTTAGTGCCACCAGCGCCCCGACACGTGTCCCCGAGCCGCCCCGTCACCCTCCCCGGCCCCTGGCGCGGCGCCCGGCGGAATCACGGGGCCAGCGGCGCGTCACCGCCGTGCTCACCGTGACCAGCAGGCAGTGCAGGTCGCGGGGCTCGGAGTCCGCCTCGGGCTCGCCCAGGATGGCGGCGAGGCGCTGCATGCCCGACACGCGCAGGATGTGGATGTCGTTGTCGCAGCAGAACGCCTGGATGAGCGTGAAGTGGATCTGCAGGGCGATGTCGCCTTCGTCCTCCTCGTCGGTGGCCAGCACGCACAGCACCACGCTGTCGGGGTCCCTGCGGGGGCGAGGAGGGTTAGGGGCGACCGGGACAGCGCGGGATGGTGTCACCCCCCCCGTGTCACCTCCCTGTCGCATTAAGAATGGGCGACAGACCCCCACCAAATTTACCACCCCGTAAAACGCTCCAGCTCTGCGCTAAGAGAGCCGGGATGAACCGCGCCACGCCAGCCAGACCTCCCCCGGCGACAGACCCCCCGACAGAGCCCTGTCGCGATACTCACACATTCATCAGCTTGGCCGACTCGTAGACCCCCACGGTGAGGCGGTCCTGCCGCTGCGCCGCCACCAGCACCCGCTCCACCGCCTCGCTCACCGCCTGCATCCTGTCGGGAGGAACGGCAGAGCCGGTGAGCGGCGACGGCGACAAGCGCAGAACCCCCGCCCAACGCCCCGAGCCGCCCGCCACTTACTTGCTGCTATCGCAAGGCACCAGCTCCTCCAGGGTCATGGTGCAATTGTAATCCGCAGGAGAAGAAGGCAAACTCCAAGAGCAATAATCCCGAGCGCGGCTACCGCGGGGATATCGCGGAGCTATCGCGGCGCTATCGCGATCCCCGGTCCCGCTCCGCTCCCGCCGCCGCTCCAGCACGATCGCTCTGAACGCCAGCCGCGCCCTGCGCCGCCTTTTATAGCCTCCCGTTGCGGGGCGTGGCCTCGCGTGGCGCCCCCGCCTCGTCCATTGGCTGGCGCCGCGAGGAGCCGCCCACGAGCGCGGCGCTGATTGGGCGCCGCCGGCGGGGCCCACGTGGGGGTGAAACGCGGGGGGGGGAGCGCGGGGGAAACCCCCGCCCTGAAACTGCGCCCCCCCCGCGGGACGGGCGTGGGACCGGCGGGACCGGGGGGCACCGGGGTCGGTCCGTGGGACCCGGACCCGCTCCGGGGGTCGGTTCTTGCTCCGGAGGTCGGTCGGTGCACCGGAGGCTGCACCGGAGGTCGCACCGTGGACCGGGGGCTGCACCGGGGGTCGTTTCTTGCACCGGGGGCTGCACCGGGGGTCGGTCGGTGCACCAGGGGTCGATGTGTGGGACCGTGGGCTGCACCGGGGGTCTCTCCGTGCACCAGGGGCTGCACCGGGGGTCGGTGCGTGCACCGGGGTTTGCACCAGGGGTCGGTCGGTGCCACGGGTGGTGATCGGTAGGACCGGGGGCTGCACGGGGGTTCCTCCGTGCACAGCGGGGGTCGCTCCGTGCACCGGGGGTCCGTCGGTGGGACAGGGGGCTGCACAGAGCGGTCGGTCCCTGGGACCGGGGACTGCTCCGAGGGTTTGCTCTTGCACCGGGGGTCGCTCCGGGGGTCCGCCGGTGCACCGGGGGTCGGTCGGTGCACCGGGGGTCTCTCCGGGGGTCGGTCGGTGCACGGGTCGGCCCCTGACACCGGGGGCTTTTCCAGGAGCCGGTTCGTGCACAGCGGTCTGCACGGCGGGGGTCGCTCCGTGGGACCGGAGCTGCACCGGGGGTCGGCGGCTGCACCGGGGGCTTTGTGCGTGGAGCGGGGGCTGTACCGGCGGGCCGCTCCGTGCACCGGGGGCTGCTCGTTGACCAGGGGGTCGGTCCGTGCACCGGCGGCTGCCCTGTGCCGTCGGTCCGTGCACCGGGGGCGGCAGCGGGGGTCGCTTCGTGGGCGGCGGAACGGTCCGTACACCGGGGGCTGCACCGGGGGTCTGTCGGTGGAGCGGGGGCTGCACCGGGGGGCGGCAATTCACGCACCGGGCCGCGGGGGCGGTCGGTCCGTGCACCGGGACGTGCAGGCGGGGGCGGGAGGGGTCGGTGCGCTCAGAGCCGGGGGAACCGGGGACACGCGGGGAGCTCGGTGCTGCGCGGGCGGCGGCCGCCACCTGCCGGGGACGCACCGGGGAGCGCTCCCGCTGTCCCGGGCCCTGGCACACCGGGGTGGCCTCACCTTGGCCCCGGGTCCCGCAGCTGCAGGGCCGGACCGGTCCGTGAACCCCCGGGGGGGGGTCGCGGGAGGTGCCCACGCCGTGCCTCAGTTTCCCTCGGCCGCGTCCTGAGCCGTATTTCCCGCGCTGCCCCCGCCCACGGCGGTGCTGGCGCTCTGTGCGTGTCCCCGCTGTCCCCTGTTCCCTCTCGGTGTCCCCGCTGTCCCCTGTCCCCTCTCGGTGTCCCCGCGGAGCGCCCCCGTGTCCCCCGCCCCGGGTCCGAGCGCGGCCGCGCTCCCGCTCCGAGTCCTCCGAGCCAGCAGGCGACGCTGTCGCCGCCCTCTCTATGCCCCGCCGCAAAGCTTTCTGGGAAGTGTAGTCCTGGAGCGCCCAGCCTTCCCGCTCCATTAATGAAGACTACATTACCCACTGGGCTTTGTGCTCATGGGTGGGCGGAGCCTCGGCGTGTGGGCGGGGCGCGGTGCCGCCAAACCGGGACCGGGACCGGGACCGGGACCTGGGCTGGAATGGGGCCGGGCTGGGGGTCACCGAACCGGCACCGACCTGGGCTGGGGGTAACCGAACCGGGGCCAGACCGGGTGGGGGGAGCCGAAACTGAGCTGGAGCAGGGTCAGGGACCACCGGACCGGGTCTAGAAGCCACCGGACCGGGACCGGACCGGGCCGGGGGCAGCGGGCCCGGCGGCGGTCGGGGCTCTCCGCGCTCCGGTCCTGCCGGTGTCCGGCGGTGCCGCCCCGTCCCGGGTGCGGTGTCTGGGGGGATCCTGTGAGCTTTGGGGACCCCCTGGGGACCGGAGGGTGGTGGGACAGGGAGGGACCAGACAGGGATGGAACGGGAGCGGAGAGCCCGCTGGGGGGCTGGAGAGCCTGGAAGGGCTGTGGGACAGCAGAGCGACAGCTCCCCTGTGTCCCCTGGCTGTCCTTCTGTCTGTCCCCCTGTCTGTATTCCCTATCTGTCCCTCTGTCTGTATTCCTTGTCTGTCCCTCTGTCTGTCCCCTGTCCGTCGCCCTTCTGTCCCCCTGACTGGATTCTATGTCTGTCCTTCTGTGTGTCCCCCGTCTGTCTCTCTGTCTGTCCCCCCGGCTGTTCCCTGTCTGTCCCTTTTGTTCCCTGTCCGTCCCCTTGTCTGTCCCGTTTCCTTCCCCCCTTCCGTCCCCTGTCTGTCCCCTTGGCTGTCTGTCTGTCTGTCCCCTTGGCTGTCTGTCTGTCTGTCCCCCCGTTCGTTCCCGGTGCCGCCGTTCGTGCCCCGCCGCGTCCCCCCGCCTCTGCGCTGTCCGGGCCGCTCCGGGAGCAGCCGGGCCGAGCCCGGTGTTTGTTTGCTCACGGAATTGGCAGCGGCTGCGGCCCGGGGGGGTCACCGGGGGGTCCCTGCCTGGGCCCGGTGCTGACGTCCGTCCCTGGCCGCTGGCTGGTGGCCCCGGTGTCCCCAGGGATGCCGTGTCCCCCCCGCACCCGGTGACGGTGCCGGATTTTGGGGGGACACAGGCGCCCCGTGTGCGTCACCGCGCGTTCGGAGGTGGCCGGGTGGGGGATAAAACCGAGCCCGGCACATCCCGGAGCATCGGGGGCGCCGCCGGCACCGGGAACATGGAGAGCGCTCGGCTCTGCCTGCTCTGCCTGCTGGGCTCCGGCCTCATCCTGCTCGGGACCCCCGAACCGGCAGCGGAGCCCACCCTGAGCCTGCCCGGGCACGGCCGGGAGGAGCCGGAGCTGGTGAGGGGCTGGGGGAGCGGGGCTGGGGGTCCCCAGCGCCCCCCGCGCGGGTTTGGGGCGTTTCGGGGTGTTCCTGCTCCCCCCAGCCCGGTTTGGTGGGGGGAGGCCGTGGGGAATTGGGGAGAGGGCAGCCGGGACCCCTGCCCCGGTTTTGTGCTGCCGCCCGGCCCTCGGGGGGTTGCGGCACCGGGCACATCCCGCAGCACGCGGGGGTCGCCGCTTTGGGGGGTTTTGGTTGTTTTTTCCTTCCCTGGCCCATCCTGAGCTCCGGCTGAGCTGCGGGGGGAAGCGGGGGGGAGCGGGGGGGGCGTGGGGCCGCACCCTGAGGACAGACCCCCGACCCCCGGTGCTGCCCCAGCCCCGATTCCCGGCCGGGATGAGCCAGGAACAGGAGGGGGATGGGACAGGAGCCTGGGGGGCTCGGGGTGACACCGATTCGGGGTCCCGGGGTGTCCTGGGAATTGGGGGTGACACGGATCCACAGCCCCCGGATGCCCCGGGAATTGGGGGTGACATGGATTCGGAGCCCCGGGGTGTTCCAGGAATTGGGGGTGCCCCGGGAATTGGGGGTGACAAGGATTCGGAGCCCCTGGGTGTCCCGGGAACTGGGGGAGCCCCTCTGGATTCGCGGGGTGTCCCGGGAATTGGGCAGCCCCTCTGGAGCCCCGGGAATTGGGGGAGCCCCTCTGGAGCCCCGGGAAATGGGGGTGCCCCTTTGGATTCTCGGGGTGTCCCGGGAATTGGGGAGCCCCTCTGGAGCCCCGGGAATTGGGGGTGGGTGCCCCTTTGGATTCTCGGAGTGTCCCGGGAATCGGGGAGCCCCTCTGGAGCCCCGGGAATTGGGGGTGGGTGCCCCTTTGGATTCGCGGGGTGTCCCGGGAACTGGGGAGCCCCTCTGGGTCCCCGGTGTCCCGGGAACGCCCCTGGCTGTCCGCGGCAGGCCGAGCCGCTCCGGGCGCTGCTGGACGAGCCGGCGCTGGAGAAGAGGCTGAGCTGGGTGCCCTGGGTACGGCGGGGCTGGGGGCGGCCCTGGCGGTTCGGGGGGACCCCCAAACCCCCCCTTTGGTGGGGGTCCGGCCCCCGGGCTGACGGGGCCGCGTTCGGGGGGACCCCCAAACCCCCCCTTTGGTGGGGGTCCGGCCCCGGGGCTGACGGTGCCGCCCGCAGTGCGAGCCCCGGGAGCCGTGCGCGGTGCGGCGCGGGGCGCGCTTCGGGAAGCTCTGCAGCTGCCCCCGCGGCTCCTCCTGCAACCTCCTCATCCTCAAGTGCTCCTGAGGAGCGGGGACACCGCGGGACACCGCAGGACACCGGGGGACACCAGCTGCTCGGGCGGGGCAGGGAGGGGGAGCCGCGGGCTCCAGCCCCCTCCCCGCACCGGGATGGACCCGCACGGATCCTGGCGGTGTCCAGGGATGCATTAAACCATTGGATCCGCGCCTGCCGCCTGATTTTTGGGGGGATTTTGAGGTGCTGAGGGGGGGAGGGTCCCATCCTGTCCCCCTCCCCTGTCGGGAATCCGAGGTTGGGGCGGGAATGGGGGACAGGGAGTGGGAATCTCATGCCGCTGTGGGAGAGGGGGTGCGGGAATGGGAGCGCTGCGGGGACGGGCGGGCCCTGGATCCTCCCGTGGTCGCGACACCGGAGATTCCCGAGCCGCTGGAGGATGATGGATGGAGGATCCGCGGGATGCGGGGGGGCTCATCCAGCCCGGCCCGGCTGCATCCCCATCCAGAATTCCAAATCCCCATTCAGAATCCCGGATCTCCATCCAGGATCCCGCATCCAGAATTCCAAATCCCCATCCAGAATCCAGCAGTCCCATCCAGAATACCGGATCCCCATCCACGATCCCACACCTCCATCCAGAATCCCGCATCCGGAATTCCAAATCCCCATCCAGAATCCCGCATTCCCACCAAAATCTTGGCTCCCCACCCAGAATCCCGGATCTCCATCCAGAATCCCGCATCCAGAATTCCAAATCCCCACCCAGAATCCCGCATTCTCATCAAAATCTTGGCTCCCCACCCAAAATCCCGCATCCCCATCCACGATCCCGCATCCCCATCCAAACCCCCCCTCTGCCCCCAAATCCCCGGGATCGACCCCACAATTTTATAGAGACCCCCCACACCCCTCCCTGAGCCCTGCCCGGATTTTGGGGAGGGGTCTCAGGACCCCCCAGCGGGAGCAGCTCCCAAACCCATCACGGCAGGGACATTCCCCACTCCATTGTCCCCTCCCTGTGTCCCAAACCTCACCAAAACCACCCCAAAAACGGCCCCAAACCCTTGTGCAACCCCGGGCCGCTTACACCATCCCCCACCCATCCTCTGGCCGTTACCGCCAGCACCCGGAGCCACCCAAAATTTTTTGGGAATAAACTCCCAAAAATCCCTTCTGGGAAGTCCCGAAGGGCTGTTCAGGTGTTGCACCTGTGCCGGTGCTGCTGACAGGTAGCTCCAAATCTTTTTTAATTCCTTAATTGGCACCTTTGAGGAGGTGTTGGCAGAGCTGCTCCGTGCCCCGGGGGGTTGGGATTTGGGATTTGGGATTTGGCAGAGCATCGGCTGACTCACGAGGAGCTCACCTGGCGGGCAGGTGTTGCTTGGAGGGACCCCAAAAACACCTTGGGGGGGATTTTAGGGGGGATTTTATGGGGTCAGCCCCAAATCAGAACCGTGTGGGGTTTGGGTTCTGAGCCCCCCAAATCAGAACCGTGTGGGGTTTGGGTTCTGAGCCCCCCAAATCCCAAATTTTTCTTTGGGGTTTTTTTCCTCCGCAGGGATCCGCTCGTGGGACATCGACCTCACCTGCTGCAACCTGGACGAGCAGCTGAAGCTCTTCGTGTCCCGGCACTCGGCCACCTTCTCCAGCATTGTCAAAGGTAAAAAACGGGATAAAAACCGGGGAAAAGCAGGGGGAAAGCTGCCAGGGAGGGGTGGGAGTGGGGGTTGGGATCAGGGACGCCCCCTCCCCGTTCACTCCTCCCAGATTTTGTGGGAACAGGCCTGGCTTTGTGCCCCCCCTCCCCATCCAAACCCCGTGATCCCCCACGTGAGGAGCCACTTCCTTTTCCAGCCTGGAAAAATGGGATTTTCCATGGGAAAAACGGAGCTGGGGCTGCTCCAGTGCCTTGCCCCCCACACCCAGCTGGCTCCCTGCTGGGTGTTTCCCTGCTCAGAGGGGGAAACGAACCCCAAAACCCACCCTGGGAGCACCCAGAGCGTTTGGGGGGGGTCTCCCCCACCTGTTCCTCCCTTCCCCGGGCAGGAAGGACACGGGAAATGTGTCCCTGGCCCTGTGTGTCCGTGCTGTCCCTCTTCCGCCGGAAAACCGGGCAGCTCCTGGCCGTGCCACCCCCATGGGGACAATCTGGGGGGGGTGTGGGTGTCACCTCTCTGTCCCCACAGGTCAGAGGACCCTCCACCACCGCGGGGATGTGCTGGAGACCCTGGTGCTGCTCAACCCTTCCGACAAGTCCCTGTGTGACGAGGTGAGCTGGCCCCGGGGCTGTCCCCACGGTGTCCCCTCTGTCCCCACGGTGTCCCCTCTGTGCTGATGTCCCCCCCCCCCATCTCTGTCCCCAGCTGCGGAACCTCATCACGGACGTGTCACAGCACAAGCTGCTGGTGTTTGCTGGGCCCTGCGTGGAGGACACCGGGGAGCTGATGCTCCAGACCGGCTGCTTCTCCCTGCGGGATTTCATCCAGATCTTCACCGATAAGGAGGTCAGGGGAGGGGACAGGGGAGGGGACAGGGGGGATTTTGGGGTCAGAGCTGCTGCCTGAGCACGTCCAGCCAGGAGCAGCTCCTCAGGGATGGTGGCACGTCCTGCTCTCTCTTCGCAGGGGGGTCCCTGCAAGGTGTGGGGCACAGCCTGGGGGTCTGTGCCAGGAAAAGGGGCAAACCCTGGGGATTTAGGGGAGTTTTGTGGGGCAGATCCTGGGGATTTAGGGGGTAGGTGCTGGGAGTTTTGTGGGGCAGATCCTGGGGAGTTAGGGGATGCAGGTCCTGGGGATTTAGGGGATAGATGCTGGGAGTTTTGTGGGGCAGATCCTGGGGATTTGGGGAGTACAAATCTTGAGAATTTAGTCAGGTAGACACTGGGGATCTGGGAAAGTAAATCTTGGGGGCAGATGTTGGGAGTTGTGGGAGCAAATCCTAGGGGTGTTGGGGGAAGATTCTGGGGAGTTGAGGGGTAGGGAAAGGAGCAGATCCTGAGAATTTAGGGGTGCAGTTCCTGGGAATTTAGGGGTGCAAATCCTGGTAATTTAGGGGGCAGATCCTCAGCTGCCAGCCCTAGGGGGCCACAGCCTCAGCCTGGGTGGGTGGTCAGGGAAAGCCCCCCCTGCCCCCCAGGACCTGCCCAGCAGCAGGGGGCTGGCACCCCAAAATCCCCCCAAAAAGCAGGCAGCAGGTGTGAATCCAATGGTTTAATGTGTCCCTGGACACCTCCCACCCCATCCTGGTGGGCGATGGGGATGACGCCGGTGCCCCCTCCCACCTGAAGCTGCCCCTCTGTGCAGGTGGGCGAGATCCTGAGCTCTGCAGACCCCTCGGCCAAGGCCAGGCTGACCATCAGCTGCCCCGATTTCGGGGAGTGGAGGGACTCGGGCTTGGAGCACCACAACCTGCAGGACTTCATCGAGCTGCGCTACAACCCCGGCTGCGTCCTGCCGGAGATGGAGGGGCTGGAGGAGTTCATGGAGTACCTGTCAGAGTCTCTGGAGCCCCAGTCCCCCTTCGACCTGCTGGAGCCCCCCACCATGGTGGGATTCCTGAAGCTCTCCAAGCCCTGCTGCTACATCTTCCCGGGCGGGAGAGGGGACTCGGCTTTCTTCGCCGTCAATGGCTTCAACGTCTTGGTCAACGGCGGCTCCAACCCCAAATCCTCCTTCTGGAAGCTGGTGCGGCACCTGGACCGCATCGACTCCATCCTGGTGACGCACGCGGGCACGGACAGCCTGCCTGGCATCAACAGCCTGCTCCAGAGGAAGCTGGCCGAGCTGGAGGAGGACCCTTCCCAGAGCTCCCAGGGCAACGGCGACTGGGCCAAGAACCTCATCTCGCCCGAGCTGGGCGTCGTCTTCCTCAACGCCTCCGAGAAGCTGAAGGACATCGAGGGCGACTCCAAGGTGCTGAAGAGCTGCGACGAGGCCGCGCTGACCCTGCACTACCTGGACAAGTTGGGCATCCGGCCCAACCTGCTGGCCCGCGACAGCGGCCCCCGCGCCGAGCCCACCGTGCTCTTCCAGAAGATGGGGGTGGGCCGGCTGGACATGTACGTGCTGAACCCCGTGAAGGGCACCAAGGAGCTGGAGTTCCTCCTGCAGCACTGGTCGGGGAACGGCTTCCCCAAGGAGCAGGAGCTGCCGCTGCAGTGCCTGACGTCGGTGTGCGTGCTGCTGGTGTGGCACCCCGTCAGCCGCTCCGAGAAGATCATCCGGGTGCTGTTCCCCGGCTGCACGCCCCAGGCGCGGATCCTGGAAGGGCTGGAGAAGGTGAAGCACCTGGAGTTCCTCAAGCACCCCGTGGTCACCAAGAATGACCTGAAGGGGACGGCGCAGGCGGAGAAGCCGCTGAAGCAGAGGAGGGCGGAGAGCAAGGAGAGCCTCAAGTCGGGCTCCAAGCTGAGCTTGGTGGAGGCCGCGGCGCCGGCGCCGAAGGAGAAGGCTCCGAAGGTGGAGAAGAAGGAGGTGAAAGCTGGGACCAAGGAGAAGCCAAAATCCCTGGGGGACGCGGCCAGAACGGGGTCAGAAGAGGAGAAAGCCAAGGATGCCCGAGCCAAGCCAGACTCGGCGGCTGAGAAGGCGAAGGGGGATGCGAAGCTGAAGCCCAACAAGGAGAAAGCAGCACCCAAGAAGGAGCTGATGGCCAAGAAGGAGGAGAAGAAGCCACTGAAGAAGGACGAGGGGGCCGAGGCCAAGGCGGAGGCCAAGAAGGAGGTGAAGGTGGTGAAGAAGGAGGCGAAGGCCGAGACGCTGCGGAAGGACTCGAAGGACGGCAAGGCAGAGGCCAAGGCTCCGGCCAAGGCCCCGGCCCGGAAGGCGCCGGTCCCGGAGAGCCGCAAGCCCCTGGCCAAGGCCGGCAGCATCAAGAAGTCCCCGCTGAAGAAGGAGCCAGAGAAACCCAAGGCTAAAACCACCCGGAAGGAGCCAGGGATGTCGGATGGCTCCAAATCCTCCTCCCCTGAGGAGATGCTGCCGGAGTCCGAGCAGGGCGGGAGGAGGAGGAAGGAAGAATCCACGGATGAAGGCATTGCCACGGCCGACAGCGAGCTGGAGCCTTTATCCCTGGAGAACGGGGGGAACCGGCGGCCGGGGGTCCCGGGGGACCCATCCTGCCTGGAGAACGGCCTGGAAGACCCCGAGAGCCCCCAGCGCCTGCGCCACCTGGAGAGCAGCCCTCTGCGAGCCGTGTGCCCCCCGTCCCCCATGGCCAAGACCCCCAAGAGCGACCGCAGTGTCAACTTCGACCTGACGCCCACCGGGCTGCTCAACCACGGCCCCGAGGGCGCCGAGGATCCCTGCGGCAGCTCCGAGGAGAAGACCCTGGAGATGATGTCCCCGGCCAGCTCGGGGCCGGCCAGTGCCGGCCACACGCCCTTCCACCAGTCCCCGGTGGAGGACGGCGCCGAGGAGCCGGGCACCGGCGCTGCCCGGCAGCAGGGCGCGTGGCCGGCGGCCGCGGCGGGCAAGGAGGGCTCGGCGCCCGACAAGCAGGCGGGGTGCCTGTCCCTCAGCCCCTTCAAGGACGACGTCCCCGACGTGTCCCCCACCATCACCACGCCCTCGCTGCCGGCCGAGGTGGGCTCCCCGCACTCCACCGAGGTGGACGAGTCGCTCTCGGTGTCCTTCGAGCAGGTGCTGCCGCCGGTCAGCGAGTCTCCCCCGGAGGAGGGGCGGCGATCCCGCGCCTCCGGGGACGCGCCCGAGCCCGAGGCCACCAAAGGAGGGCTGTCGCTGCCGCTGCGGCCGTGCCACCACCCGCCCTGGGCCGACGGCGACGCGGCGACGCGGCCCGGCCGCCGCTCGGACTCGCCCCACGACGTGGACCTGTGCCTGGTGTCCCCCTGCGAGTTCGAGCACCCCAAGTCCGAGCGGTCGCCCTCGGCCGCCGCCAGCCCGCGGGAGCTGTCGGACAGTGACCCGTCGCAGGAGCTGGTGCCGCCCCGGGGCCGGCCGGGCGAGACCCCCCCCACGTCGGTCAGCGAGTCGCTGCCCACCCTGTCCGACTCCGACGTCCCCCCGGCCACCGAGGACTGCCCGTCCATCCTGGCCGACGGGCTGGAGTCGGACGAGGACTCGGAGCGGCCGCCCCGCGGCGTGGCCAGAGCGTGCGACCCGCTGCCAGCCCCCCTGAAGGACCCGTGTCCCCTCCCTGCCCAGCCCGGAATCTGCATGGTGGACCCCGAGGCGCTGCCCCCCGGCAGGAAGGAGCCCCCGGGCACCAGGGTGAAGAGGACCCCGTCCCGCGTGGGCTCGGCGCCCGCCGCCCCCAAGGCCGAGCCCCCCCGCGTCCCCGCCTCGGCCACCAAGGCCAGACCCCCGGCCAGCGCCGCCGGTGACAAGGCCAGGCCGCCCCTTGGGGACAAGAAGGGCCCGTCCAGCGGAGCCCCCGGCAACGCCCGCGGCGCCTCAGCCCGGCCGGCAACCGGAGCCGGGCGAGCATCGCCGGCAGGTAGGGGCGGGCGGCGAGGGGTGGCACTCCGGGGTGGCGCTTTGGGGAGCGCCGTGACCGCCGTCCCCTTGTCCTGGCAGGCGCGAGGGCTGCGGCCCCCCAGGGACCCCCCGTGTACGTGGACCTGGCGTACCTGCCCGGCTCGTGGAGCGCGCGCACGGTGGACGAGGAGTTCTTCCGGCGGATCCGCGCGCTGTGCTACGTGGTCAGCGGCGATGACCACCTGAAGGAGGGCGTGCTGCGCCCGCTGCTCGACGCCCTGCTGGCGGGCAAGCACCAGTGGGGCATCGACATCCAGGTGGGTGCCCAGCCTGGCGTGGGGAGGGCTGCGATGGGTGGTGCTGCTGGGGGGTGACGAGGTGTCCTCGGGGTTTTATCCCACTGCTGGGGGGTGACAAAATGTCCTAGGGGTTTTATCCCACTGCTGGGGGGTGACAAAGTGTCCTGGGGGTCCCTTTCTGCTGCTGGGGGGTGACAAAGTGTCATCGGAGTCTTATCCCACTGCTGGGGGGTGACAAAGTGTCCTTGGGGTCCCTTCCCACTGCTGGGGGGTGACAAAGTGTCCTCGGGGTTTTATCCCACTGCTGGGGGGTGACAAAGTGTCCTGGGGGTCCCTGCCTGATATTTGGTGGGTGACAAAGGGTCCTGGGGGTCCTTCCCACTGCTGGGGGATGACAAAGTGTCCTGGGGGTCCCTTCCCAGTGCCTGAGGAGGTGACAAAATGCCCTGGGTGCTCCTCCTGGTACTGCGGGGGGGTGACAAAGCATCCTCGGTGCCCCTTCCCAATATCTGGAGAGTGACAAAGTGTCCTGGGGGGTCCCTTCCCAATATTTGGGTGGTGACAAAGTGTCCCAGGTGCCCCTTCCCAATATTTGAGGGGTGACAGTGTCCCGGGTGCCCCTCCCCGGCACTGGGGGTGGTGACAGCGTGACGTGGCCGTCCCTTCAGGTGACCTTGATCCCCACCTTCGACTCGCTGGTGATGCACGAGTGGTACCAGGAGACGCACGAGCGGCAGCAGGAGCTGGGCATCACCGTGCTGGGCAGCAACAGCACCGTGGCCATGCAGGACGAGACCTTCCCCGCCTGCAAGGTGGAGTTCTGAGGGGGGGGCGCGGCCCCCGGGCCACCCCCCGCCCTCCTCTCCCTCCTCCCCGAGCCCCCCACCCCTCTGTGAGCCCGGAGGGGCGGGTGGGGACAGCAGGGGGGGGGTCCCCGCATGCCCACGCTCTGCACCCGCTGCTGCCAGCCCGGGGAGGGGACAAGGGACCAGCTGGGGACACGGGGGGGGGGTGGCAGGGTGGCAGGATGTGTCCCCCTCCCCGCCCAGCAGCGGTGCTGAGCCGTCCCCCACGGGCAGCTTGAAGGAACAGGGTAAATTTTGGTGTTTTGTTGGTTTTTTTTTCCCCTGGACGAGCCACAATTCCCCCCTCCCCAAATAACCCTCAGAGTGTTGGGGGAGGGGCTGGGTGTCACTTTTTTTTGGGGGGGGTGGGGCACAAAGCTGGGACAACCTCGGGGGTCCCTGAGGGAGTTGGGGGGGTGCTGCTGTGGGCGGGCTGAGACCTGCCCAGCTCGCTGCACTGATGTTCCCTCCCCAACCCTTCCCCCCCAAAATTTTGGGGTGGGGGCTGAACAAAGGCACCCCCCAGCCCCTCATTTTTCGGGGGGGAGGAGCGGAAAGCAGCCCCCCCACATCCAGCCCCTGCCAAAAGCTGTTCAAACCAAACGTCACGTGCAATTTTTAAGGGGTTTTATGAGCAGAGAGCACCAAAGGGGGGTCAGGGTGGGGTTGGGAGGGGGGACAGAATGTGATGACCCCCCCCCAAAATTCCCCCCTGGGACAAACACTAACCCGTTTTTGTAGGAGGCTCCTCGATGGCTCTTTTTTGTAATGACTTTTTAAGATAAAACAAGAAAAAAAAAAAAGAAGAAAAAAATCGGGAAAACTGAAGAAACCAAACTTTTTTTTTTTTTTGATGTTTTTTTTTTGAGGGGGGGTTATTTATCTTTACTCCCCCCCCCCAAATAAATGCCCCTGGGGGCTTTTACCTTTGATTGTATCGTCCTACGTGTTCGGGGAGGGGGCACTGAATGTTTCACCTTTAGTGCTTTATATCATTTTTTTCTCAGCTGGAAGGGTTGGAGGTTGGTGGGGGGCGTTTTTTGGGGTGGGTGGGGTGGCTGTGACCACCCCCCCCCCATCCCCTGCCCGTGGCCACCGGCACACGCTCCCCGTCTTGCACGCCACGTTCCCGTTTGGCAATTGTGTGAAAAATGAGCATTAAAGAGGATCATTCCCCGTGGATCTTTGTCTCCTGGGTGCTTTTTTATTTCCCCCAGCCAATCCCAAACCTCCCCTTCCCCAAAATCGCCTCGTTCCCAGCCCTTTGCTCCAGCGGGGGTGTTTTGGGGAGGGGGCTCGGAGGGGGGTTCGGCCCCCTCGAGCCCAGGTGTGACCCCCCGGGATGTCCCTGTCCCCCCCAGCCCCCTCTGAGCCCCCCACTCTGCTGTGACTGGTCCCAGTGGCTTTGGGTTCTGGGGAGGGGTCCCAGCGGGGGTTTCTCCGCCGTTGCCCCCCCTTGGTGGCTGCCAGCACGCGCGGGGACACCGCGGGGCCGCGGAGGTGACAGCGCCCGCGGTGGTGACAGCGCCCTGACCCCGGCGGAGCCGTGCTGCAGCTGGGGAGGGGTCTCCAGCCCCCCGACCCCGAGCCCACCGGCGCTGCCGCGGTGCCGCCGGCCGGGCCTGGCACTGCCACCCGGGCGCGGTGGCACCTGCCAGGTGTCGCCGGGACAAAAGGCAGCGTAACCGAACCCGCCGCGTGACGTCCCCGCCGTCCCGGCTCCGGTGGCACCGCGGGGCTGGCGCGTCCCCCGTCTCTGCGGGACGTTCGGTAGATTCCCGACGGGAATACGGGAATGTCGCCCCCGCCGGGAATGTCCCCCGCCCCCCCGCCGGGTCCCTGCCCGCGGGGACGCTCCCGCAGCTGCGCCGGTGACAGCCGGAGCCGGGCCATGAGCTCAGCGGGGTGCGAGGCACCGGCTGGCACCGGCGGCGGGGGGGGGACAGCCGGGCACCGCGGGTGCGGTGACAACCGGGGGGTCGTGGCGGGGGGGGGGCGCGGATGGGAGCCGCCGCACCGGGAGCAGCGCCGGGAGCGGTTTTTGGGGGGGCGCAGGGGGCACGGGCAGGGCCGGGTGTGGGAGCGGCCGCCGCCGCACGCAGCAGCCGCTCATTTATTATTGATCTGCGTATCTGGTGTCGGGCCCAGCGCCGCCCCGGGGCCCCCCCGGTGCCCCCCCCGGTACCCCGGGGTGCCGCACACCTTGGGGAGGGGTCGCTGGCTGGAAGTGGGGGGGGGGACCCTGCTGTTTCCATGGCCACGGGGCTGCGTTTACCCGGGAAAACCGATAAAAACGGGTGGGTGCGACCCCGCGGAGCCCCCCCGGCCCCCGGTACCCCGGGGTGCCGCACACCTTGGGGAGGGGTCGCTGGCTGGAAGTGGGGGGGGGGACCCTGCTGTTTCCATGGCCACGGGGCTGCGTTTACCCGGGAAAACCGATAAAAACGGGTGGGTGCGACCCCGCGGAGCCCCCCCCGGCCCCCCCCCACGCGCAGAGGGCCCAGCCG
>NW_024509766.1:1758592-1759065 GCF_017590135.1 Pyrgilauda ruficollis
GGGGGACAGCCGGGCACCGCGGGTGGGGTGACAACCGGGGGGTCGTGGCGGGGGGGGGGCGCGGATGGGAGCCGCCGCACCGGGAGCAGCGCCGGGAGCGCGGGGGGCGGAGGGCGTACGGTGGCGGCAGTCCGGGAAGGGGGGTGACAGCTCGGGCGGGGTGACAGCGGCAGCTCCAGCACCGCCTGTTCGCTGCCGGCGGCTCCGGTCGCGCATCTCCCCCCGCGCCGCTCCCGCCGCTCTTTCGGGGCGGCGGCCGCTTTAAAAATGCAAATGAGCCCCCTCCCCGCGCGCGGCGCGGCGGCTCCTCAGCCAATAGGAGCCGGCAGCCGCTGGCTGCGGTCACCGCTGCCGGGCGCCTCAGCCAATGGCGACGCGGCTCGGCGGGAGGGGGCGTGGCCAGCACCGCCCCCGGCGCGGTCCCGGCGCGGTCCCGGGGCGGCGGCGGCAGCGGAGCGGGGCGGGGGCGGCGG
>NW_024509766.1:1760507-1769994 GCF_017590135.1 Pyrgilauda ruficollis
CCCCCCCCCCCCCGCCCCGCCCCCGCCGCTCTTTCGGGGCGGCGGCCGCTTTAAAAATGCAAATGAGCCCCCTCCCCGCGCGCGGCGCGGCGGCTCCTCAGCCAATAGGAGCCGGCAGCCGCTGGCTGCGGTCACCGCTGCCGGGCGCCTCAGCCAATGGCGACGCGGCTCGGCGGGAGGGGGCGTGGCCAGCACCGCCCCCGGGGTCCCGTCCCGGAGTGCCCCCGGCGCGCCGTCCCCCGGCCCCGCCGTTCCCGCGCGGGTTCCCCCCCGCCGCCCCCGCAGCATCGCCCTCACCGGGGTGCGGGGGTGCGTACCGGAGATCCCCCCCTCCCCTCGCTGTGCACCGCGCCCCGCTGCACCGCACCGCCCCGGCGCCCACCGTTACTAACGCCCCGGTGCACCGGCGCAGCCCCCGCTGGCCACGAGCCCGCTCCCGGTGCTGCGGGCGGCCCCCCCGCCGCCCCCCCCCGCTGCAGGTGCAGGGCTCGCTTCGCCGCTTTCCCTCCTTTTTTATTTTTGGGGTGCACGCCCCAATAATAACCCCTCCCTCCCCCCGCGGTGCCTCCGGTTCCCGGGGGGTTTTGGGGTGCGCAGCCCCCGCCCCGCTCTCCCCCCGCGTTCCCGAACCGAGCCCCCCCACTCCGCTCCCCCCGCATCCTCCGGGGGGTCCCCCGCGCCCCCCGCTGAAGGTCACGGCTGCGGCTGGCCCGAACCGCCCGGTTTTGGGGCGCGGGGTTGTGGGGGGGTCCCTGCCGCAGCCCCCCCACCCCGCACCCCCCGTCCCGCTCGGGGACTCGGTGGCCGCGGGGACTTTGGCCGGCGCCGCGTTCGTGGCGTTTGCGGCCGCCCGGGACCGGCGGGGCTCGGTTTGGGGGGGGGCGTCCTGCGAGCCCCGAGCTCCCCCCGCGACCCCTCCCAGCTTTCCCCTCCCTCTTTACCGGGGGGGGGCCGCGCTGAGCCCGCCCCGCTCGTGACACAGGTGGCGGAGCCCGTGCGGAGGGACCGGGCAGCGGGGGGGGCTCGGAGCGGGTTTGGGGGGGCTGCAGCGTGCCCTGACCCCCCCTTGAACCCCCTGCAGACCCCCGGCACGCCGAGGATGCTCGGGGGGACCCCGCGAACCCCCCAAGAGCTCAGGGTGAGTCCGGGGGGGGCCTCCCCCGGTGGCGCCAACCGGGCGCGAATTTTTGGGGTTTCCTGTTTTTCTGCGGTGCATGATGGGGAGCGGGGCCGGGGGGGGTTTGGGCTGCTCAGACGCTGCTCCCGGTGGTCCCAGGGGGAAAGGGGGTGTGGGGGGTCCCTTGGGATTTGGGGTCTGAGGTGGGGGCTCCCCTGGCAGGGCGAGAAGAACCACGGCTTCGACGTCCTCTACCACAACATGAAGCACGGGCAGATCTCCACCAAGGAGCTCGCCGACTTCGTCCGGGAGAGGTACCCGGGGCTGGGGACAGCCTGGGGGCTCCCCAGAACCCTTCGGGGGGGTCCCTAAAACCCTGCCTCCATCCCAAATCCCCCTCCCCGCCATCCCCAGGGCCGCCATCGAGGAGAACTACGCCAAGGCCATGGTGAAGCTGTCGAAGATGGCCACGAACGGGACGCAGCTGGGGTACGGGGGGCTCTGGGCCGCTTTGAGGTGGCTTTGGGGACACCCCGGTGACCGTTGTGGTGGCCCCCGAGCAGGACCTTCGCGCCTCTCTGGGAGGTTTTCCGCATCTCCTCGGACAAGCTGGCGCTGTGCCACCTGGAGCTGATGAAGAAGCTGCACGACCTCATCAAGGAGATCTCGCGCTACGGCGAGGAGCAAGGCCGGGTGCACAAGAAGGTAGCGCTGTCCCCTCCCCGGGGCTGTCCCCTCCCCCGGTGTGCCCTGCCCACGCCGCCGTGTCCCCGCAGTCCAAGGAGGAGGTGTCGGGGACGCTGGAGGCCGTGCAGCTGCTGCACGGCGTGGCCCAGCTGCTGCCCAAGTCCAAGGAGAGCTACCACAGCAAGTGCCAGGAGTACGAGCGGCTGCGCAAGGAGGGCACCAGCCAGAAGGAGATCGACAAGGTGCCACCCCCGGTGTCACTGGGACCCCCCCCTCAGCGGTTCTCGTGTCCCCCTGGGTGGTCCCTGGCTCCTCTTGGTGGTTCTTGTCCTTTCCTTGGTGGTCTCTGGCCCCTCGTGGTGGTTCTTGTTCCTCCTCTCTGCGGTCTCTGTCACCCCCTGTGTCACCTCTCTCAGTGGTCTGTGTCCCCTCCCTGGTGATTCTTGACCCTCCCTCGATGGTCCTGTTGTCCCACAGTGGTCCCTGTCCCCCCCAGGAGGTCCCTGTCCCCTCCCTGATGGTTCCTGTCCTTGTCCTGGCTGTCCCCTGTCTCCTGGTTGTCCCCGGCTGTCCCCTGTCCCATTCCCGATGGTTCCTGTCCTTGTCCCAGCTGTCCCTTGTCCCCCTGGGTGGTCTCTGTCCCATTCCTGATGATCCCTGTCCTTGTCTCGGCTGTCCCCTGGCTGTCCCCTGTCCTATTCCTGACAATCCCTCTCATTCCCCTGGCTGTCCCCTGTCCTCTCCCTGATGATCCCTGTGTCCCTGGCTGTCCCTTGTCCCCTCCCTGATGATCCCTGTCCTTGTCCTGGCTGTCCCCTGGCTGTCCCCTGTCCTATTCCTGACAATCCCTCTCATTCCCCTGGCTGTCCCCTGTCCTCTCCCTGATGATCCCTGTGTCCCTGGCTGTCCCTTGTCCCCTCCCTGATGATCCCTGTCCTTGTCCCGTCTGTCCCCGGCTGTCCCCTGGCTGTCCCTTGTCCCCTCCCTGATGATCCCTGTCCTTGTCCTGGCTGTCCCTGGCTGTCCCCTAGCTGTCCCTGGCTGTCCTCTGGCTGTCCCTTGTCCCCTCCCTGATGATCCCTGTCCTTGTCCCGGCTGTCCCCGGCTGTCCCCGTGCCCGGCGGTGGCGCAGGCGGAGCTGAAGTCGCGCAAGGCGGGCGAGGCGCTGCGGAGGGCGGTGGACAAATACAACGCTGCCCGCGCCGACTTCGAGCAGCGCATGCTGGACTCTGCCATGGTGGGCACGGCTGGCACCTGGGGAGAGGGGTGGGAACTGATGGGATTTGGGAAAGGGATGGGCATTGGGGGCATGTGGGCAGGGATGGGCACGGCTGGGAATTGGGAAAGGATGGGAACTGATGGGAACTGGGAAAGGGATGGGCATTGATGGGAGTTGGGAAAGGGATGGACATTGATAGGACGTGGGCAGGGATGGGCATGGGGGCATGTGGGCAGGGATGGGCACTGCTGGGAGTTGGGAAGGCATGGGAACAGATGGGATTTGGGAAAGGCATGGGCACAGCTTGGAATTGGGTGTGGTTGGGCATTGGTGGAATTTGGGAAGAGATGGGATCCCTGGGGACATCCCACCCATCCCAAACCCTTTCCTGCCCACCTGGGGACATCCCACCCATGTCAACCCCCTTTCCCTGCCCACCTGGGGACATCCCACCCATGTCAACCCCCTTTCCCTGCCCACCTGGGGACATCCCACCCATCCCAACCCCCCTTCCCTGCCCACCTGCTGATCCCTGGGGGTGTCCCCCCCATTCCTGCCCCCCGTTTTTCCCGCTCCAGCGCTTCCAGGAGGTGGAGGAAGCCCACCTGCGGCACATGAAGGGGCTCATCGGCTCCTACTCGCACTCCGTGGAGGACACCCACGTCCAGATCGGCCAGGTGAGTCCCCAGGTGAGTGACCCCTCCCCATCCCCCTTTTGTCCCCTTTATTCCATGTCCCCTTCCCTTTTTTCCCCCCCAGGTCCACGAGGAGTTCAAGCAGAACGTGGAGAACATCGGCACGGAGATGCTGCTGCGGAGGTTTGCCGAGAGCAAGGGCACGGGCAGAGAGCGGCCAGGTGAGCCTGGGGGTCCCACCTGGATCCCTGATCCCGGCTGATCCCAGCTGATCCCAAGCTGATCCCAGGCTGATCTGATCCCGAGTTGATCCCGGCTGATCCCAGCTGATCCCAGCTGATCCCAGCTGATCCCAGGCTGATCTGATCCCGAGTTGATCCCAGCTGATCCCGGCTGATCCCAGCTGATCCCAGCTGATCCCAGGCTGATCCCAGGCTGATCTGATCCCGAGCTGATCGTGGCTGATCCCAGCTGATCCCAGGCTGATCTGATCCCGAGTTGATCGTGGCTGATCCCAGGTTGATCCCAGCTGGTCCTGGGTTGATCCCAGGCTGATCCCGGGTGTTCCCGGGCTCATCCCGGTCTGATGCTGGGTTGATCCCGGCTGATCCCATGCTGATCCCAGGTTGATCCTGGGCTGATCCTGGCTTGATCCCAGCTTGATCCTGGGTTGATCCTGGGCTGATCCTGGCTGATCTTGGGTTGATTCCAGTTGATCTTGGGCTGATCCTGGCTTGATTGTGGCTGATCCTGTGCTGATCCTGGGCTGATCCCGGGTTGATCCCAGGTTGATCCCGGGTTGATCCTGGGCTGATCCTGGGTTGATCCCAGCTGATCCCGGGTTGATCCCGGGTTGATCCCGGCTGATCCCGGGTTGATCCCGGTCTGATCCCGGTCTGATCCTGGCTGATCTTGTGTTGATCCCGGGCTGATCCCGCCCGGGCTGATCCCTCTCTCCGTGGCAGGAGCGTTGGATTTCGATGAGTACCGGCTGGCTCCAGCGCAGGAAGGCAAGTACGTCTGCACCCAGCTGGGGGTGCCGGGGGCTGCGGAGACCCTTCCTCACCCCGCTCCCGCTTTCCCCAGGACCCAAGAGGAGCCGGAGCAAAGCGTTCCGGATCCCGGGCTTGAGCCGTAAGGAGCGGGAGCGTGACGCTGTGTAAGAGCCTCAATCCCGGCATCCCGGAGTTCCTGCATCCTGGCATTCCCACTTTCCACATCCTGGCATCCCTGCATCCCGGCATTCCCACATTCCATATCCCTGCATCCATGCATGGTTTTATCCCTGAATTCCTGGATCCCTGCATTCCTGCATCCCTGCATTGTTTCATCCCTGAATTCCCACACCCCTCAATTCCCACATCCCTGCATTCCCACATCCCTGAATTCCCATATCCCCACATCCCTGAATTTCCAAATCCCTGAATTCCCACATCCCTGCATCCCTGAATTTCCACTTTCCCACATCCCTGAATTCCCATATCCCCACATCCCTGAATTCCCACATCCCTGAATTCCCCCATCCCTGCATCCCACCCCCCTTCCCTCTCCCCCGCCTGACTCTCCCGGTCATTCCCAGGGAATCTCCGGATAACGACCTGGTGAGTGTCCCGGTGCCCCGCCCTGGAGCTGCCGTTCCCAGACTGGGAGCGCTGGGAATGTCGGGGGTGTCCCCGCAGGGCTGCCCCGAGGTGGACGAGGACGGATTCACCGTGCGCCCGGACAGTGCCCGCAGTATCCTTGGACGAGCGGGAAAATTGGGGATCCAGGGGGAATTCTGAGCGGGAATTCGGGGGATTCAAGGGGAATTCGGGGGATTCAAGGCGAATTCCAAATGGGGACTTTGGGATCCGGGGGAATTCTGAGTGGGGATTTGGGATCCGGGGGAATTCTGAGCGGGGATTTGGGGGATCCAAGGGGAATTCCAAATGGGGAATTTGGGATCCAGGGGAATTCTGAGCGGGGATTTGGGATCCAGGGGGAATTCTGAGCGGGAATTTGGGATCCGGGGGCATTCTGAGTGGGGATTTGGGGGATTCAAGGGGAATTCAAAAGGGGAATTTGGGATCCGGGGGAATTCCAAAGGGGAATTTGGGATCTGGGGGAATTCTGAGCAGGGATTTGGGGGATTCAAGGGGAATTCCAAATGGGGAATTTGGGATCCAGGGGAATTCCAAAGGGAAATTTGGGATCCAGGGGAATTCTGAGCGGGGATTTGGAGATCCCGGGGGGAATTCCAGCTGGGGAATTTAGGGGATCCAGGGAGAATTTCAGCTGGGGAATTTGGGGATCCAGGGGGAATTCTGACTGGGAATTTTGGGATCCAGGTGGAGGAAAATTGGGGATCCAGGGGGAATTCTGAGCGGGAATTCGGGGGATTCAAGGGGAATTCGGGGGATTCAAGGCGAATTCCAAATGGGGACTTTGGGATCCTGGGGGAATTCTGAGTGGGGATTTGGGATCCGGGGGAATTCTGAGCGGGGATTTGGGGGATCCAAGGGGAATTCCAAATGGGGAATTTGGGATCCAGGGGAATTCTGAGCGGGGATTTGGGATCCAGGGGGAATTCTGAGCGGGAATTTGGGATCCGGGGGCATTCTGAGTGGGGATTTGGGGGATTCAAGGGGAATTCAAAAGGGGAATTTGGGATCCGGGGGAATTCCAAAGGGTAATTTGGGATCTGGGGGAATTCTGAGCAGGGATTTGGGGGATTCAAGGGGAATTCCAAATGGGGAATTTGGGATCCAGGGGAATTCCAAAGGGAAATTTGGGATCCAGGGGAATTCTGAGCGGGGATTTGGAGGATCCAAGGGGAATTACGCCTGGGGATTTGGGGATCCAGAGGGAATTCTGACCAGGGATTTGGAGATCCCGGGGAGAATTCCAGCTGGGGAATTTAGGGGATCCAGGGAGAATTTCAGCTGGGGAATTTTGGGATCCAGGGGGAATTCTGACTGGGAATTTTGGGATCCAGGTGGAATTCTGACCAGGGATTCTTGGGGATCCAGAGGGAATTCTGAGCAGGCATTTTGGGGATCCAGGGGAATTCCAGCTAGGCATTTTTGGGGGACCCAAAGGGAATTCCAGCTGGGGATTTTCAGGATCCAGAGGGATCTGAATTCTGACCGAGCATTTCTGGGGGATCCAGGGAGAATTCCAACTGGGGATTTTTGGGGGATCCAAGGGGAATTCCAACTGGGGATTTTTGGGGGATCCAAGGGGAATTCCAGCTGGGGATTTTTGGGGAATCCAAAGGGAATTCCAAGAAAGGATTTTTGGGGAACCCAAGGACAAGTCCAAGCAAGGATTTTTGGGGAACCCAAGGACAATTCCAAGCAGGGATTTTTGGGGCAACCAAGGACAACTCCAGCTGTGGATTTCTGGGGGATCCAAGGGTAATTCCAGGCGGGCATTGCCTTGACGGGGGCCCAGGCGAGGCGGAGAATCCCGGCTGTTCCTCCAGCGACTCCGACTACGACGAGGACGAGCCGCGCAAGTTTTACGTCCACATCAAACCGGTGCAGCCGCGGGAGGCGCCCGGCAGCGCCGAGGCCACCGTGGAGCAGCTCAAGGCCACCGTGGGAAATCTCATCCTGGCCCCCGGCGTCGGGGTGAGCCTGGGGGGCCGCGGGGACCCCCGGAATTCCCGGGGTCACCTCACCCCTGTCCCCTTCTCTTGCAGGGCACCGTCAGGAGGCAGGCGTCCCGTAAGTGGCACTGCGGGCGGGTGGTGGCCTGGGAGGGTGGCACTGAGGCTGAGAGCCACTGCTTGGGGACATCTCATCCTTCCTGAGCCCCTGCCTTGGGGACAATGCCACCCTTCCTGAGCCCCTTCCTTGGGGACATCCCACCCTTCCTGAGCCCCTTCCTTGGGGACATCCCATCCTCCTGAGCCCCTGCCTTGGGGACATCCCATCTTTCCTGAGCCTCTTCCTTGGGGACATCCCACCCTTCCTGAGCCCCTGCCTTGGGGACAATGCCACCCTTCCTGAGTCCCCTTTGTTGGGGACATCCCATCATTCCTGAGTCCCCTTACTTGCAGACAGTGCCACACTTCCTTAAACCCAATCCTTGGGGACAATGCCATACTTCCTTAAACCCAGTCCCTGGGGACAGTGCCACCTTCCCTGAGCCCCATTCCCTGTCTGCTTGCCGAGCCCTGGGGACACCCCACTCTTCCTGAGCCACCCTGGAGTCCCCGTGGCTCCGTGTCCCCTCACGGTGACATCCCCCCGCAGGACACACGGCGTCCCTGACCCCAGCCTGCAGTGACACGGACCCCGAGGGGACGCTGGCGGCCGGTGAGACTGGGCGGGGGGGTCCTGAGGATTTGGGGGGCACCTGAGGGGTCCTGTGAGGGGTGCAGTGCAGTGTCCCCTCTCCCCGCAGGTGACAGCACGGGGAGGGGTCTCCCGGCGGCGCAGGTGAACAGGTAGGGGACAGGGAGGGATTGGGGCGCCATGGGGGGGGCACCCCCGTCCCTGGGGGGTCCCGGGCAGGCTCTGAGCCCCCCCCACTCTGTCCCTGTCCCAGCGGCCCAGGGAAGCCCCCCCAGGACACGCCACCCTCGGCCGCGCTCTTCGGGCCCCCCCTGGAGTCGGCGTTGGAGGCAGAGGAATTCCCGGGTGAGGATTTGGGGGGCGCGGGACGAGACCCCCCGGCAGGGCGGGGGCCGCGCTCTGACCGGGGCCGTCCCGCAGCCCCCCGCTCCTACGTCCTCACCTCGTCCTCGTCTCCCTTCTCCTCCTCGTCCCCGGAGAACGTGGAGGACTCGGGGCTGGACTCGCCCTCGCACCCCGCTCCCGGTCCCTCCCCGGACTCCCGGCCCTGGACCCCGCAGCCGGGGACGCCGCAGAGCCCCGGCCCCAAAGCGGAGCCGCCCCCCGCCAGCAGCGCCTGGACCCCGCGGCCCCGCAGCCCCTCCGGCCGCCTCCCCGAGCCCCCCAACTTCGCCGTTTTCAGCGGCCCCGGAGCCGAGGGGCTCTGGGGGGACGCGGGGGTCGCGCCCCGGGGTCGCAGCCGCTGCCTCAGCGGCCCCGCCCCACGAGAAGCGCCCTCGCCGGACCCTTTTGGGGACCCCCCGGCCTGGGGCAGACCCCGCAGCCCCGGTGGGGAGCAGCCCCCCCTGACGCGTCCTTCCTCCAACTCGGCCTCCTCGTCGTCCTCCTCGCCGGCCCCCCCGAGCGGGGGGGAGTCCTCCAGCCCCTCTCCCTGGGGCTGTCCAGGGCCGGGGGCCCGGCTGGGCGAGGGGGGCACGGCCGGGACCCCCCCGCTGCCGTCGGAGCCGGGTGAGTGGTGGGGGAGCGGCCCCAGGGTACCCCAAAACGTGACTGCCACAGCCCCCAGCTCTGCCCCCAATATCCTTAACCCTGCCCCCCCCGCTGCCTCTAAATCTGCCCCCATCACCCCAAATTCTGTCCCGAGTGACCCCAAACTGTGCCCCCATGACCCCAAACTCTGCCCCCATGATGCCAAACTCTTCCCCCCAATTAGCCTGAACTGTGCCCCCCACAACCCCAAACTCTGTCCTGAGTGACCCCAGACTCTGTCCTCCATTACCCTTAACCCTGCCCCCCCATCACCTCTAAATCTGCCCCCATGACCCCAAACTGTACCCCCCAATTAGCCTGAACTGTGCCCCCCATGACCCCAAACTCTGCCCCCCAACACCCAAATCTGCCCCCATAATGCCAAAATCTGCCCTCATCACCCCCAAATCTGCCCCCCATCACCCCAAAACCGAGCCCTGCCCAACTCCCGGAGGGTGTTCCTGGATTCGGGGAGGTGGCGAGGGGTCCTGCCGTGTCGGGGCTCTCCCCTCACCCCCCG
>NW_024509766.1:1770779-1794763 GCF_017590135.1 Pyrgilauda ruficollis
ATTTGGGGGTGCAGGGGTGTGGGAATTTGGGGATGTGGGGATTTGGAGATGTGGGAATTTGGGAATTCAGGGGTGTGGGAATTTGGGGATGTGGGGATTTGGAGATGTGGGAATTTGGGAATTCAGGGGTGTGGGAATTTGGGGATGTGGGGATGTGGGAATTCGGGGATGTGGGGATTTGGGGTGTGGGAATTCAGGAGTGTGGGGATTTGGGGTGTGGGAATTTGGGGATGCAGGAATTCAGGGGCGTGGGATGCAGGGATGTGGAATTTGGGGATGCAGGAATTCAGGGGCGTGGGATGCAGGGATGTGGAATTTGGGAGTTCAGTGGGGATGCAGGAATTCAGGGGCGTGGGATGCAGGGATGTGGAATTTGGGGATGCAGGAATTCAGGGGCGTGGGATGCAGGGATGTGGAATTTGGGGATGCAGGAATTCAGGGGCGTGGGATGCAGGGATGTGGAATTTGGGGATGCAGGAATTCAGGGGCGTGGGATGCAGGGATGTGGAATTTGGGGATGCAGGAATTCAGGGGCGTGGGATGCAGGGATGTGGAATTTGGGGATGCAGGAATTCAGGGGCGTGGGATGCAGGGATGTGGAATTTGGGGATGCAGGAATTCAGGGGCGTGGGATGCAGGGATGTGGAATTTGGGGATGCAGGAATTCAGGGGCGTGGGATGCAGGGATGTGGAATTTGGGGATGCAGGAATTCAGGGGCGTGGGATGCAGGGATGTGGAATTTGGGGATGCAGGAATTCAGGGGCGTGGGATGCAGGGATGTGGAATTTGGGGATGCAGGAATTCAGGGGCGTGGGATGCAGGGATGTGGAATTTGGGGATGCAGGAATTCAGGGGCGTGGGATGCAGGGATGTGGAATTTGGGGATGCAGGAATTCAGGGGCGTGGGATGCAGGGATGTGGAATTTGGGGATGCAGGAATTCAGGGGCGTGGGATGCAGGGATGTGGAATTTGGGGATGCAGGAATTCAGGGGCGTGGGATGCAGGGATGTGGAATTTGGGGATGCAGGAATTCAGGGGCGTGGGATGCAGGGATGTGGAATTTGGGGATGCAGGAATTCAGGGGCGTGGGATGCAGGGATGTGGAATTTGGGGATGCAGGAATTCAGGGGCGTGGGATGCAGGGATGTGGAATTTGGGGATGCAGGAATTCAGGGGCGTGGGATGCAGGGATGTGGAATTTGGGGATGCAGGAATTCAGGGGCGTGGGATGCAGGGATGTGGAATTTGGGGATGCAGGAATTCAGGGGCGTGGGATGCAGGGATGTGGAATTTGGGGATGCAGGAATTCAGGGGCGTGGGATGCAGGGATGTGGAATTTGGGGATGCAGGAATTCAGGGGCGTGGGATGCAGGGATGTGGAATTTGGGGATGCAGGAATTCAGGGGCGTGGGATGCAGGGATGTGGAATTTGGGGATGCAGGAATTCAGGGGCGTGGGATGCAGGGATGTGGAATTTGGGAGTTCAGGGGTGGGGCATGCAGGATTTGGGAATTTGGGGATCGAGGATGTGGGAATGCAGGGATGCAGGATTTTGGGAATGCAGGGGTACACGGGGATGCAGGGGTGTGGAATTGGAGGATGCAGGGGTGCAGAATTCGGGGTGCAGGGGTGTGGAATTGGGGGTGCAGGGATGTGGAATTGGGGGTGCAGGGTATGGAATTCGGGGTGCAGGGGTGTGGAATTGGGGGGTGCATGGCTGCAGACCCCCACCCCAGCCCGCCTTGCCTCGGCAGTCGCGCTCGCTGAGCCCCTCGCCCTCCTGGAGCTGCGGCCCCTCGCACTCGGCCCCCGCCAGCCTGGGCGAGCGCGGCTTCTTCGCCGTGGCCCCGCCGGCGCTCGGTGCGTGCCGGGGGCATCCTGGGGGGGTGGGCTGGGGGTCCCAGCCGTGCGCTGACCCCTCTGCCCCCTCGCCAGGGCTGTCGCGCGGTCCCAGCCCCGTGGTGCTGGGCTCGCAGGACGCGCTGCCCGTGGCCACCGCCTTCACCGAGTACGTCCACGCTTATTTCAAGGGGCGCGACGCCGACAGGTACGGGGTGGAGGTCCTGGGGGGTCCCCACAGCCGCCGGGCGTCCCCTGACCCCCGGCGTGTCCCCAGCAGCTGCCTGGTGAAGGTGACCGGGGAGCTGACCATGTCCTTCCCCGCGGGCATCGTGCGGGTGTTCGGCGGCCCCGCGGCGCCGCCCGTGCTCAGCTTCCGCCTGCTCAACGCCGCCGCCATCGAGCAGTTCCTGCCCAACGCCGAGCTGCTCTACAGGTGCGGGGCACCGGGGACACCGGGGCACCGGGGGGACAGCCTGCGAGGTGCGGGGGGCAGCGGTGGGGGGCTGGTGTTGGGGTACAGGGGGTGGTTGTGGGGTACGGGGAGCTTGGGAGGTGATGGATGTGGGGATGGGGGTGGGTTTTGGGGTGCAGGAGAGACACGGGGAGCTTGGGAGGTGATGGATGTGGGGATGGGGGTGGGTTTTGGGGTGCAGGAGAGACACGGGGAGCTTGGGAGGTGATGGATGTGGGGATGGGGGTGGGTTTTGGGGTGCAGGAGAGACACGGGGAGCTTGGGAGGTGATGGATGTGGGGATGGGGGTGGGTTTTGGGGTGCAGGAGAGACACGGGGAGCTTGGGAGGTGATGGATGTGGGGATGGGGGTGGGTTTTGGGGTGCAGGAGAGACACGGGGAGCTTGGGAGGTGATGGATGTGGGGATGGGGGTGGGTTTTGGGGTGCAGGAGAGACACGGGGAGCTTGGGAGGTGATGGATGTGGGGATGGGGGTGGGTTTTGGGGTGCAGGAGAGACACGGGGAGCTTGGGAGGTGATGGATGTGGGGATGGGGGTGGGTTTTGGGGTGCAGGAGAGACACGGGGAGCTTGGGAGGTGATGGATGTGGGGATGGGGGTGGGTTTTGGGGTGCAGGAGAGACACGGGGAGCTTGGGAGGTGATGGATGTGGGGATGGGGGTGGGTTTTGGGGTGCAGGAGAGACACGGGGAGCTTGGGAGGTGATGGATGTGGGGATGGGGGTGGGTTTTGGGGTGCAGGAGAGACACGGGGAGCTTGGGAGGTGATGGATGTGGGGATGGGGGTGGGTTTTGGGGTGCAGGAGAGACACGGGGAGCTTGGGAGGTGATGGATGTGGGGATGGGGGTGGGTTTTGGGGTACGGAGTGCCCCAGTTTTCCTGGGGATACCCTCAGGAGCTGAGGGATGCAGCGATGGGGAGCTGGGTACTGAGATTTTGGGGTTTTTGGGTGTCTGGGCATGCAGTGATGGGGAGCTGGGCATTGAGATTTTGAGGTTTTTGGGTGTCTGGGCATATGTGGGGATGGGGGTGGGTTTTGGGGTACGGAGTGCCCCAGTTTTCCTGGGGATACCCTCAGGAGCTGAGGGATGCAGCGATGGGGAGCTGGGTACTGAGATTTTGGGGTTTTTGGGTGTCTGGGCATGCAGTGATGGGGAGCTGGGCATTGAGATTTTGAGGTTTTTGGGTGTCTGGGCATGCAGTGATGGGGAGCTGGGCATTGAGATTTTGGGATTCTTGGGGGCATGCCAGCGATGAGCTGCGTTTTGGGGATCCCAGCGGTCTGGGCACCCTCTGGAGCTGGTTTGGAGCTGGCTACCGAGGTGCCAGCTTCTGGGGGTACCCAGACCCCGCTGCCCCTCTCCCCCCACGCCCCCAGCGACCCCTCCCAGAGCGACCCCAGCACCAAGGACTTCTGGCTGAACATGGCAGCGCTGACCGGGCACCTGCAGAAGCAGGCGGAGCAGAGCCCGGCCGCCTCCTACTACAACGTGCCTCTGCTCAAGTACCAGGTGAGCCCTGCAGGGCATCCCCCCGCTGGTCACGAGAGGGTCTCGGTGCCCCCCTAAAGCCCCCGATGTGCCGCAGTTCTCGCGGCTGGGCCCCGGCTCGGCGCCGCTGCGGCTCTGCGTGCGCTGGGACTGCGCGCCCGGCGCCACGCGGGTCAGCGTGGAGTACGGCTACAACGCGGCCGCCCTGGCACTGCCCGTGCCCCTCGGCAACGTGCACGTCCTGCTGCCCGTGGAGGAGCCCCTGACCAACCTGCGGCTGCAGCCCGCCGCCAGCTGGTAACGGGAACGGGAGAGAGCGGGGCGGGTGGGGGGGACACAGGACTGGGGGTCCCAAACTTGCCCAAGATGGGGAGCACAGGAGTGGGGTCCTGAATCTCCTCAGGGTGGGAGAAGGAGACCCTGAACTCAGAAATGGGGATCCTGAACTGGGAAATGGGGACCCTGGACTGGGAAATGGGGACACTGACGGGGTAAGGAAGGCAGGATGTGGGGACGGGTAGCAAGGGCTGAATTTTGGGGGTGTGGGGGCTTGATGACACCCCCTTATCCCGGCAGGAACCTGGAGGAGAAGCGGCTGCTCTGGAAGCTCCTGGACGTCCCCGGTGCCCCGGGGCAGGGAGGTGAGGCCGGGCCCGCCCTGCTCGGGGGTCACGGGGCGGGGGCTCCGCGTCCCGACCCCCCCAACCCCTGCGCTGTCCCCCCCAGGCTGTGGGCGGCTCTCGGCCAGCTGGGAGCCGCTGGGGGGTCCCAGTAAGCCCAGTCCCGTGGCCGCCCAGTTCAGCAGCGAGGGCAGCACCTTGTCGGGAGTGGAGGTGGAGCTGGCGGGCGCCGGGTACCGCATGTCGCTGGTCAAGAAGAGGTTTGCTACAGGTACGTCCCGGGGGGGGGACGGGGACGGGGCTGGGGGGTCCCTTCCTCACAGCCCTGGGGGGTGCGGGGTTCTCTCCCCGTCCCCTGGGTCCTGGGGGAACAGGGGGTCCCTTCCTTGGGGTGCACGGGGTCCTTTCTCTGCTCTTTGGGGTGCTTGGCGTCCCTTCCTTGGGGTATTTAGGGTTCTTTCCCTGCACTTTGAGGTGCTCAGGGGTTCCTTTTCTGCTCTGTGGGGTTCATGGGGTCCTTTCCCTGCTTTTTGGGGTGCTCAGGGTCCCTTCCCTGGGGTATTTAGGGTCCTTTCCCTGTTCTTTGGGGTGCTTGATGTCCTTTCCCTGCTCTTTGGGGTGCTCAGGGTTCTCTTTTTTGCTCTTTGGGGTTCATGGGGTCCTTTTCCTGCTCTTTGGGATGGTCAAGGTCCCTTCCCTTGGGTATTTAGGGTCCTTTTCCTGCTCTGTTGGGTTCATGGGGTCCTTTCAGTGCTCTTTGGGGTGCACAGCGGTTCCTTTTCTGCTCTGTGGGGTTCATGGGATCTGTTTCCTGATCCTTGAGGTGCTCGGGGTCCCTTCCCTGGGGTATTTAGGGTCCTTTCCTAGGTTCCTTTTCTGCTCTTTGGGGTTCATGGGGTCCTTTCCCTGCTCTTTGGGGTGCTCGGGGGTTCCTTTGGGGTTCATGGGGTCATTTCCCTGCTCTTTGGGGTGCCCGAGGTCACCAGTTCGGTGTGGCACCGAGCTCCGCCGCCGGGCCGTGCCCGTGCCCGGCCGGGGCCGTGCCCTCCCTCCTCTGTGCCCACCTTTCCCCCGCAGGGATTTACCTGGCGGGGTCCTGAGCGGCTCCCGGGCCCCCCCGGGCCCCCCCGGGCTTCTCCCGCGGTTGTGTGAATTGGAAACACTGGATGGAGGCGGGCTGGGGAGGGGGCGCCTCCTCCTCCTCCTCCTCCTCCTCCTCCTCTTCCTCCTCCTCCTCCTCCTGTCCCCGCCCTGTCGCTGTCCCCGCGTCGCCTCCTGCTCCCCCCCGCCGCCCTCCCCTGTGCTGTGAAGGGAGCAGGAGCTGCTCTTTTATTAAACACTTTATTTTCTAATAAATTCCCCCCCGACGGCTGCTGCCTCCTTCCTGCCACGGCGCCAATCCCATAAATCCCATATTCCCTTAAATCCCATAAATCCCATATTCCCATAAATCCCATAAATCCTGTATTCCCATAAATCCCATATTCCCATATTTCCATATTCCCATATATCCCATATTCCCATATTTCCATATTCCCATAAATCCCATATTCCCATGTTCCCATAAATCCCATATTCCCATAAATCCCATATTCCCATAAATCCCATATGCCCATAAATCCCATAAATCCCATATTCCCATGTTCCCATAAATCCCATATTCCCACATTCCCATCCCAATTCTGCCATGGAGGGGGAGCGCAAGGAAAAAAGAGGGAAAAGCCGAAGGGATGGGAGGGGGGCTGTGATGTGGGAAAGGGGGGCTGGGGGCTGTGTCCCCCCTCAGTGCCCCCTCAAAGCACAGGGAAGCATCACCACGGGCTGGGGGTCCCGGTGCCACTCTGGGGGGGCGCTACCCCCGAGTTTTGCTCCGCCCATCCCGCAGCGCCTCGATTTTGGGGGACAGCTCCCCAAAAGTGGGTCTGGCTCCCGGGGTGAAGGCCCAGCAGCTCATCATCAGCGCGTACACCTGTGGGGGGGACAAGGGACACGGCGGGGCCATCAGGGGAGGAGGGGCACCCCGGGGACCCCCCGGCAGCCCCGGGGCAGCGGTGTCACCTCCGAGGGACAGCCAGCGGGGGCCGGGAGTCGCCGGTTGTCCTTGAGGAGCTCCAGCAGGTGGCAGATGATCTGCGGCGGCCTCGCGGTGCCCATCATCCGCAGGAATTCCTGCGGGCACGGGGGACAGCCTTGAGCACCGGGACACCCGGGAGCGCCGGGACACCCGGGAGTGCCGGGACACCCGGGAGTGCCGGGACACCCGGGAGCTCTGGGACACCCGGGAGCTCTGGGACAGCCGTGAGCACGGGGACACCTGGGAGTGTCGGGACACCCGGGAGCAGCGGGACACCAGGGAACTCTGGGACACCCGGGAGCACCGGGACATCTGTGAGCACCGGGACACCCGGGAGCACCAGGACACCCAGAAGTGCCGGGACACCCGGGAGCTCTGGGACACCAGTGAACTCGGGGGCCGGGAGTCGCCGGTTGTCCTTGAGGAGCTCCAGCAGGTGGCAGATGATCTGCGGCGGCCTCGCGGTGCCCATCATCCGCAGGAATTCCTGCGGGCACGGGGGACAGCCTTGAGCACCGGGACACCCGGGAGCGCCGGGACACCCGGGAGCACCGGGACACCCGGGAGCTCTGGGACACCTGGGAGCATCGGGACACCCGGGAGCATCGGGACATCCGTGAGCTCCAGGACACCCAGAAGTGCCGGGACACCCGGGAGCTCTGGGACACCAGGGAACTCTGGGACACCCGGGAGCACCGGGATATCGGGGAGCTCCGGCACTACCGGGAGCACAGGGACACCCAGGAGCACCGGGACACCAGCGAGCATGGGGACTTCCATGAGCTCTGGCAGAGCCGGGAGCACTGGGATATCCAGGAGTGCCAGGACATCCGTGAGCTCCAGGACACCCAGGAGCACCTGGACACCCATCAGCTCCAGGAGCTCCTGTAAGCTCTGGGACACCTGGGAACACCGGGACATCCAGGAGCACTGGGACATCCATGAGCTCCGGGACACCCGGGAGCACCGTGAGGGCTGCGGGGGGCTGGTCCCAGAGGGAATGGCCCCTCCTTTCCAGGGAAACGTCACCTCCGAGGGGCTCTTGCTCTTGGAGCTGTAGGTGAAGAGCTCGTAGAGGAGCACCCCGAAGCTCCAGGTGTCGGAGGCGCAGGAGAAGATGTTGTCAGCCAGGGATTCCGGAGCGTACCTGCCCCGGGAAAAATGGGTTCTGAGCCCCGGGAAAAGGGGATCCTGAGCTCCAGGAAAAGGGGATCCTGAGCCCTGGGAAAAACGGGTTCTGAGCCCCGGGAAAAGGGGATCCTGGGCCCTGGGAAAAGCAGGTTCTAAGCTCCGGGAAAAGGGGTTTCTGAGCCCCAGGAAAAGTGGGTTCTGAGCCCCGGGAAAAGGGGATCCTGAGCCCCGGGAAAAACAGGTTCTGAGCCCCTGGAAAAGGGGATCCTGAACCCCAGGAAAAGGGGACCCTGAGTCCCCAGAAAAGTGGGTTTTGAGCTCCAGGAAAAGGGGATCCTAAGTCCTGGGAAAAACAGATTCTGAGCCCCTGGAAAAGGGGATCCTGAGTCCTGGATCCCACTGGAATTCCAGCCCTCCCTGTGTGCCCCCCTCACCAGAAAACGGGGCTCTGGCCAGGCTCCCGCACCACGTAGTAATCCTTGTCCTGCGGGAGCAGCTTGGCCAGCCCGAAGTCGCCGATCTTGACGTGGCTGTCGCTCTCCACCAGGATGTTCCTGCTGGCCAGGTCCCGGTGCACGCAGCGCTGCGCCCCCAGGTACTCCATGCCCTGCCGGGAGGCGGCTGCTGGAGGGGAGCGGGGACACGGCAGCGTCCCCAGGGCTGGGGAACCCCCGGGAGAGGGTTCCTGGGGGCTCATCCCGGCTGGAGCACAGCCCCAGGGGTGAGGGTGGCACTGCTCCAGCTGGGATGCAGCTGCTGGCAGGGACAGGATCCTGCAGCGTCCCCAGGGCTGGACAATGACCCTTGGGTGACCCGTGGCATTGCTCCGGCCAGGACAGAGCCGCTGGCAGGGACAGGACCCAGGGCTGGCCCACGACCCGTGGCTGACCCATGGCATGGCTCCAGCCCCATCCCGGGACAGCAGCAGCCCCGTTTCCCCCGTGCCTGCCCCGACCCCACCTTGCAGATCTGCCAGGCGTAGAGGAGCAGCGTCCTGTGCTCCAGGCGGGGCTGGTTCTTCTGCAGGAAATCCCGCAGGCAGCCGTTGGGCAGGAATTCCATCACCAGCCGCAGCCCGCGCATCCCTGCGGCCACATCCAGCACCGGGATGGCCGGAGTCGGGATCGGGGATCCCTGCCCCGTTCCCTGCCCCGTTCCCTGTCCCGTTCCCAGCCCCGTTCGCAGTGTTCACAGCCCCATTTCCTGTCTATTCCCTGTCCATTCTCTGCCCCTTTCCCAGCCCCATTCCAGGCTCCATTCCCAGCCCCATTCCTTTCCCATTCCCAGCCCCATTCCTGCCCCATTCCCTGTTCATTCCCAGCCCATTCCCAGCCCCATTCCTGCCCCATTCCCAGCCCATTCCCAGACCCATTCCTGCCCCATTCCCTGCTCATTCCCAGCCCCATTCCCAGCTCCATTCCTGTCCCATTCCCAGCTCACCCCGGCTGTAGCAAACGCCCCGGTACCGGACGATGAAGTCGTGCTGCAGTGAGTGCAGGATTTGGATCTCCCGCTCGAAATCCCGAATTTCCTTGGCCGAATCCTGCTGCAGCTTCTTCACTGCCACCAGCTCACCCGTGCTGTCCCCCAGGGGGTCGTAGCGGCACAGCTCCACGCTCCCAAAATTCCCCTGGATGCAGGGAACTGGATGTTGGGGTGCCCCCCAATTCCCAGTGCCACATCCCCCCAAAATCCCCCCCCCACACAGAAGGGGATGCTCAGAAATTGTTTCTCAGCACAGCCAGAATGTCCCACACTCCAAATCCAGGAGGGAAGAGCAGCTGAGCTGAGTTTTGGGGTTCGGGGTCTCTCCTGGAATTGTTTCTCAGCACAGCCAGGATGTCCCACACTCCAAACCCGGGAAGGAAGGAAAGAGTGGCTGCACTGAGTTTTGGGGTCTCTCCTGCGCCCCCACCTTGCCCAGCAGCGAGATGTACTTGAGGTGCCGCTCCTGGAAGTGCTCTGGATCCTGGCTCATGGCCAGGGAATCGCGTCCCCAAAAGCCATCCCGCAACGTCACATCCGCGGGGGACAGGTCCGAGAGCAGCTCGTAGTCTGTGGGAGGGGGGGGTGAGGCCAAGGTGGGGTGCCCCGGTGCCCCCCCAGCCCGTTGCCGTGCCCACCGGAGGTGATGAGGCTGTTGAGGTCGCGGATGAGGGCGCGGAAGCAGGGCCGGCGCGGGGGCTCGTACTCCATGCACTGCGCCACCAGCGCCGCCAGCTCCGGCCAGCGCGGAGCCGGGAGCTGCTGGCGGCTCCGGTAGAATTCCAGCTTCTGAGGGAGAGGGGGAGAGGGGAGTCAGGGGGTGCGGGACCCCCAAAGAGCCCCTGAACGGCTCTGAGATGGGGGAGGGTGCAGCGGGATGGGGCAGGAGAGGTGGGGGATGGGATGGGATTTATAGGATGGGATGAGAATATGGGATAGGATGGGATGAGAATATGGGATAGGATGGGATGAGAATATGGGATAGGATGGGATGAGATGGGATTTGTGGGATGGGATGGGATGGAATTTATGGGATGGGATGGGAATACGGGATGGGATTTATGGGATGGGATTTCTGGGATGGGATTTCTGGGGTGGGATGGGATGGGATTGGGCAGGGAAGAAGGGCTGGGATGTAGCAGGAAGGGACAGGAGAGCTGGGGAAGGAGGATTTGGATACAGTGGGATTGCAGGCCAAGGGTTGGGATAGAACGGGATGGGGCAGGAGGGGCAGGATGGGACAGGAGGGTTGGGATAGAACGGGATGGGGCAGGAGGGTCGGGATCCAGCGGGATGCTGGGATCAGCCTCGCCTTTTGGGGCTCCAGCAGGCTCAGGGGCATGTTCCCCCCGCTGAAGATCTCCCAGAGGGTGGCTCCGAAGCCCCACTTGTCAGCTGGCAGTGCCAGGCTCCCGGGGTCGCTGACACACTCGGGGGCCACCCATGGGATCCTCTCCACCAGCACTGCGGGGTGCCCAGCCCCCCTCAGCACCCACTGTGGGGGCCCAGCACCCCCAGGACCCCCCAGGACACCCCAGGACCCCCTCACTCACTGTCCCGGGCCAGGAGGGTGATGCTGACCCCAGGGTGGGTGAGTTTGATGAAAAGGATTCAGAGCCCACAGACAGGAGCTGGCTTGGAGGATGAGCACAGGACCCCAAACCCAGAACCAGGACCCCAAACCCAGAACCAGGACCTTGAATCCAGAACCAGGACCCCAAACCCAGAACCAAACCCCAAAACCAGAACCAGAACCCCAAACCCAGAATCTGAACCCAGAATCCAGAAGCAGGACCCCAAACCCAGAACCAAGACCCCAAACCCAGAACCAGGACACTAAACCCAAAATCCGAACCCAGAACCAGGACCCCAAACCCAGAACCAGAGCCCCAAATCCAGAACCAGAACCCAAACCCAGAACCACGACCCCAAACCCAGAACCAGGACCCCAAACACAGCACCAGGACCCCAAACCCAGACCTGGGATCCAGAGCCCACAACCAGGATTCCCCATGGAGGATGAGCACAGGACCCTGAACCCAAAGTCAGAACCCCAAGGCCAGCACCCCAGGACCCCCCAGCACCCCAGGACCCCCCAGAACCCCCGGACTCACTGTCCTGGGCCAGGACGGTGACGCTGACCCCGGGGTCATTGAGTTTGATGAAGGGGGGGCTCCCCCCAGCCATGTCCCCCTCCCGTGCCAGCAGCACCTTCTTAGCAGAGACGTTCCCATGCGGGATCTTCTTGTCCTCCTGCATGGGGGGAGAGGGGTCGGGACCCTCAGGGTGGTCCCACACACTGGGGTGGGCTGGGGGGAGCACCAGGGATGGATGGGGGCTGTGGGGTGGGGGTGGATTAGGGGCTGTGGGGTGGGGATCAATGGTATCCATTGGATGTGGGGTGTGGGAGTTGTGGGATGGGGGAACCAGGACCCTGAACCAGGACCCGAAACCCAGACCTGGGATCCAGAGCCCACAGCAAGGATTCCCTATGGAGGATGAGCACAGGACCCCAAACCCAGGACTAAGACCCCAAACCCAGAACCAGGACCTCAAACCCAGAACCAGGACCTCAAACCCAGAACCAGGACACGAAATCAAGAACCAGGACCCTGAACCCAGAACCAGGACCCCAAACCTAGAACCAGGACACCAAATCAAGAACCAGGACCCTGAACCCAGAACCAGGACCCCAAACCCAGAACCAGGACCCCAAACCCAGAACCAAGACCCCAAACCCAGAAACAAGACCCCGAACCCAGAGCCAGGACCCCAAACCCAGAACCAAGACCCCAAACCCAGACCTGGGATCCAGAGCCCACAGCCAGGATTCCCTGTGGAGGATGAGCACAGGACCCCACACCCAGAGCCAGAACCCCAAGGCCAGCACCCCCAGGACCCCCGGGACCCCCTCCCAGCGGCGTGGGCTCACCAGGTAGTTGAGGGCATAGGCCAGCTGCTTGGCCACCGTCAGCCTCCAGCCGGTGGTCACCGCGCCGCGCTTCTTGCGCAGGTACAGGTCCAGGGGCCCGTGCCGGACGTGCTCCTGCACCATCACACCTGGGGGCCGCCCGGGGGGGTCAGGGGGTGCCCAGGTGGCACCGCGGCCGCCGCCCCGCCGGGCACTCACTGTCCTTGCCGAGGCTGACGCCGTGCAGCAGCACCAGGTGTTTGTGGGACAGCTGGCTCATGGTGCTGGCGGCCTCCAGGAAGGACTGGGACAGGGACAGACGGCTCAGGGCGGGCCTTAGGGACCCCTAGGTGACATGGTGGAGGTGGCAGCGCCACCCCCTCACCTCCAGGCAGTTGCGGTGGCTGCCGTCCATGACCTTGAGCACCACCGGGGTCTGGCGGGCTCCGTCCTCCTCGTCCTGCTCCCGTTTGACGCCTTTGTAGATCTGGGTGAAGGAGCCCTGGCCCAGGCTCTCGCCCTGGGGGACACGGGGACACTGCCAGGGGGTGCCTGTCCCCCTGTGTCACCCCCCCGTGGCCCTGCCCCGTACCCGTGTCAGGCTCTGCGGGTCGATCTTGTGGAACATCATCTGGTGCAGGCTGCGGCGCCGGGGCACCGGAGGGGACCCGGGGGGACAGGGGATCCCGCTGCGCACGATCAGCAGGTTGGACTTCTCTGGGGGGCAGAGAGGGCCTGAGGGGGGGCTTGGGCAGGGGACCCCCAGCTGGTGACCTCACACAGCCACCCTGTGATGTCACAGCCAGCTCTGTGACATCTCAGCCGCTCTGTGACATCACAGCTGCTCTGTGACCTCACAGCCCACTCTGTGACATCACGGCTGCTCTGTGACATCATAGCCACTCTGTGACATCACAGCCGCTCTGTGACATCACAGCTGTTCCGTGACGTCACAGCCACATGTGACATCACAGCCACCATGTGACATCACAGCTCATTCTATGACATCACATCCGCCCTGTGACATCACAACAGCTCTGTGACGTCACAGCTCACTCTGTGACGTCACAGCAGCTCTGTGACGTCACAGCTTACTCTATGACATCACACTCACTCTGTGACATCACAGCTCACTCTATGACATCACAGCCACTCTGTGACCTCACAGCCACTCTATGACATCACAGCCACTCTATGACATCACAGCTGCTCTGTGACATCATAGCTCACTCTATGACATCACAGCACACTCTGTGACATCACAGCTCATTCTATGACATCACAGCCACTCTGTGACATCACAGCTCATTCTATGACATCACAGCCACCCTGTGACATCACAACAGCTCTGTGACGTCACAGCTGCTCTGTGACATCATAGCCACTCTGTGACATCACAGCTCACTCTATGACATCACAGCCGCTCTGTGACCTCACAGCCACTCTATGACATCACAGCTGCTCTGTGACCTCACAGCTTGCTCTGCCATGCCCCCCCGGTGTCACCTTTGGGCCGGGGGGGACAGGCCCGCTCCAGGCGCATGGGTGCCCCCTCGGCCTGCAGCCCGCGGTGCCCGTAGGTGCCCAGCAGCTCCCGCAGGCTGCAGAACCTCCGCGCCACCCCCGACAGCCACCAGTGCCCGTCCTCATCCCGGCAGATCCGGCACCGCTTGTAATCCCGGCCGGAGCGGGTCTGGGGGGGGAAGCACCGGGGTCAGCACCGGGGGGACCCCCCGGGACCCCCCCAAAATCCTCCTGCCCACCGCGGGTGGCACCGTCCTCGTGTCACCGCCCCGCAGGTGCCAGGGCCATGCTGCCCTCCCCATGCCACGGTCGTGACGCCCCCCAAGCCCCCCCGCCCGGTGTCCCGGGGGTCTCACCTGCACGCACACGGTCAGCAGGTAACTGTCGAAGTCCTGGGGGCTGCGGCGCAGCAGGAACAGCCCCGGGGCGCCCCCGGCCGCCTCCAGCTTGCTCACCGCGAACTCGGCGCTGCCAAGGGCAGGGACGGCCGCGGTGACACTTGGGGACACCCCCTGTGCCCTCCCCCCGTGCCCACCCTATAGGAATGTGCCCCTTGCTGACAGAGTGACAAAACTGTCTTTTGTCTCCTCAAAAAGGAAAAAAAGCCCAGAAGTTTCTCTCCTCAATTAGGTGAAAAGGCATCTTATGGGACCTGGGGAACGTCACCTCAAACTTGAGGATGGCCAGTTGGGCAGGAGCCTAAAAGTCCCGCCTTTAAAAAGTCCCTTCTAGCAATTTACTAGAAAAAGAAGATAACAGAGGAACTAATGGCTTTTGTGAGGTGTTTTACTCAAGAACCTCTGGCACCTGGCTTGTTTTTTCACTGTAAAGTGTTGTTGTTTTGCCTTTTATTACAATTTTTTGTTTCCAATGCTACCACAGAAGCCATCCTGCTGATTTTATATCTTCTAAGGTAGCTCAGCCATCTTAGGTGTGACATAAACCTCCAAGAGCTCGTGAGACCTGCCTCGAGGAGACCCCAATTTCACAACCCCTGTGCCCACCAGCACACCCAGCCAGGGTGAGGGTGACAACCCCGTCCCCAGCTCCTCACAACACACCCAGCCAGGGTGAGGGTGACAACCCCGTCCCCAGCTCCCCGCAGCACACCCAGCCGCCCCGGATCACCTCGGAGCCGCCGCAGCTCCAGGCCACGCCGCCGTCACCGGACACGTGGATGGCGATGGGCGCTGCGGATCCGGGCGAGCGCACGTGGAAAATCTCCTCGCTGCGGTGGCGCTGGAGCCGCTCCAGGTCCAGCAGGTACTTGAGCTTCAGGTGGGGCCCGTCGGCCTGGCAGCCCCCCAGGCGCCGCAGGGATTTGCCGAAGCGGAGCCGGAGGCGCTTGCGGGTGACGAAGTTGTGCTGCTGGATCTGCGAGCGCAGCGGCGCCGGCAGGCACGACTTGTAGCTGAGGGGAGGGGAGTGTCACCGGGGGTGTCACACTGTCACCGGGGGTGTCACACTGTTCCTGGGGGTGTCACACTCTCCCCATGGGTTTCAGGTTGTCCCCAGGGGTGTTGGAGTGTCCCCAGGGGTGTCACACTCTCCCCATGGGTTTCAGGTTGTCCCCAGGGGTGTTGGAGTGTCCCCAGGGGTGTCACACTCTCCCCATGGGTTTCAGGTTGTCCCCAGGGGTGTCGCACTCTTCCCATGGGTTTCAGGTTGTCCCCAGGGGTGTTGGGGTGTCCCCAGGGGTGTCACACTGTCCCCATGGGTTTCAGGTTGTCCCCAGGGGTGTTGGGGTGTCCCCAGGGGTGTCACACTGTCCCCATGGGTTTCAGGCTGTCCCCAGGGTTCTGGGCTGTCCCCAGGGGCATCATACTGTCCCCATGGGTTTCAGGTTGTCCCCATGGGTGTCGCACTCCCCTCATGGGTGTCACACTGTCCCCATGGGTGTCGCACTCTCCCCATGGGTTTCAGGCTGTCCCCATGGGTTTCTGGCTGTCCCCAGGGGGGTCACACTGTCCCCAGGGGTGCCACACTGTCCCCAGGGTTTCAGGCTGTCCCCAGGGGTGCCACACTGTCCCCAGGGGTGTCACAATGTCCCCATGGGTTTCAGGCTGTCCCCATGGGTTTCTGGCTGTCCCCAGGGGGGTCACACTGTCCCCAGGGGGGCCACACTGTCCCCAGGGTTTCCGCCTGGCCCCAGGGGTGCCACACTGTCCCCAGGGGTGTCACAATGTCCCCATGGGTTTCAGGCTGTCCCCATGGGTTTCTGGCTGTCCCCAGGGGGGTCACACTGTCCCCAGGGGTGCCACACTGTCCCCAGGGTTTCAGGCTGTCCCCATCCATGCCGGGCTGTCCCCAGGGGTGCCACACTGTGTCCTGTCTCACCTGACGTGGCTGCAGACCTGCGCGGGGCTCTGCCGCTGCTCCCTGGCGATGCGCAGCATGTCCAGCACGGCCAGGCTCAGGCACTGCTCCTGCGTGGGCAGGCTCAGCCCCACGGCCACGCGGCCCCCGATGAAATCACTGCGGGACTGGGGGGGCACGAGGCTCAGGGGCTCTGAGCATCTCCCGAGACCCCCCCAGACACCCCCGTTTCACCTTCGTGTCCCAGAACCCCCAGGGAGTCACATCCTTCCCAGGCTCTGCTTCCCTGTCTCTGGGGTATGGAGGAGGAGGAGGAGGAAGAAGAAGAAGAAGAAAGAAGAAGAAGAAGAAGAAGGAGAAGGAGAAGGAGAAGGAGAAGGAGAAGGAGAAGGAGAAGGAGAAGGAGAAGGAGAAGGAGAAGGAGAAGGAGAAGGAGAAGGAGAAGGAGAAGGAGAAGGAGAAGGAGAAGGAGAAGGAGAAGGAGAAGGAGAAGGAGAAGGAGAAGGAGAAGGAGAAGGAGAAGGAGAAGGGTCAGAACACCCCAAAAACACCCCTGGCATCATCCTGGTCCCCACAGGCAACAAAGAGAGCCCAGGGGATGATAATGAAGATGATGAAGAGGAGGAGGAGGAGGAGGAGGAGTAGAAGAGGAGGAGAGGGGTCAGAACACCCCAAAACCACCCCCAGCATCATCCCAGTCCCCACAGGTGACAAAGACAGTGCGGGGGATGATGATGATGATGATGAGGGAGAGGAGGAGGCAGGCTGGCAGCCCTCACCTGGGCGAACAGATAATCAATGACAGGGTAATCCAGCACGGGGCTGGCCCAGCCGTTCAGCAGCTGGAAGCGGTGGGACTGTCCCAGTCCGCACCAGTTGGGGAAGAAAAACCTGCCAGGGACAGAGGAGGGGTCTCAGTGCTGCGCCCCCCAGAGAGCACGACCCCAGGAGCTGCCAGGGAATGGGGGGAGCTGCACCTGAGCCTGTACACCACGACCTGGCTGTGGGACTCGTCCACGGTGAACACGTGGTTGGGGGGGAACCAGCAGCTCAGGTCCTCCGTGGCCAGGGCGAAGAGCGGGTGGCACACGGGCAGCACACCTGGGCACCGAGAGAGGCTGGGATCCGAGCCCTGGCCAGGGCTCAGCTCGGGGCTGAGACCCCGCACCCACAGCCAGGATCCCCTGTGGAGGATGTGCTCGGGACCCTGAGCCCATCAGCGGGATCCTGAGCTCACGACTGGACACCAAGTGCACAGCCAGGACACAAACCCCACAGCCAGGACACAAACCCCACAGCCAGGACCCAAACCCCACAGCCAGGAAACAAACCACAGAGCCAGGACACAAACCCCCAGGACCCCATTCCCCCACCCAGGACCCCATCCCCACACCCGGACCCCTCTCCCAGGTGGGTGCCCCGAGCCGCCCGTGCCCGGCGCTCACCGCAGGCCTTGGCAGCGCGCACGCAGAGCTCCTCGGCCGTGTACTCGCCGAAGGTGAAGCTGAGCGTGCCCGCGGCGCTGCCCGGGGCCCGGGGCGGGGCGGGGGCCCGGTGGTACAGGAACACCTGCAGGGTGCCGCTCTCGGCCGACGAGAGGCTGCAGGAGCGGCCCCCGATCAGCGGGGTCTCCTTGCCCAGCGGGGCCATGGCGGGCGCTGCAAGGAAAGGGAGGCTGGGAGTGACCCCCTTGTCCCACCCTCATCATCCTCGCCGCGGTCAAACCCCGCGGCAGCACCCGCAGGGCTGCGATGGGCCCCTCCTGGGAAGGAGGGAGGGGAAACTGAGGCACGCGGTTGGATATCCCCCCCCCTTCCCCAGCCTGTCCTACCCTCCTGGCCGCTCCTCTTCTGCCTCAGTGCTCCCGGTGTGAGCAGGGGGGACCCAGCTCCTCCCCAGCTCCATCCCAGCTCCATCCCCGGCTCCATCCCAGCCCCATTCCGGTTCTGTCCCTGGTTCCATCCCGGTTCCAACCCGGTACTATCCCCACTTCCATCTCTGTTCCATCCCGGTTCCATACCAGCTCCATCCCCGGTTCCATCCCTGCTCCATCCCTCTTCCATCCCAGTTCCATCCTGGGTTCCATCCCGGTTCCATCCCAGTTCCATCCCAGTTCCATCCCCTGTTTCATCCCGGTTTCATCCCGGTTGAACCCCAGTTCCATCCCCGGCCCCATCCCGGTTCCATCCCGGTTCCATCCCGGCCTGGCCCCCTCCCGCAGCCCCCCCGGCACCTCTGCCGTGCCGGGAGCCTCACTGCGGGCCTGGGGAGGGGGTCCCGGAGGGGCTGCGCTGCCAGATCGGGGCTCTGGGGGTGCGTAGGTGGCTGCGAGCGAAGGAGAGATAAAAAATCCCCCGGGGCGACTTCCTTCCTGCCCGAGGCCTCCTGGGCGTGCGGCTTCCTGCCAGGGGAGGGGGGACAACATGCGACACCCCGGGGCACAGCCAGGGCGTGTCCGGAGGGTGAAGGGCTGGAAACCTGGGCACCCTCGGGGACCCCTCTGGGCACCCCCGGGGACACTCTGGGGACCACCGAGGACCCTCTGGGGACCACTGAGGACCCTCTGGTCACCCTCGGGGACCCCTCTGGGCACTCCCGGGCGACCCTCTGGGCACTCCCGGGGACACTCTGGGGACCCCTGGGAACGCTCTGGGCACTCCCGGGGATGCTCTGGGGACCACCAGGGACGCTCTGAGGACCCCCAGGAACCCTCTGGGGACCCCCGAGGATCCTCTGGGAACCCTCTGGGCATCCCTGGGGATCCTCTGGCCATCCCCGGGGTCCCCTCTGGCCACCCCCGGGGTCCCATCTGGCCACCCTCGGGGACCCTCCGGGCACCCCCCGGTGCTGGCGCCGTGGGTACCACAGGCACCGGGGATGCTCTGCCCGGGCAGCTCTGCCACGGGGCTGCCAACCCCCCCGTCCCCCATTGCCCCTCCTGGCCTCGGTCCTGTCCCCGGTGCCACCGCGGGGCTGGGCGTGTGCCAGCCCCGGGCCCGTGCAGTGTCGCACGTCCCCGCCCGGCGGATGTGGCCCAAAGTCGCTGTTTTTTCCCCTGGAGCTGCTCCAAGCCCGGCGAGGAGGCGGCGCCGCAGTGGGGAGGGGAAGGGGTCCTGCCCTGCCCTGTCCCCCCACCGGGGACACTTGGTGGGGACAATGCCACCACCAGGGGTGGAGGCAGGGACAGGGACCCTCGTCTCCCCCTCGGGGACAATTCAGAGGGGGCGGTGGCCCCGTGGTGACACCGGGGAGGGGACGGGGACCTGGCCGTGGTGGATCAGAGGGGACGGGGCCTTCGTGGTGACAGCTGGGAGGGGACAATGACTCCGTGGTGACACCTCGGAGGGGACGGTGCCTTCATGCTGATGGGCTGGAGGGGACAGTGACCTCGTGGTGATGCTGTGTAGGGGACAGTGACCTTGCAGTGACACCTCAGAGGGGACAGTTCCTCCGTGGCCACACCGTGGAGGGCACGGTGCCCCCGTGGTGACACCCTGGAGGGGACTCTTCCCCCTTGGTGACCCCTCGGAGGGGACGGTGACACATCAGAGGCCACACTGCCCGCACAGCAGCTCTGTCCCCACCTCAGGGCTCTTCCCCTGCCCCAACCCCGACCTCACCCGCGGGGTTTGGGACAAGAGCCTGGAAATCCCCAAGCCTGTCCGGACCCGGGCGGGACAAGGTGGCGTTGGTGGCAGGGAATGAGGAAACGGCGCCAGCCCCACGCCCGGTGCCACGTATCCCTCCAGGAGCCACCGTCCTGCCCCGCCACCTCCGCGGCTCAGCGCCGGGGCCCGGAGCTCCGCGGCACCGCGGCCGTCCGGCAGGGAAGGGGTTATTTATGGCCACGGCCGCCCACAGCTCCATCCTCCCCGCCGCGGCTCCCTCCCCGACGGCCTGAACGTGCTGGAGCAGGCCGGGCCCTCGACAGCTCGGGGGACGCGGCAGGGACCCCTCCCCGGGGAGCAGCCCCCGCTCGGCTTCTCGGGCTCGGTGCAGCCGGTCCGTCCCGCTCGGCCGGCAAACAACCTGCTCCTGCTGGGGTAAAGGTTTCTTTCGGGTTTGTTGTTTTTTCCCCTCGGCTGGAGATAAATTTGGCTCCGCCGGAGGCTCTGCCCCTCCTTGTTTGCGCTGCTTTGGGGAGGGGTCTCTCCCTCTCTCGCTCCCGTGTCCCTCCGGGTGCCGACGCTTCCCTGGAGCCGGTGACCCGGGAGGGATCGGGGCAATTCCCCCTCCAAATTCTGGCTGTTCCTCCTCGGACTCTGCCCTTTGGCACCCCTTGGCAAAACCCGCTCCTGGGAAGGGCACAGGGTGGGGCACCAAATCCCGCTGCCCACTCCTGCTTCCCGCTCTGCTCGCCCATTCCAGGGAATTCTCTCTCCCTCCAGTCTCCCTCCTCGGATGCGCCGCTGCCGCCGAGCCCCGGCCTAACCCCGCTCCGAGTCCCACCCTCAGCTGCTCCTTTTGGGGTCCCCCCCGCCCTAAGCGACCATGCCAGCTCCGCAGGGACCCCAGGACGTGCGGGAGCTCACCTTCAGCCCCTGGGATTACGGAGTCTTCGCGCTGATGCTGCTGATCTCCACGGCCATCGGGCTCTTCCACGGGCTGGCCAAGGGCGGCCAGAAAACCTCGGAGGATTTTTTCACGGGCGGCCGGAGGATGTCGGCGCTGCCCGTGGGGTTGTCGCTGTCCGCCAGCTTCATGTCGGCCATCCAGGTGCTGGGGGTGCCGGCCGAGGCGTTCCGCTACGGAGCCAAATTCCTCTGGATGTGCCTGGCGCAGATCATCAACAGCGCGCTCACCGCGCAGCTCTTCCTGCCCGTCTTCTACCGCCTGGGGCTCACCAGCACCTACGAGGTGGGCACGGCGGGGACACGGCGGGGACACGGCGGGGACACGGCTGGGAGGGGTCCCGCGGGTCGGGGGAGGGGACGCAGGGACCCCCAAAATACCAAGGGAGGGGTGAGAGGGGCTGGGAGAGACCGCCCAGCACCCGGGGCAGGGGGTGAGAAGGGTCGGGGGATGCAGGGACCCCCCAGAAACCCCAAGGGAGGGGATGAGAGGGGCTCGGAGAGACGCAGAGACCCCCCAGAATGCCAAGGCAGAGGAAACGGGGTCCCACGTAGCTGCGAGGGGACGCAGGGACCCCCAAAACACCAAGGGAGGGGGTGAAAGGGGATGGGAGAGACCCCCCAGCACCCGGAGCAGGGGGTGAGAAGGGTCGGGGGGATGCAGGGACCCCCAAAACACCAAGGGAGGGGAGGAGAGGTGCTGGGAGAGACTCAGAGACCCCCCAGAAAACCCCAAGGCAGGAGGAGCGGGGTCCCACGGGGCTGCGAGGGGACGCAGAGACCCCCCCCCCGCAAAACCCCAAGCCGGGGGTTCTGGGGGTCCCTCGAGCCCCGCTCAGGGCTCGCTCCGGGGTGGCCCCGGCGCTCTCCTTGTCCTTGTCGCAGTACCTGGAGCGGCGCTTCAGCCGGAGCGTGCGGCTCTGCGGGACCGTGCAGTACGTGGTGGCCACGGTGCGTGCGCGGTGGTCTCGGGGACAGCGCGGGGACAGCGCGGGGCTGGCAGCGGCCCTGCCCCGAGCCCCCGGGGAAGCGGCCTCGGCCCCGTGCTCGTGTTTGGGCTGGCTCGGAGCGAGCGCGGCGCGGCGGGAGCGCTGCTTGCAGAGAAAACCGCGCTGAGCCCCCCGCCGTGGCACCGGCGAGGGGACCCTGAGACCCCTCGAGGACCCTGAGACCACCCCGGGGACCCTGAGCCCCTCCCTGGTCCCTGAGCTCCCCTCGAGACCCTGAGCCCCCCCCTCGAATCCAGAACCTCCCTCGGGTTACTGAGCGCCCCTCGAGACCCTGAGCCCCCCTCTCGGGGCGCTGAACCCCCCCCTTCAGGACCCCGAGTCCTCCCCGGGTCCCTGAGACCCCCCCGGGTCCCTGAGCCCCCCCTGGGGTCCCCGAACCCCCCCGGGTCCTTGAGCCCCCCTGTTCCCGCAGATGTTCTACACCGGGATCGTCATCTACGCCCCCGCCCTGATCCTAAACCAAGGTGTGCGGTGGCGCGGGGGGGTCTCCCCGTCCCTGTGTCCCCCCCCAGGTGACAATTCCCCCCCTCAGCACTGTCCCCTGTCACTGTCACTTCTCCCCCAGTGACCGGGCTGGACATTTGGGCATCGCTGCTGTCCACGGGGGTCATCTGCACCTTCTACACCACCATCGTGAGCGGGGGGGCCGGGGGGTCCCCAGGGGTGTCCCGGGGGGTGTCCCGGAGGGTCCCGGGGTGTCCCGGGCTGTCCTGGGCTGTCCCGGGGGGTATCCCGGGTGTACCGGGGGGTCTCTGGCTGTCCTGAAGGTGTCCTGGAGGTGTCCCGGCCGTCTCTGGCTGTCCCGGGGGGTGTCCTGGGGGTCCTAGTTGTCCTGGGGGCGTTCCGGGGTGTCCCTGGCTGTCACGGGGATGTTCCAGCGGGGGTCCCGGGGTGTTCCGGGGGCTCCCGGGCTGTCCTGGGGGTGTTCTGAGGTGTCCAGGGGGGTCCCGGGAGTGTCCCCGGGGTGTCCCGGGGGTGTCCCGAGCTATCCCTGGCTGTCCCGGGTGTGCCTGACTGTCCCTGGCTGTCCCCGGCGCTGTCCTGGGGGCTGTTCCGGGGGCGGTCCCGGTGGTCCCGGTGGTCCCGGGCCGTCCCGGTGGTCCCGGTGGTCCCGGGCTGTCCCGGTGGTCCCGGTGGTCGGGGTCCGGTCGCTCAGGGCGCTGGCCGTGCCGCAGGGCGGGATGAAGGCTGTCATCTGGACCGACGTGTTCCAGGTGCTGGTGATGCTCGCGGGGTTTGTGGCCATCGCCGTCCGGGGGGCGCTGCTGGCCGGGGGTCCCGCCGAGGTGCTGAGCATCGCCAGCAACGGCTCCAGGCTCAACTTCGCCGAGTGGGTACCCCCAAAATCCCGCGGGACCCCCCCCGACCCTGCCCGGGCATCTGTGGGGTCATCGTGTCCCCCCAAAACCCGCGGGACCCCCCTGCCCTGGGTGTTGTGGGTCACTGTGTCCCCCCCGAACCCCGCGGGACCCCTCTGCCCCTGCCCTGGGATCTGGGGTGTCACTGTGTCCCCCGAACCCGCGGGACCTCCCTGACCCTGCTCTGGGATCTCTGAGGTCGCTCCCAGCCCTTCACCCCCCCTCCCAGGGATCTGTGGGGTCACTCCCAGCCCCCATCCCCCTGTGCTGAGTTCTGGGCTCATCCCCAGCCCCTCCCGGGTTCTGGGCTCACCCCCAGCCCCTCCCCGGGACCTCTGGGCTCATCCCCAGCCCCTCCCCGGGACCTCTGGGTTCACCCCCAGCTCCTCCCAGGATCTCTGGGCTCACCCCCAGTCCCTCCCGGGTTCTGGGCTCACCCCCAGTCCCTCCCGGGTTCTGGGCTCACCCCCAGCCCCTCCCGGATTCTGGGCTCACCCCCAGCCCCCCCGGGGTCGGTGCCATGCCGTGCCCCGGGCCGTGCCCAGTTTCAGCCCGGACCCGCGCCGCCGGTACACGGTGTGGACGTTCGTGCTGGGCGGGACGCTGCTCTGGCTCTCCATGTACGGCGTCAACCAGGCGCAGGTGCAGCGCTACGTGGCCTGCCGGAGCGAGAGGGAGGCCAAGATGTGAGTGCGGACCCCCTCGGGGTCACCGGGACCCCCGGGAACCCTCCGGACCCCCTCGGCATCCCCAGGGATCGCTGGGAACCCTCTGGACTCCTTCGGGATCCCCGGGAACCCTCCAAAACCCTCCCGAGGTCCCGGGAACTCTCCGGGTCCCGTGCTGGGGGTCGCAGAGGGGAGGGGAAGATCTGGCGGGGGGGTTTGATCCCTGCAAGGACCTGGCACAGCCCCTGCCAGGACCTTGCACCCCTTCATGGACCCTCAATTTACCTAAGACCCCTGCACAGCCCCTGCCAGGACCTCACACCCCTTAAAGGACCCCGAATTCCCCTGACACCCCTGCCAGGACCTGGCGGTGCTCCAGTTGCCCTGGCAGGACCCTGACCCTCTGCCCCCCGTGTCCCTTTTTCTCCCCGTGCTCCCATGTCCCCCCGTGTCCCCGTGCCCCCTGTGTCCCCCATGTCCCACTTTCCCCCCCGTGTCCCCCTTGTCCCCG
>NW_024509766.1:1794790-1814469 GCF_017590135.1 Pyrgilauda ruficollis
CCCCGTTCCCCCCGTTGTCCCCGTGTCCCCCGTGTCCCCCATGTCCCCGTGTCCCCCTTTCCCCCCCGCTCCCCCCCGTGTCCCCGTGTCCCCAGGGCGCTGCTGGTCAATCAGGTCGGGCTGCTCTGCATCGTGGCCAGCGCCGTGGCCTGCGGGCTCGTCATGTTCGCGCTCTACGGCCGCTGTGACCCGCTGCTGGCCGGGGCCATCGCCGCCCCCGACCAGGTACGGCCCCCCCGGGACCCCCCCGGGCTCACAGCGGGGTTTGGGGTGCCACGGGATCGTGGTGCCAGCAGGACACCCCGAGGCTGTGGGGTCACAGGGGGTTTTGGGGTCCCCTGAGGTTCTGCCCCTTCCAGGACCCCTCAGGGGCACAGTGAGGGGGTTTTGGGGTCCCTGGGGATCCAGATCCTCCCCAGGACTCCTCAAACAGTGGGGTCTGAGGGGGTTTTGGGATCTCACAGGGATCCTGCCCCTCTCCATCACCCCCGGAGGCAGTGGGGTAGGGTTTGGGGGGCTCCCAAGGGTTTTTGGGGTGCCCCAGCAGCCCAGATCCTCTCCACCACCCCCTGAGGCAGTGGGGTGGGGTTTGGGGGGCTCCCAGGGGATTTTGGGGTCTCTCATGGGTCCACCACCCCCTGAGGCAGTGGGGTGAGGTTTGGGGGCTCCCAGGAGGTTTTGGGGTGCCCCCTCAGCCCTGTCCCCTCAGTACATGCCCTACCTGGTCCTGGACATCTTCGGGAGCACGCCGGGGGTGCCGGGGCTGTTCCTGGCCTGCGCCTACAGCGGCACGCTCAGGTGAGGAGGGGTCCCGGCCTGGGGACACGGGCAGGGGGTGCCACCCCCCTGGTGTCCCCACGGGGCTGACGGGGTCACCTCGTGCCCAGCACGGCCTCCACGTCCATCAACGCCATGGCTGCCGTCACCGTGGAGGACCTGGTGCGGCCGCGGCTGCCGGCACTGTCCCCCAGGAGGCTGACGCTCATCTCCAAGGGACTCTGTGAGTGCCACCGGCCCGGGGACACCGCGGGGGACACGGGTGGGTCACCCCGCAGGGTCACCGCGCCTGGGGGGACACGGATGGGTCACCTCCATGGGGATGGGTCACCCCGCAGGGTCACCCCACGGGGACACGGATGGGTCACCCCTGCCCGGGATGGGTCACCCCAATTTGGGATGTGCCAGGCTGTGCCATGCCATTGCACCCTATGGATGCCATCTCAATCCCATCCCATCAATCCCATCACATCCATCCCATCCCATCCCATAAATCCCATCCATCCCATTCCCTAAATCCCAACCCTATCCTATAAATCCTATCCCATCCCATTCCACCCCATCAATCCCATCAATCCCATCCCATCCCATCCCATAAATCCCATCCCATCCCACCAATCCCATCCCATAAATCCCAATCCCATCCCATCCCATAAATCCCATAAATCCCAATCCCATCCCATCCCATAAATCCCATCAATCCCACCAATCCCATCCCATCCCATAAATCCCATCCCATCCCACCAATCCCATCCCATAAATCCCAATCCCATGCCATCCCATAAATCCCAATCCCATGCCATCCCATCAATGCCATCAATCCCACCCCATCCCATATTCCCACAGCTCTCACCTTCGGCACCTCCTGCATCACCGTGGCCGCTCTGTCCTCGCTGCTGGGGGGGGGTGTCCTGCAGGTGAGAGCCCCCCCAGACCCCAAATCCCCTCCCTCTGCTTCTACCGCCCCCAAAATCCCAAAACACCCCAAACCCCCCCAAAAAACCCCCACGCTGTCAGTGCCCACTCGAGTGGGGACACCGCGGGGACACGGCCACGCTCTGGTGGCACCCAGAGAGCCGTTGAGGGTGAAGGGCTTGGGGCAGTGCCAGGCCCCCCTGGAGCTCTCCCAGACCCCAAAAAATTCCCAAAAAACCCCCCAAAAAACCCAACCCCCCGCTGTCTGTGCCCATCCAAGCGGTGACAGTGCAGGGACACCGCGGGGACACAGTGGGGACACAGCCACGCTCTGGTGGCACCCGGAGAGCCCTCGAGGAGGGGGGTTTGGGCAGTGCCAGGGCCCCCTGGAGCTATCCCAGACCCCAAAAAAACCCCCAAAAAACCCCATCCCTGTCCCTGTCGCAGGCGGTGCTGGGTGGCCTGGCCGTGGGCCTGGCTCTGTCCCTGTGGGTGGCCGTGGGTGCCACCCTGTACCCGCCCAGCGCGGCCACCATGGGGGTGCTGCCCACCTGGGGGACGCTGTGCCCGCCCCGCAATGTCACCAACGCCACCAGCGCCACCAGCGGCCCCGCCCTGCCCGCGCCACCCCCGGAGCCGCTGCGGTGAGCGGGGCTGGGGACAGCGCGGGCGTGTCCCCTGGGCTGGCACCTCCCTGTCCCTGTCCCTGTCCCCTTGTGTGGCACACCTCTGTCCCTGTCCCTGTCCCTGTCCCTGTGCCCTTGTGTGGCACACCTCTCTCCCTGTCCCTGTCCCCTGGGGTGGCATGTCCCTGTCCCTGCTGGCGCTGATGTCACGTCCCTTTTCCTGCCGGCTGTGATGTCACACCACTGTCCCCATTCCCTGTGACGTCACGTCCCTTTTCCTGCCGGCTGTGATGTCACACCACTGTCCCCATTCCCTGTGACGTCACACCCCTGTCCCTGCCGGCTGTGATGTCACATCACCGCCCCTGCCTGTTGTGACATCGCAGCAATGTCCCTGTCCCTGACGATGTCACACTGCTTCCCTTGTCCCTTGTGACGTCACACCCCTGTCCTTGTTCCTTGTGACGTCACACCCCTGTCCCTGTTCCCTGTGACATCACACCCCTGTCCCTGCTGGCTGTGACGTCACAGCCCTGTCCCTGTTCCCTGTGACGGCACCGGGTGTCCCTGAGGGCAGTGATGTCACCCCGCTGTCCCCTGTCACAGCCCGGCCATCCTGGGTGACTTCTACTCCGTGTCCTACCTGTACTACGGCGCCCTGGGGACACTGGGGACCGTGGGGACAGGGGCCCTGCTCAGCCTGCTGCCAGGTGAGGGGGGATGGCCCTGTCACCCCCTGTGCCACCCCCTGTGCCACCCTGTCCCCCTTCTCTGTGACCTCATTCCTGTCACTCCCTGTCACTGTGTCCCCTCCCGGCAGGGCCAGCCCGGCAGAGCCGCTGTCCCCAGGGTGTGCTGTGGTGGGACATCGTCAGGGCCACGCCCTCGGGTGTCCCCAAGGGTGACAGCACCCCCGGGGACGAGGACAAGGACAAGGACAAGGACAAGGACGAGGACAAGGCCGCGGTGACCCAGGCGCTGCTGGAGAGGCCGGACGGGGAGGGGACACCCCCGAGTGACCCCCCCAGGGGTGGCACTGTCACCGAGAGCGATGTGTAGGGGACAGCGGGGTGGGGACACGGGGACAGCGGGGTGGGGACACAGGGACAGTGTGGGGACACGGTGCTGGCCCCAATAAAGGAGCTGCTGATCCTGGACAGAGCCTGTCCTTGGGGGGACAGGGAGGGGACAGGGAGGGGACACGGCCGCTGTCCCTCAGGTGACACTGCTGGAATGGTGGGGGGGGTCACAGGTGTGGGGGGGATTTGGGAATCAAGAGCTGCCCTGGTGAGCCACGCCCACCAGGGGAAAATGGGCACACCCTGCCAAGCTCCGCCCACCACGAGGACAATGGCCACACCCTGCCAAGCTCCGCCCACCATGGGGACAATGGCCGCACCCTGATAAGCCCCGCCCCCAAGGTGACAATCCCGACTCCTGCAGGTGACAAAGGGCCCCTCCCCTCTAAGCCACGCCCACCTATCTGACAGCGACCCCGCCCTTTTAAGCCCCGCCCACCCCTCAGGAGGCACTCAGGGCGCCGCCATCTTTGAACCGGGCACAGCCTCCGCCGCCGGCGGGCGTTGCGCGAATTCCCTGCGGATTTTTTCCACCGCGCCGCCCTGAGCGTGACTCTCCGCCCGTCCCGCCGCTCTCTCCGCTCCTTCCGCTCCCTCCGCCGCCTCTCCCGCAAAGAAACAGAAAAGCAGTCCCCGGCCGTGCCCTCAACAAACATGGCGGCGGCGCGCCCTGCCCGCCCCTTCCATGGGGGGGGTGACGGCGCGCGGTGATGACGCACAAAGCGCGCGACAGCCGGGGCGGCGGGGCCCGGTAGGAGCGGGGCCGGTTCGGGGCCGGGCGGGGCGGAGGGACCGGGCCGGGAGCGAAGGGAAGGGACGGCACCGGGGGCAGCGGGGACACCGCGGGGTGGCGGGGAGGGGAGGCCGGGGGGGCCGGGACAGACCCGGGGGTCTCTTTTTGCCGGCCCTCAGGTGAGGCCCTGCCCCGGTGCCGCTCCTGGGCAGGCTCGGGGGGGCGGGAGAAGGGATTTTAGGGAGGGTGAAAATGCAGGAGAAAAGATTTTAGGATGGCTCCGAGGATGTTCCAGGCGGGAGAAAGGGTTGAGTCCATCCCAGGCAGGGCAAAGCTTGGGAATGGAGCAGCCCGTTTGTTTTTAATCGAATTTAATTCGTAATTATCGACGATTAAAATCAAAGATTCTGCCCCAGAGCTCCCAAAGCTGCGATTTCCCCCGTGTTTGGTTGATTTGAAAGCTCCCTTTTCCCTTGGATTTGACTTTTCCCACCCTGGATAACAATCCCAGCCCGTTTTGGGGCTGGTTATCCAAATTAAAGGAGTTTCTCCCCTCCCTCGGGAGGGGACAGAGGCGCCTCAATCCCGTTTTTTCCTGGCTCGGGTTTTTTTTTTGGATTTCCAGGTGCTTTTTCCATGGGCTGAGAGGCTGGAGTTTGGCCAGGAGGGAGCAGATTTGGGATCAGCCACGATCTGGAGGAAATCTGGGAAATTTATCCCGATTTGGGGTTGGGATAAATCTGGGATAAATCAGGGGGACGATCCCAGTTTTTAACTCGGTTTTGGGGACTTTTCCCCTCTCCAAATCCCCAAAATCTGGGGAGGGGCTGGAGGATTTTTGGGAAGGGAATGGAGAATTTCTAGGAAGAAGCTGGAGAATTTTTGGGAAGGGGGTGGAGAATTCCTGAGGGAAATTTGGAAGAGAATGGAGAATTTTTGGGAAGAGGCTGGAGGATTTTTGGGAAGGGACTGGAGGATTTTTGGGAAAAGGTTGGAAGATTTTTGGGAAGGGCATGGAGAATTCCTGAGGGAAACTGGAAAGAAGATGGAGAATTTCTGGGAAATGGCTGGAGAATTTTTGGGAAGAGGCTGGAGAATTTTTGGGAAGGGACTGGAGGATTTTGGGAAGAGGCTGCAGAATTCCTGAGGGAAACTGTGAAGGGGCTGGAGAATTTCTGGGAAATGGCTGGAGAATTTTTGGGAAGGGGGTGGAGAATTCCTGAGGGAAACTGGGAAGAGAATGGAGAATTTTTGGGAAGAGGCTGGAGGATTTTTGGGAAGGGACTGGAGGATTTTGGGAAGAGGCTGCAGAATTCCTGAGGGAAACTGTGAAGGGGCTGGAGAATTTCTGGGAAATGGCTGGAGAATTTTTGGGAAGGGGGTGGAGAATTCCTGAGGGAAACTGGGAAGAGAATGGAGAATTTTTGGGAAGAGGCTGGAGGATTTTTGGGAAGGGCATGGAGAATTCCTGAGGGAAACTGGAAAGAAGATGGAGAATTTCTGGGAAATGGCTGGAGAATTTTTGGGAAGAGGTCGGAGAATTTTTGGGAAGTGGCTGGAGAATTTTTGGGAAATGGCTGGAGAATTTTTGGGAAGGGGCTGGAGAATTTTTGGCAGGAGTCTGGAGAATCCTGAGGGAAACTGGGGAAGGAAACCTCGGGAACTTTTAACCCCAATCCCCGCAAATTCCCGAGCGTGCAAACTCCCAGCTCCGCCTGCCTGACCTCCAACCTCAACCCCAACTTACCCCGTGACAAACCCCCCGAAAAACCGACCCCAAGTCCCTACAGAACCCCGATTTCTCCCGGTTTCCCAGAGGGTTTGAGGGATGCCCAAGAAATTCCAGGGGGAGAACAGCAAGTCGGCGGCGGCGCGCGCCCGCAGGGCCGAGGCCAAGGCGGCGGCGGAGGCGCGGCGGCAGCAGGAGCTGGAGGATGAGCTCTGGAAGGACGAGGACAAACACGTCCTGAGGAAGGAGCAGAGGAAGGTGGGGATCCCAAATCCTGGGAGAAGGGAGAGGGGGAAGGTTTGGGATGAGGAGAGGGGAAAGTCTGGGGATGAGGAGAGGGGAAAGTCTGGGAATCAAAAGAGGGGAAAGTTTGGGAGTGGGGAGGAACCAGGTGAGGGAGAGGAGGGAAAATTCTGGGAATGAGAGAAGGAAGAGCCCTGGGAATGAGAGGAAAAACAGTCCTGGGAATGAGGGAGAGGAGGAAAAACTCTGGGATTGAGAGAGAGGAGGGAAAAGCTTCAGAATGAGGGTGAGGAGGAGGAAGGCTGGGAATGGCGGAGGCGCGGCGGCAGCAGGAGCTGGAGGATGAGCTCTGGAAGGACGAGGACAAACACGTCCTGAGGAAGGAGCAGAGGAAGGTGGGGATCCCAAATCCTGGGAGCAGGGAGGAGGTTCCTGGGGCAGGTGTGACCCCTGTGGATCCGTGTGCCAATCCCAGGAGGAGCGGGAGAAGAAGTGCCTGGAGCAGCTGGAGCTGATCCATCCATGGATCCACCCATTGATCCATCCGTGGGTCCTTCCATGGATCCTTCCATGAATCCATCCATGGATCCATCTGTTGATCCATCCATGGATCCATCTATTGATTCATCCATGGATTCATCCATGAATCAATCCTTGGATCCATTCATGGATCCATCCATCCATGGATCCTTCCGTGGGTCCATCCATGGATCCTTCCGTGGGTCCATCCATGGATCCTTCCATGAATCCATCCATGGATCCATCACTCCCGAGGTGCCGTCCCAGGGAATTCCCATCTTCCTGGGATGGGTGTGACCCCCCTGGGGTGACAGATCCGTGTGCCATTCCCAGGAGGAGCGGGAGAAGCGGCGCCTGGAGCAGCTGGAGCTGATCCATGGGTTCATCCATGAATCCTTCCATGAATCCATCCATGAATCCATGGATTCATTAATTAATCCTTCCATGGATCCTTCCATGGGTCCATCCATGGATCATGGGTCCATCTATGAATCCATCCATGAATCCATGGATTCATTAATTAATCCTTCCATGGATCCTTCCATGGGTCCATCCATGGATCATGGGTCCATCTATGAATCCATCCATGAATCCATGGATTCATTCATGAGTCCTTCCATGAATCCATCTGTGGATCCATCCCTGAATCCATCCATGGATCCATCACTCCCGAGGTGCCACCCCAGGGAATTCCCATCTTCCTGGGATGGGTGTGACCCCCCTGGGGTGACAGATCCGTGTGCCATTCCCAGGAGGAGCGGGAGAAGCAGCGCCTGGAGCAGCTGGAGCTGCTCCATCCATGGATCCATCCATGGGTTCATCCATTAATCCTTCCATGAATCCATCCATGGGTCCATCCATGAATCCATCCATGGATCCATGGATTCATTAATTAATCCTTCCATGGATCCTTCCATGGATCCATCCATGAATCCTTCCATGAATCCATCCATGGGTCCATGGATTCATCCATGAATCCATCCATGGATCCATGGATTCATTAATTAATCCTTCCATGGATCCTTCCATGAATCCATCCCTTGATCCATCTATGGATCCATCTATCCATGAATCCATCTGTGGGTCCATTAATGAATTCTTCCATGGATCCTTCCATGAATCCATCCGTGGGTCCATCCTTGAATCCATCCATGGATCCATGGATTCATTAATGAATCCTTCCATGGATCCATCCATGGATCCATCACTCCCGAGGTGCCACCCCAGGGAATTCCCATCTTCCTGGGGTGGGTGTGACCCCCCTGGGGTGACAGATCCGTGTGCCATTCCCAGGAGGAGCGGGAGAAGCGGCGCCTGGAGCAGCTGGAGCTGATCCATGGGTTCATCCATGAATCCTTCCATGAATCCATCCATGAATCCATGGATTCATTAATTAATCCTTCCATGGATCCTTCCATGGGTCCATCCATGGATCATGGGTCCATCTATGAATCCATCCATGAATCCATGGATTCATTCATGAGTCCTTCCATGAATCCATCTGTGGATCCATCCCTGAATCCATCCATGGATCCATCACTCCCGAGGTGCCACCCCAGGGAATTCCCATCTTCCTGGGGTGGGTGTGACCCCCCTGGGGTGACAGATCCGTGTGCCATTCCCAGGAGGAGCGGGAGAAGCGGCGCCTGGAGCAGCTGGAGCGCCGCAAGGAGCTGCAGCGGCTGCTGGAGGAGGAGGACTCCAAGCTCAAAGGGAAAACTCCCAAGCAGGGAAATCCTGGGAAAATCACCCGGGCCCAGATCGAGGAGAACGTCCGCAAGGAGCAGAGGGAAAACACGGATGCAGGTTTGGGAATTCCCTGGGAATTCTGGGCTGGGGAGCTGCTCCAGGAGACACCTTGGGAATGGCTGAGGGTGGTTTGGGATTCCCATTCCCTGGAATTGTCCCCAAAAATCCTGGATGTGGCGCTTTGGGGATGGGGTGTGGTGTTGGGTTTGATCCCAAAGCTCTTTCTGGATGTGGAATTCCCTAAAATTCTGTGATTTATACTCCTGGGCTTCTTGTTTTTCTGTATCCATGTCTTTCCCATTCCCACATTTCCCATTCCCATTCCCACATTTCCCATTCCAACATTTCCCATTCCCAATCCCACATTTCCATTCCCATTCCCACATTTCCCATTCCCACATTTCCATTCCCATTCCCACATTTCCCAGTCCCTCACTTCCCTTTACAGAGGAAAAATATTTTCTTTTTTTAAGGAAAAAAATGAGTTTTCCAAGGAAACAATTTGACTTTTCCGGAGGAAAAATTGGAGTTTTTTTAGAGGGGAAAATTCCAGATGAAAAACGAAGATTTTTAGAGGAAAAATTAACATTTTTAGAGGGGAAAATTTCCCGGGGAGTGGTTTTAAGGGAAAACCCGAGTTTTCCAGAGGGACAATCGGTTTTTCCCGAGGGAATCCCTCAGCATTCCCGGTTTTCCCGGCAGTGGAGAAGGAGAAATCGCACCTGGAGCTGCCGCTGGAGGAGAACCTGAACCGGCGGCTGCCTGAGGAGGGCGCTGTGGAGGCGCGCAGCATCGAGGACGCCATCGCCGCCCTCAGGTGCGCCCCGACCCCAAAATCCCCCCCAAATCCCCCCAAAATCCCCCAGGGATGGTCCCTGAAACTTCCCCGGGGGTTGGGATCCCGGCGGGAATCCGGGATTTGGGGTGGCAGGGATGGGGGTGCTGTGGGATTGGGGGATCTGGAACACGTGGGGCCGTTTCCTTTGGGGCTGGGGCTGTCCCTGGTGCCATTCCCTTTGGGACCGTGTCCCTCCGTGTCCCCTCCTGACCGTGTCCCTCCGTGTCCCCGGTCTCTCACAGCGTGCCCGTCCCTGTCCCCTGGGGGCTGTGTCACTCCCTGTCCCCCCCAACGTGCCCGCCCCTGTCCCCACTCCCTCGTGACCGTGTCCCTCCATGTCTCTGTTCCCCCGTGACCGTGTCCCCTCTGTCCCCAGCATGTCCCTGTCCCCCCGTGACCATGTCCCATCCCCCTGTGACCGTGTCCCCTCTGTCCCCAGCGTGTCCCATCCCCCCATGAACATGTCCCTCCTTGCCCCAGCGTGTCCCATCCCTGTCCCCCCACAACCGTGACCATGTCCCCGTTGTCCCCAGCGTCCCTGTCCCTCTGTGTCCCTGTCCCCCCGTGACTGTGACTTTGTCCCCTCTGTCCCCAGCGTGTCCCATCCCTCTGTGACTTTGTCCCCTCTGTCCCCAACGTGTCTCATCCCTGTCCCCCTGTAACTATGACTGTGTCCCCTGTGTCCCCAGCGTGTCCCTTTCCCCTGTGACCATGTCCCCTGTGTCCCCAGCGTGTCCCTTCCCCCTGTGACCGTGTCCCCACTGTGCCCAGTGTGTCCCATCCCTGCCCTGCCACAACCATGACCATGTCCCTGCTGTCCCCAGCATGTCCCATCCCTGTCCCCCCGTAACGATGACCGTGTCCCCAGCGTGTCCCAGCCCCCTGTGACCGTGTCCCCTGTGTCCCCAGCGTGTCCCACCCCGCTGTGACCGTGTCCCCTGTGTCCCCAGCGTGTCCCATCCCCCTGTGACCGTGTCCCCCGTGTCCTCACCATGTCCCATCCCCGTGTGACCGTGTCCCCTGGGGCTGTCCCTGGTGCCATTCCCTTTGGGATCGTGTCCCTCCGTGTCCCCGGTCTCTCACAGCGTGCCCGTCCCTGTCCCCTGGGGGCTGTGTCACTCCCTGTCCCCCCCAACGTGCCCGCCCCTGTCCCCACTCCCTCGTGACCGTGTCCCTCCATGTCTCTGTCCCCCCGTGACCGTGTCCCCTCTGTCCCCAGCGTGTCCCAGCCCCTCCTGATGTGTCCCTTTCCCCCTGTGACCGTGTCCCCTGTGTCCCCAGCGTGTCCCAACCCTGTCCCCCTGTAACCATGACCATGTCCCTGCTGTCCCCAGCGTGTCCCTTTCCCCCTGTGACCGTGTCCCCTGTGTCCCCAGCGTGTCCCATCCCCGTGTGACCGTGTCCCCTGTGTCCCCAGCGTGTCCCAACCCTGTCCCCCTGTAACCATGACCATGTCCCTGCTGTCCCCAGTGTGTCCCTTTCCCCCTGTGACCGTGTCCCCTGTGTCCCCAGCGTGTCCCTTTCCCCCATGACCGTGTCCCCTGTGTCCCCAGCGTGTCCCAGCCCCTGGAGCGCCACCCCGAGCGCCGTCTCCGCGCCGCCTTCGCCGCCTTCGAGGAGCTGCAGCTGCCGCGGCTGCGGCGGGACAACCCCAACATGCGGCTGAGCCAGCTGCGCCAGCTGCTCAAGAAGGAGTGGATGAGGTCCCCCGAGAACCCCCTGAACCAGCGGCACAAACCCTACAACAGCCACCCCTAGCCGGACTGGGGTCCCCGCCAGGACCGTCCCCCCGCGGCGCTTTTGGGGTTTTTTGTGTCTCTGTCTCCCCGCCGTGGGTTTGGGGTGAGCTGCAGGTCGGACTGATGGCGCCTTCTCCTTCCTGGAATCGCCTGGGGAGAGCGGCTCCCGGAGGTTCCCGGCGTTGCCTCCGTGGGATTCTGGAGTTGGCACGTGGAAAATGCTCCCGGGGTGTGAGCCCGAAGAGATTCCAGACCCTGGGTCTCACCTGAGATCCCTGCTCCTGTTCCTTTGGGATTGGGATGTCCCTGAGATCCCTGCTCCTGTTCGGGATTCTGGAGTTGGCACGTGGAAAATGCTCCCGGGGTGTGAGCCCGAAGAGATTCCAGACCCTGGGTCTCACCTGAGATCCCTGCTCCTGTTCCTTTGGGATTGGGATGTCCCTGAGATCCCTGCTCCCGTTTCTTTGGGATTGGGATGTCCCTGAGATCCCTGCTCCTGTTTCTTTGGGATGTCCCTGAGATCCCTGCTCCTGTTCCTTTGGGATGTCCCTGAGATCCCTGCTCCTGCTCCCGTTTCTTTGGGATTGGGATGTCCCTGAGATCCCTGCTCCCGTTTCTTTGGGATTGGGATGTCCCTGAGATCCCTGCTCCCGTTTCTTTGGGATTGGGATGTCCCTGAGATCCCTGCTCCCGTTCCTTTGGGATTGGGATGTCCCTGAGATCCCTGCTCCCGTTTCTTTGGGATTGGGATGTCCCTGAGATCCCTGCTCCCGTTTCTTTGGGATTGGGATGTCCCTGAGATCCCTGCTCCTGTTTCTTTGGGATGTCCCTGAGATCCCTGCTCCCGTTTCTTTGGGATTGGGATGTCCCTGAGATCCCTGCTCCTGTTTCTTTGGGATGTCCCTGAGATCCCTGCTCCTGTTTCTTTGGGATTGGGATATCCCTGAAATCCCTGCTCCTGGGATATCCCTGAAATCCCTGCTCCTGTTTCTTTGGGATATCCCTGAAATCCCTGCTTCCATTTCCTCTGGGACTGGGATATCCCTGAAATCCTGCTCCTGTTTCTTTGGGATTGGGATATCCCTGAAATCCCTACTCCTGTGATACCCCTGAAATCCCTTCTCCCATTTCCTTTGGGATTGAGATATCCCTGCTCCCATTTCCTTTGGGACTGGGGCCGTTTCCTTTGGGATTGGCCCATCCATGAAATCCCTGGTGCCATTTCCTTTGGGATTGGGATGTTCCTGAAATCCCTGCTCCCATTTCCTTTGGGATTGGCCCATCCATGAAATCCCTGCTCCCATTTCCTTTGGAGTTGGGGCTATCCTTGGTCCTGTTTCCTTTGGGATTGCACTGGGAAGAGGGAAAATCCCTCAGGGAGGAGTGGGAAAAGCCTTTCCTGGGGGGGACAGGCACTCCAGGTGACATTCCCACTGTCCCCTGGAATGCTGGAGTCCCAAATCCACCCAGAGGAGGGATTCCCATCCTTTGGGAATGGAATTCCTTCCCAGGAATCGGCCTGGAGGTGCCACCCAATTTCCCAAAATCCCATGGGATTCATCCAGCCTCATCCTTTTCCCTCTTTTTGGGGCTGCTCCCCCCCTGGGCTGGGCCCTGTTCCTGCATCCCAGAATTCCCAAATCCAGCCAGGGAGGAGTGACCCCCCCCTCCACCCCTTTGTGTGAGTTTGGTGTGTTTGAATCCAATTAAAAATTTAAAGAAAAAAAACCCAAAATCCGATTAAATTGGGGAAGGAATAACTTGGGAAGGGTTTGGGGGGATTCTTCCCCTGCCTGGCTCAGTTTTATCCCTGAAAATGTGGAAGATCCCACTGGAATTGGGGGTGGGATTCCTGCTTGGACTGGGGGGGTTTCCCTCCCTTTGGGACCCCCCGGGTTGTTCCTGAGGGGGGGAATCCCCCATTCCTGCTGCTCCTGGAATGAGGAACCCCTGGGAGTTGGGAACCCTTCCTGGGTCCTCCTATTCCCATCTTGGGAATTCCCCTTCCCATTCCCCTCCCCTTCCCAATTCCCTCCCTTTTCCCATCCCTGTTCCCATTCCCCATCCCTATTCTTTCCCGTTCCCATTCCCCGTTCCCATCCCTGTTCCCCTTTCTCATTCCCAATCCTATTCCCATTCCCCATCCCCATTTCCTGTCCCCATTCCCATTCCCAACCCCATTCCCATTCCCGAATCCCATTCTCAATCCCATTCCCATTCCTCTTTCCCATTCCCATTCCCTGTTCCCATCCCCGTTCCCATTCCCGTTCCCCTTTCCCATTCCCAATCCTATTCCCATTCCCGTTCCCTGTTCCCCATTCCCGTTCCCCTTTCCCATTCCCAATCCTATTCCCATTCCCGTTCCCTGTTCCCCATTCCCGTTCCCCTTTCCCATTCCCAATCCTATTCCCATTCCCGTTCCCTGTTCCCCATTCCCGTTCCCCTTTCCCATTCCCAATCCTATTCCCATTCCCGTTCCCTGTTCCCCATTCCCGTTCCCTGTTCCCCATTCCTGTTCCCCTTTCCCATTCCCAACCCTATTCCCAGTCCCATTCCCGGTGTCCCCTCTCCCCCCAGATCAGCCCCATGGGATCAGGGGGAATTGAGGGGGCTCTAAAGCATTTCCGGGGTCCCCCCCTGCTTTGGGGGATTTGGGGGAGCCCCTCCATGCCGGGGGGTCCCCATTAAAGGGGGGAATCCCCCCGCGGGGGGAGGGGCGGGATTAGTGGGGGATCCCCCATTTCCCACGGGATTTGGGGGAATCCCGCAGTGCGGGGGGGGGGTCCCGGGGTCCCCCGCACTCGGGGATCCCCCCCGCAGGGGGGGGGTCAGCCCCATGGGATCAGGGGGAATTGAGGGGGCTCTAAAGCATTTCCGGGGTCCCCCCCTGCTTTGGGGGATTTGGGGGAGCCCCTCCATGCCGGGGGGTCCCCATTAAAGGGGGGAATCCCCCCGCGGGGGGAGGGGCGGGATTAGTGGGGGATCCCCCATTTCCCACGGGATTTGGGGGAATCCCGCAGTGCGGGGGGGGGGTCCCGGTGTCCCCCGCACTCGGGGATCCCCGCCGCAGTGGGGGAGGGGGCGGAGAGGGAGGGGATTCCCCGCCCCTCCCCCCTCGGCCACTCCCCTCCCCCTTTTTCCATCACTGGGGGTGGGGGGAGACGGGACATTGCCATGGCAACGAGCGGGGGGGGAGATGCGGGGGCGGCGGTCACGCGGGATCGGCTGGCACCGGGAACCCCCCCTGCCCCCAAATCGGGCATCATCCCCCCCAAATCGGGAATCCCCCCAAAACCGGGCATACCCCCCAAACCGCCCCCCCCGCGTGTGTGACACGCCCCACCCGGGGGTCACCCCGCGCCCCCTGCCCACCGCCAGCACCCCCGGGGGTGACACCGACACCTTATGGGGGGAAAAAGCCCCACCCGGGGGCTGCCCCGGGGTTCCCGGGGAGGTCCCAGGGGGTCCCTGGGGGGGTCCCAGGGGGTCACCGGGGGGGTCCCCATGGGGAGGGTTGGGGGGAGCCGCGGGTGGGCGATCGCCCCCGGCCCCGCGGCTGCGGCGACGCGCGGGGAGGGAACCCCGTCAGGCGGCTGGGTTTATCCGCAGCGGGGCCCGGAGGCTCCGGGAAGTACCGGGAGGCCCCGGGAAGCCCCGGGAAGCACCGGGAGGCCCCCGGGAAGCCCCGGGAGGCGGCGGGGCGGGTGCGCGCGGCTGCGCGTGTGGAGCGGCATCTCAACGGCGCCGCATCGCCGCCCGCAGCCCCCGCGGCCGCCGCCTGCGCGCTGGGGAAACCGAGGCACGGCGCGGCCGGGAGGGGCTCGGCGGCACCGCGGAGCCGCTGTTCAGGCTCGCCCCCGGCCCCCGGTTGTGCCACCGGAACCCGCCGGGATCCCGGGCTCGGCGCCGCACGTGTCGCCGCCGCCGGGCCATGGTCAGCGGCGGCAGCGCCCGAGGGCAGCGGAGGCCGGGGGCTGGCGGCAGGTGGGTGAATTTGGGGGGGGGTCCGCGAGGGTGGAGACCCCCCCCCTCGGCTCCAGGGGCGCTGCCGGTGCTGGGGAAGCCCGTGGCTGGCGGGAATCCCGGGAATCCCCCGGCTCGGGAGGATCCCCCCGCCCGCGGGAAGCCCCCGGCGCAGGGCGGGGGGGTGCCCGGGGGGGTGGGCAAGGGGAGGGGGCACCGGGGGGGGGCGTGGGGAGCCCGGACCCCCCCGCTGCACCCCCCGGGACCCCCCAGCCCAGCCCCACGCACCCGCTGGGCCCCACACAGGTACGGTGTCCCCGGCGGCGTGTCCCCCTCCCGAGGCGGGCGGGATGGGGATGGGGTCCCCCCTCGGGTTGGGGGTGTCGCGGGGATCACGGCTGTCCCTGCCACCCCTGGGGGCATGGGGGCTGTGGCCGTGTCCCCGGGTGCGGCGGCAGTCCCGGGTGTTCCGGCGGGGCTCTGCGGAGGGATTTTCTCGGGGAGACCCCGGCACCAGGCGGGGATTCCCCGGCGTCGCGGCGGGGCCGGGGATCTTCGGGTGTCCCCGCGTGTCCCCGCGGGTGTGCCACCTCCCTGCGCTCTGGGGGACACACGGACACCCCACGGATGGCACCGGGCTCGATCCTGCGTGGGGGAAACCCCCCCCCAGCGCCCCTGGGGCGCTGCCCCTCTGCCCCCACCCCGCCGTGCCAGGGGGGCGACACTTGGGGACCGGGGGGTCTCGGGCGTTGTCACCCCCGGGGGTCCCCCGGTGGCACGGCTGGGCTGAGCCATCCCGCTGCTTTTTTTGGGGAGCGGCGTGGCCTCGTCCCGCCGGTTCCGTGCCCCCCCGAAGCTCAGCGAGCCCCCCTGCCCTGCCCTCGGGGGGCAGCGGCGGTGCCGCCCCCGGCCCGCCCCTCGCCGCGGGTGGGCAGCGGGGGCCGGGGGCTCCCGCGGGCACCGCCAGCTGCTCCCGGCCTGGGACATATGGCCGGGGCTTGGCGGCGGCCGCAGGAACCGGGGCCACGCGGCGGATTTTGGGGGGGGTGCAGCCGGGGGTCTGACGCACTTGGTGCCCCCGGGCCGCGGCAGCGACTGGCGGCGAGCCCCGGTGACCCCGGGCCGGGTCACCCCCGCTGTCCCCGCGGTGTCACCAGCCCGGCTGCCCCCGCAGGGCTGCCCCACCCGCAGCGGTGCCCGGGCAGGAATTAGCGAGGGGGGATAAATAAATTAATCAGCCGCTATTTCTGGCCGCGCCCCCCCCTCTCCTCTGCAGTTGCTCCGAGGCAGCGCCGCTGCTCCGGGCACGGCGGGAGCGCGGTGTCCCCTTGTCACCGATGCCACCCCGCTGTCATCCCCGGGGCGCTGGGGGTGGCTGCAGCCCGGCCATGGGTGTCCCCACGCGTGTCCCTGCCGCGGGAGGTGCTGTCGCGGCCGGTGTCACCCTCAGGACCCCTTTGCTGTCCCCACCCGAGGGTCCTGCCCCAGCCTGGTGGCATCTGCCGCTCCCCCTTGTCCATTGTCCCCGTGTGTGGGGGGTGGCAGAGCCACCCGCGGGTGTCCTGCGGACGTGTCACATCCCGGAGCAGGGACGTTGGTGGCTGTGGCTCAAGGACGCACGGTGACCGTGGAGCTGCCGTGTCCCCATCCCCATCCACGCCTTGGGGACAATGGGGACAGGCAGGACCACCCTGTGCACCCCACCCGGGCATGCGGCCACCAGGCAGGGAGTCCCCTTGGGGACAGGGACAGGAACAGGGACAGGGGAGAGGGAATAGGGAATAGGGACAGATGGCTCAAGGACGCACGGTGACCGTGGAGCTGCCGTGTCCCCATCCCCATCCACGCCTTGGGGACAATGGGGACAGGCAGGACCACCCTGTGCACCCCACCCGGGCATGTGGCCACCAGGCAGGGAGTCCCCTTGGGGACAGGGACAGGGGACAGGAACAGGGACAGGGGAGAGGGAATAGGGAACAGGGACAGAGGACAGGGGACAGGGACAGGGGATAGGGGACAGGGACAGGGGGTAGGGGACAGAGGACAGGGGACAGGGACAGTGGACAGGGACAGGGGACAGAGGCAGGGGATAAGGACAGGGGATAGGGATAGGGACAGGGGACAGGAACAGGAATAAGGAATAGGGGATAGGGACAGGGACAGAGGACAGGGACAGGGACCGGAGGCCTCCCCGGGATGCAGGATCCATCCCTGGGGATGCTCGGGCAGGGGGAAGATGGATCCGGGCCCTCCTGCCGCCATCCAGAGGAGTGAAGCCACCACGGAGCGGTGCCTGATGAAATATTTAGTGTCCCCAGCCCGCGGTGGCCTCACCCACCCCCATCTGAGGTGACAAAAACTTTTCCTGGCTGTGGGGCCTGGCACAGCCTCAGGGGAGGGCGCTGAAGGGGGTGGGGGGAACATTTCCCCTCCCTCCCTGCCCGCTGCGGTTTTTCGAATACGAAAAAGAAACGGGAGCCCATTTTCCTGCCATAAATTTGGCAGAATGGAGAGAAAACGATCCGGCCCTGGAGGGGAGCCAGGCCCGGCCGCGCACCGGGAGCAGCGGGCTCCCGGGGCACCGGGAATGGGGACAGCGGGGACTGTCCCCTGCTGGTGGGGACAGCTCCCGGAGCCCGGGAGGCGCTGCAGGGATGGGGGAGCGCCCGGGGGGGGCTCGTGTGGGGTTTGGGGTCTGGGGGGTTGCGGGGTGTTGTGTAAGGGGGGTTTTGTGGGGCGGGAATGGGGGGGAGCAGTCGGGCCGCTCGTGCTGTGGGGTTTTGGTGTCACACAGCCCCCGTGCTGTGGGGTTTTGGTGTCACACAGCCCCTCGTGCTGTGGGGTTTTGGTGTGACACAGCCCCTCGTGCTGTGGGGTTTTAGTGTCACACAGCCCCCTGTGCTGTGGGGTTTTGGTGTCACACAGCCCTCGTGCTGTGGGGTTTTGGTGTCACACACCCCCCGTGCTGTGGGGTTTTGGTGTCACACAGCCCCCGTGCTATGGGGTTTTGGTGTGAAGCAGCCCCTCGTGGAACGGGGTCGTTGGTGCAATAGGGCCCCTCGTACAATGGGGTTTTTACGTGACACAACCCCTCATGCAATGGGGTTTTGGTGTGACAGAGCCCCCCGCGCTGTGGGGTTTTTTGTATGGTGCAGCCCCTTGTGGAACGGGGTTTTAGTGTCACGCAGGCCCTCGTGCAATGGGTTTTTATGTGATGTAACCCCTCGTGCTGTGGGGTTTTGGTGTGACAGAGCCCCCCGTGCTGTGGGATTTTAGTGTGACGCAGCCCCCTGTGCAGTGGGGTTTTCTGTACAGCGCAGTCCCTGGTGCAATGGGGTTTTAATTTCACACAACCCCCGTGCTATGGGGTTTTTTTTAGGGCTCAGCCCCTCATGTTATGGGGTTTTTTGTATGGTGCAGCCCCCATGCTGTGGGGTTTTGGTGTCACACAGCCCCCGTGCTATGGGGTTTTGGTGTGATGTAACCCCTCGTGCAATGGGGTTTTTATGGAATGTAACCCCTCGTGAAATGGGGTTTTTATGGGATGTAATCCCCCGTGCAGTGGGGGGATTATTGCACATTTCTTGGTGCAATAAGAGGCCCACTCCATGCAATGGGGTTTTTGTGTGACGTAAGCCCTCGTGCAGCGGGGTTTTTCTTGTGGTGCAGCTCCTCGTGCAATGGGGTTTTTGTGTGACAGAACCCCCTGTGCAAATGGGGTTTTTATGGGATGTAATTCCCCGTGCAGTGGGGTTTTTGTGTGACATAATCCCCTGTGCAATGGGGTTCTTGGTGCAATAGGGCTCTGCATGCAATGGGGTCATCGGTGTGGTGCCCTTCTTGAACAGGGGCACTGCTGTGCCATCCCCTCATACAAACAATGGGGTTTTTATGGGATGTAATCCCCCGTGCAGTGGGGGGATTATTGCACATTTCTTGGTGCAATAAGAGGCCCACTCCATGCAATGGGGTTTTTGTGTGACGTAAGCCCTCGTGCAGCGGGGTTTTTCTTGTGGTGCAGCTCCTCGTGCAATGGGGTTTTTGTGTGACAGAACCCCCTGTGCAAATGGGCATGGGGACACTGCTGTGCCATCCCTTTGTATGATGGGGACACTGCTGTGCCATCCCCTCCCTGCTGTGCCATCCCGTTGTGCCATGGGGACACTGCTGTGCCATCCCTTCGTGCCAAGGGGACACTGCTGTGCCATCCCCTCATACAAAGGGACACTGCAGTGCCATCCCCTCATGCCATGGGGACACTGCTGTGACAGTCCCTCACTGCTGTGCCATCCCCTCGTGCCCGGCGCTCGCTGCTGCAGGGGACAGGGTGACCCCCGGGGGGTGGCACTGCCAGGGCAGGGCCCTCCCGGGCTGTGCCAGCTCTGGGGGTCCCCGCCGTGTCACCGCGGGGGTTTGGGGACCCCCTGACGCCGCGTGTCCCCCGGCCAGGCGTGGAGGGAAGCCCATGGCCCCCGGACCCCCGGACCCCCCCCGCTCCCGGCCCCGGCCCCGCAGCCCCTGACGGCCCCGGGACCCCCCCGGGCGGCGCCGGGGAGCCCCAGCAGGTACGGGGGGGCCTTGGGGGGCGTTTTGGGGTGCACTGGGGCTGTTTGGGGGTGTATTTGGAATATTTTTGGGTGCTCTGGGGGCGTTTTGGGGTGCACTGGGGTGTTTTGGGATGCTCTGGGGTGTTTTGGGGTGCACGAGGGTGTTTTGGGGTGTACTGGGGTGTTTTGGGGTGTATTTGGAATATTTTGGGGTGCTCTGGG
>NW_024509766.1:1814706-1826604 GCF_017590135.1 Pyrgilauda ruficollis
GGGCGGGCGGAGCCCCCACCGGCAGCCCCGGGAACGGCGGCACCGGGCACGGCGGCACCGGGGGCGGCGGGGACGCGCAGCCGCGGCTCGGGACCGGCGATGTCCCGCGGCTGCGGGGAGGGGACAGGGGACAACGGCCACCGGGAGCCGAGGGTGGCCGTGTCCTGGCGGCCGCGTCCGCAGCGGGGGGGGCGGGACGCGGTTCCGTGGGCAGGACACGGACACGGACACGGGCACGGACACGGGCACGGCCCGGCGGGCAGGACGTGTCCCCTCGGGCAGGACGCGTGCCTGTGGTCACGGTGTGTCCCCGCCACGGGCAGGACACGGCCACGTCCCCCGCGAGAGCCACTCGTCCCCCCCCCGTGGGCGTGACACGGACCTGTGGTCACGGCGTGTCCCCCGCGGGCAGGAGGTGTCCCTCTGGTCGCTGCGTGTCCCTGTGGTCACTGCGTGTCCCTGTGGTCACTGTGTGTCCCCCACGGACAGGACACGTCCCCCACGGGCCGGACATGTCCCCAGGGGCAGGACACGTCCCTGTGGTCACTGCGTGTCCCCCCACGGGCAGGACGCGTCCCTGTGGTCACTGCGTGTCTCCCCACGGGCAGGACACGTCCCTGTGGCACGGGCACGGACACGGGCACGGCCCGGCGGGCAGGACGTGTCCCCTCGGGCAGGACGCGTGCCTGTGGTCACGGTGTGTCCCCGCCACGGGCAGGACACGGCCACGTCCCCCGCGAGAGCCACTCGTCCCCCCCCCGTGGGCGGGACACGGACCTGTGGTCACGGCGTGTCCCCCGCGGGCAGGAGGTGTCCCTCTGGTCACTGCGTGTCCCTGTGGTCACTGTGTGTCCCCCACGGACAGGACACGTCCCCCACGGGCCGGACATGTCCCCAGGGGCAGGACACGTCCCTGTGGTCACTGCGTGTCCCCCCACGGGCAGGACGCGTCCCTGTGGTCACTGCGTGTCTCCCCACGGGCAGGACACGTCCCTGTGGTCACTGCCTGTCCCCACGGCCAGGACACGTCCCCACCGCCGTCGAGGCCCCCGCCCGGCACCGGGAAGCGGCACCGGGGCCGTGCGGGATCCCCCCATCCCCGTGTCCCCTCCCCGGCCACCCACCGTGTCCCCCGCGTGTCCCCTGTCCCGCAGGTCACCCCCGCGCCGTCGAGCCATGCGGGATCGCCCGGTGCTGTCGCCAGCAGAGCCATGAGCAGCTGTCGCTACAATGGGGGGGTGGCGCGACCCCGGGGACCCCCGAGCGCCGCCCGCACCCCGCAACCGCCGCACCGCGACCCGCAGCCCTGCCCCAGCCCCCGCCTGCAGGTCGTGGTGTCCCGGCCCGAGCAGACCGGAGCGGCGGAGCCCGGCCCCGGCGCGGCCCCCCCGGGGCAGGGGGCGGCGGAGGAGCGGCGGAACCAGAACATCGGCTACAAGCTGGGCCACCGGCGAGCGCTCTTCGAGAAGCGCAAGCGGCTCAGCGACTACGCGCTCATCTTCGGCATGTTCGGCATCGTGGTGATGGTCACCGAGACCGAGCTCTCCTGGGGGGTCTACACCAAGGTGGGGAGGGTCTCAGCATGCGGGTGGGGGTCTCCGGGGTCCGGCTGGGCTCACGGCGTGTCGGTGCTGTCGTAGGAGTCGTCGTATTCGTTCGCCCTGAAATGCCTTATCAGCCTCTCGACGCTCATCCTGCTGGGGCTCATCGTCATGTACCACGCCAGGGAGATCCAGGTGAGCGCACCTGGCCCGCGGTGGCACCTGGCTGGGGGTGGCACCTGGCTGCTGTCTGTCCCCGGGGTGGCACCGGCCTGTCCCTGTGTCAAAAAAACCAAAAAAAAACCCCAAGGAAAAACCGCGACCGCTCTGGTCCTAAAAAGAAATAAAAAGAAGTTTTGGGTTTATAGTAAAACATGTAATACTTAATAATAGTCTGTAAGTTATTATTAATAACCCGTTAATTAACATACCCCATAAGTTAATACCCCTTAAGTTAATAACCCCTCAAATTAACCCAAAACCCCTCAAATTAACCAATACCCCCTCAAATTAACCAAGAACACCCTTAATAAAAAACCCCCTCAAATTAACCTAAAAAATCTCAAATATACTAAAAAAGCACCTCAAATTAACCCAAAAATCCCTCAATTTAACCCAAATCCCCCTCAAGTTAACCAGAATACGCCATCAAAATTAACCAAAACTCCTAAAATTAACCAAATCTCCTCAAATCAATCCAAGCCCTCTCAAATGAAACAAAATTCCTCAAATTAACAAAAAACCCCCTCAAATTAACCAAAATACTCTCTCAAATTGACCAAAACCCCCTCAAATTAACCAAAACTAGTCAAATTAACCCAAACCCCTGAAATTAACCAAGAATATCTCAAATTATCAAAAAAACCCTGCCATAAATTAACCCAAAACTCCTTAATTTAACCAAAACTCCTCAATACATTGAAAAGCCCCTGAAATTAACCAAAATACTCCCCTCAAATTAACCAAAACTCCTGAAATTAACTCAAAACCCCACCTCAAATTAACCAAACCTTCTTTAATTAACCAAAATATCCTCTCAGATTAACCAAAATGCATCAGATGAACCCAAAACGCCTCAAATGAACCAAAACCCCCTCAAATTAACTCCAAAACTCAAATTAATGCTAAACCCCCTCAAGTTAACCAAAATACCTCCTGAAATTAACCCAAATACCCCCTTAAATTTATCAAATGCCTCAAATTAACACCAAGGTCCCTCAAATTAACTAAAATACTCCCTCAAATTAACCAAAACCCCTGAAATTAACCCAAACATCTTGAAATTAACCAAAATAGCCCCTTAAATTAATCAAAACTCCTCAAGTTAACCCAAAGCCTGCAGCTCTTCATGGTGGACGATGGCACTGACTGGCGCATGGCCATGACCTCGGAGCGCGTCTTCTTCATCGCGCTGGAGTTAACCAAAATACCTCTTAAATTAATCAAATGCCTCAAATGAATCAAAATACCCTCTTAAATTAACAAAAACCCCCTCAAATTAACCCAAAACCCCCTCAAATTAACCAAGACTTCCTCAAATTAATCAAAATAACCCCTCGAATTAACCAATGGTCCTCAAATTAACCAAAGGACATCAAATTAACCCAAAACATCTTCAAAATAACCAAAATATCCCCTGAGGTTAACTAAAATACCCCCTTAAATTAACTCCAAACCCCTCACATCAACCAAAACTCTTCGAATTTACCCAAAGCCCCTCAAATTAACCAAAATATTTCCTCAAATTAACTGAAATACCACCTCAAATTAACCCCAAACACCCTCAAATTAACCCCAAACACCCTCAAATTAACCAAAACCCATCAAATTAACCCAAAACCCCTGCAGCTCTTCATGATGGACAACGGCGCCGACGACTGGCGCATCGCCATGACCTCGGAGCGCGTCTTCTTCATCGCGCTGGAGCTGCTGGTGTGCGCCATCCAGCCCATCCCCAACACCCCCTCCAATTAACCAAACCTCCTCTAATTAACCAAAATACCCTCTTAAATTTATCAAACGCCTCCAATTAACTAAAATACTCCCTCAAATTAAGCAAAACCTCCTCAAATTAATCCAAAAATCCTATAGCTGTTCATGATGGACAACGGCGCCGACGACTGGCGCATCGCCATGACCTCGGAGCGCGTCTTCTTCATCGCGCTGGAGCTGCTGGTGTGCGCCATCCAGCCCATCCCCAACACCCCCTCCAATTAACCAAACCTCCTCTAATTAACCAAAATACCCTCTTAAATTTATCAAACGCCTCCAATTAACTAAAATACTCCCTCAAATTAAGCAAAACCTCCTCAAATTAATCCAAAAATCCTATAGCTGTTCATGGTGGACAACGGCGCCGACGACTGGCGCATCGCCATGACCTCGGAGCGCGTCTTCTTCATCGCGCTGGAGCTGCTGGTGTGCACCATCCAGCCCATCCCCAACACCCCCTCCAATTAACCAAACCTCCTCTAATTAACCAAAATATCCTCTCAAATTAACCCAAACACCCTCAAATTAACCAAAGGACACCAAATTAACCCGAAACATCCTCAAAATAACCAAAACCTCCCCAGCTCTTCATGGTGGACAACGGCGCCGACGACTGGCGCATCGCCATGACCTTGGAGCGCGTCTTCTTCATTGCGCTGGAGCTGCTGGTGTGCACCATTCAGCCCATCCCCAACACCCCCTCCAATTAACCAAACCTCCTCTAATTAACCAAAATATCCTCTCAAATTAACCCAAACACCCTCAAATTAACCAAAGGACACCAAATTAACCCGAAACATCCTCAAAATAACCAAAACCTCCCCAGCTCTTCATGGTGGACAACGGCGCCGACGACTGGCGCATCGCCATGACCTCGGAGCGCGTCTTCTTCATCGCGCTGGAGCTGCTGGTGTGCGCCATCCACCCCATCCCCGGGCAGTACCTGTTCACCTGGACGGCCCGGCTGGCCTTCACCTACGCGGCCTCGGTGGCCCACGCCGACGTGGACATCATCCTGTCCATCCCCATGTTCCTGCGGCTCTACCTGATCGGCCGCGTGATGCTGCTGCACAGCAAGCTCTTCACCGACGCCTCGTCGCGCAGCATCGGCGCGCTCAACAAGATCAACTTCAACACGCGCTTCGTCATGAAGACGCTCATGACCATCTGCCCCGGCACCGTGCTGCTGGTCTTCAGCATCTCCTCCTGGATCATCGCCGCCTGGACCGTGCGCGTCTGTGAGAGGTGGGCGCCTGCGGGGCGTGGAGGGAAAGGGTGGGGTTTGGGGGTTCCCCTTTTGGGGTTTTCGTGGGGTTACGTGGGTGGACACAAAGGCCGGGGTTTAGGGGTTCTGTTTTGGGGTTTTCACGGGTTCCATTTTGGGGATTTCGTGGGTAGATGTAAAGGCCGTGGTTTAGGTGTTCCATTTTGAGGTTTTCATGGGTGTATGTAAAGGCCGTGGTTTACGGGTTCCATTTTGGGGTTTTTGTGGGTTTCATTTTGGGGTTTTCATGGGGGGATGTAAACCCCATGATTTAGGGGCTCCATTTTGGGGTTTTCATGGGTTTCATTTTGGGGTTTTCATGGGATGTAAACCCCATGATTTAGGGGCTCCATTTTGGGGTTTTCATGGGGTTTTTGTGGGGTTTTCGTGGGTGGAGGTAAAGGCTGTGGTTTGGGGGTTCCATTTTGGGGTTTTCGGGGGTTCCATTTTGGGGTTTTCATGGGGTTTTTGTGGGGTTTTCGTGGGTGGAGGTAAAGGCCGTGGTTTAGGAGTTCCATTTTGGGGTTTTGGTGGGGTTCTTGTGCGTGAAGGTAAAGGCCGTGGTTTAGGGGCTCTCATTTTGGGGTTTTCATGGGTGGAGGTAAAGGTTGTGGTTTAGGGGTTCCCATTTTGGGGTTTTCGTGGGTGGATGTAAAGGCCAAGCGCGTCTTCTTCATCGCTTGGGGTTTTTACGGGTTCCATTTTGGGGTTTTCATGGGGTTTTCGTGGGTAGAGATAAAGGCTGTGGTTTAGGGGTTCCCATTTTGGGGTTTTTGTGGGTGGAGGTAAAGGTCGTGGTTTAGGGGTTCCCATTTTGGGGTTTTTACGGGTTCCATTTTGGGGTTTTCATGGGGTTCTGAGTGAGGGGGCTTAGATGGGAGTGGGGAACAGGGAAGGATGTAAAGGCTGTGGTTTAGGCATTCCATTTTGGGGTTTTCATGGGTTCCAGACTGGGGTTTTTGTGGGGTTTTTGTGGGTGGATGTAAAAGCTGTGGTTTGGGGTTTTCACGGGGTTTTCACTGGTGGAGGCAAAGGCCGTGGTTTGGGGGTTCCCTTTTGGGGTTTTCACTGGTTCCCTTTTGGGGTTTTCGCAGGGTTCTGAGTGAGGGGGTTTAGGTGGGACGGGGTGGGGGTGCAGCTGAGGAGGTATCGGGGGGTTTGAGGGGTGGGGAGACCCCCGTGGTCAGGATGTTTGGGGTTTGGCAGGGGGGATTGTCCCCAAGCTCCTCTGTGCCACGCTGGGGTGGGACCTGCTGGGGCTGGGGGTGACACGGAGGGGACCGAGAGCTGGGGGGTGGCGAGGGGACCAAAACTGGGGGTCCCTTAGAGGGAACCAAAGGTTTGGGGTCTCACAGAGGGGTCTGAAGGTTGAGGGTCCTGCAGAGGGGTGCAAAGAGCTGGAGCTGCCAAGGGGACCAAAGATTTGGGGTCCCACAGAGGGGTCCGAGAAAGTGACATTCCCACTGAGGGGACCCTCCAGGACGCGCCCCCAGGACGCTCCTCAGCTGCTCCCCGCAGGGTCCCCAGAATGTCCCCGCGGGGTGCCTGGGAATGTGCTCTGTGGTATTCAGGAATGTCCCCGCGGGGTGCCCGGGAATGTCCCTGCGGGGTGTCCAAAATGTCCCCGCGGGGTGTCGGGAATGTCCCCGTGAGATGCCCGGGATGTCCCTGTGGGGTGTCCGGGATGTCCCTGCAGGGTGCCGAGAATGTCCCTGCGGGGTGTCGGGAATGTCCCCGCAGGGTGCCGAGAATGTCCCCGCAGGGTGCCCAAAATGTCCCTGCAGGGTGCCGAGAATGTCCCCGCGGGGTGCCGGGAATGTCCCCGCGAGATGCCCGGGATGTCCCCGCGAGATGCCCGGGATGTCCCCGCGGGGTGTCCGGGATGTCCCCGCCGTGTCCCCTCCCCTGCTGGCCCCGAGCCCCCCCAGCCCCCCGGGGTCGCGCATTAACCGCTGTTGTTTTCCCTCCCTGCCCGCTCTGCTGCTTGCAGGGACAAACTGTGAGTGACCGCGGGGACCGTCCCGAGTGACCGCAGGGACTGTCCCTCGCCCCAGGCTTCTGCTCCCGGACCCCCCAGAATTTAGGATTGGCTGCGGCCGGGGGCGGGCGGGGGGCGCGGAAAGGGGCCCCGAGCCCTTTTTCCTCTTGGAACCTCAGCAGCTGCTTCCTGTCCCCTCCCCGCTGTCCCCTGCCTTGGGGACCTCCTTGGTGGCTTTGGGGGACTTTCGGAGAGACCCCACAAGGAGCTGGGAGTCTCCAAAGGGTTTTTTTTTTGTTTGTTTGTTTGGGTTTTTTTTTTTTTTTTTTTTTTTTTTTCTCCTGGATCCGACTTTTGTCCCTTCCTGTTCCCGCACGTTTTGGGTTCTTGGGGGAAATCCCGGGTGTTCCTTGGGAATGCGGGTCCCGGGAATTGTCACCGTGCTGTCACCTCCCGCCTCGCTCCGGGCTGTCCCCGCCCTGTCCCCCCTGTCCCTGCCGTGTCCCTCGGTGCCGGGTGAGGTTCCAAGCCCAGAGCGGGTTGGGAAGCAGCAATCCTAAATTCCTGACGCTTGAGACCCCACGCCCCCACCCCAGCTTGTTCCTCTGTCCCTTTTCCCTTTTCCCACCCCATTTCCCTTTTCCTACCCCATTCCCCTTTTCTGACCCCATTTCCCATTTCCCTTTTGCCACTCCATTATCCCTTTCCCACCCCATTTCCCCTTTCCCAATCCCATTTCCCCTTTCCCAATCCCATTTCCTTTCCCCAATCCCATTTCCTTTCCCCAATCCCATTATCCCATTTCCTTTCCCCAATCCCATTTCCCCTTTCCCAATCCCATTTCCTTTCCCCAATCCCATTTCCTTTCCCCAATCCCATTATCCCATTTCCTTTCCCCAATCCCATTTCCCCTTTCCCAATCCCATTTCCCCTTTCCCAATCCCATTTCCTTTCCCCAATCCCATTTCCCTTTCCCCAATCCCATTCCCCTTTTCCCAATCCCATTTCCCTTTCCCCAATCCCATTTCCCTTTCCCAATCCCATTTCCTTTCCCCAATCCCTTTATCCCCTTTCCCAATCCCGTTCCCCTTTCCCAATCCCATTCCCCCTTTCCCCCCCCATTTTCCCCTTTTCCCACCCCTTTTTCCCGCATGTCCCCCTCCCCCTGCCCGGCTTGGCCGCTGCTCCGTGTCCCCCGGCCGGGCTTGTCCCCACCCTCGGGGACAGGGGGTGGTGGCACCACCGTGTTTGTGGCATCGGAATCTCGCAGTGTCCCCTGCTGTCCCCCCGGTGTCACCCGCGGTGGCCTTTGGTGACATCGGCGTCCTGAGCTTCTGGGGACAGCGGTGCCACCTCTGTGCTGTCCCCTCAGTGTCCCCCAACCCCACTCCCAACGGGACACAGCCCGGCCGTGGGACATCCCCATGGTGTCCCCAATTCTGGCTTGGGGACATCGCCCCAAACCCACCGCGACGGGCACAAAATGGGGGAGTCAACGACCGCGGTGACATCGCTGTCCTGCGCTTCTGGGGACAGCGGTGCCACCTCTGTGCTGTCCCCTCATTGTCCCAGCGGGACACAGCCTGGCCATGGGACATCCCCATGGTGTCCCCAATTCCATCTTGGGGACAACGCCCCAGACCCACCGCGATGGGCACAACAGGGGGGAGGAATTCGATGACGGCGGTGACAGCGGTGACAGCGGTGCCACCGCCCCGCGCAGGTACCACGACAAGCAGGAGGTGACCAGCAACTTCCTGGGGGCCATGTGGCTGATCTCCATCACCTTCCTGTCCATCGGCTACGGGGACATGGTGCCACACACCTACTGCGGCAAGGGCGTGTGCCTGCTCACCGGCATCATGGTGAGCCACCAGGGGACACGGGGACACGGCTGGGGACAGCCAGGGACACCATGAGGGGACACCGTGAGGTGACACTGCCCTGGGGACACCATGAAGGGACACCATGAGGTGACACTGCCCTGGGGACACCGTGAGGTGACACCGTGAGGTGACACTGCCTTGAGGACACCGCCATTTTCCACTTGGGAGCAGGGATTATTTTCACTCCCCGACCGAGAAGCGCGTTGGGAATTTCAGATTCCCGCCGCGTTTCGTTTCCATTTTTTTTTTTTAAAACCCCAAATTAACGCAAAAACGCAAACGAAGGGGCGGGGCCAACGCTGTCGCCGTGTCCCCGCAGGGCGCGGGCTGCACGGCGCTGGTGGTGGCCGTGGTGGCCCGGAAGCTGGAGCTGACCAAAGCCGAGAAGCACGTCCACAACTTCATGATGGACACGCAGCTCACCAAGCGGGTGAGGCCGCCGGGCCGCGCCCAAAAACGGGGGAAATACCGCTAAAAATGGGAAAAAATGTTTGGGAGAAGACCTGTTAAAACCTATTAAAATGGGAAAAATCTTATTAAAGATAGGAAAAAAACCTGTTAAAAATGGGAAAAATGTTAAAAATGGGAAAAAACTGTTAGAATTGGGGGAAAATGCTGTTAAAACTGATTAAAATAGAAAAAAAACTGTTAAAACCAATGAAAATGGGAAAAGATGTTAAAACCCATTAAAATGGGGAAAATCCCATTAAAAATAGGAAAAAACTTATTAAAAATGGGAAAAAACTGTTAAAATTGGGGGGAAATGCTGTTAAAACTGATTAAAATGGAAAAAAAACCCTGTTAAAACCCATTAAAATGGGAAAAATCCCATTAAAACCCATTAAAATGGGAAAAATACCATTAAAAATAGGAAAAAACCTGTTAAAACTGGGGAAAAAAGTTCAAATTGGGAAAAACTGTTAAAACTGGGGAAAACTCCATTAAAGCCTATTAAAATGGGGAAAAAAACCCATTAAAATGGGAAAAAACTGTTAAAATTGGGGAAAATGCCATTAAAATCCATTAAAATGGGAAAAATCCCGTTAAAAAATAGGAAAAAAACCCCTTTAAAATAGCAAAAAAAAGTTAAATAGGGGAAAAAAGTTAAAATTGGGGAAAACTCCATTAAAACCCATTAAATTGGGAAAAATCCCGTTAAAAATAGGAAAAACCAGTTAGAATTTGGAATAATCCCATTAAAACCAGGGAAAATGTTAAAATTGGGGAAAACCCCATTAAAACTGATTAAAATGGGAAAAGTCCTGTTAATACTGGGAAAAAACTGTTAAAATTGGGAAAAAATTCCATTAAAACAGAAAAATCCCTTTAAAGCTGATTAAAATGGGGAAAATCCCATTAAAAGTGGGAAAGGCCCCATGAAAACCAGGGAAAAAATGGGAAAAACCCCATTAAAACTGGGAAGAACTTCCTTAAAATCTGGCGATGTCACATCAAAAGTGAGAAAAAATTCCATTAAAACCATGAAAAACTCATTTAAAATTGGGAAAAAAACCTGCTTGAAAGTGGGAAAAAACCCAAAAAAAAATGGGAAAAAGCCAATTTTGATGTCCATTCATGGGTGACTCGTGGGATCCACCCAATTAAAACTGGGAAAAATGGGACAAAACCCTTTAAAAATAGGAAAAAATTGGAAAAACCCTACAAAGCTTGGGAGAACCTCCTTAAAACCTGGAAATACCACATTGAAACCAAGAGGAACGCCATTAAAAACCATGGAAAAACTCATTTAAAATTGTGAAAAAACCCAATTAAAACTGGGAAAAACCTCCCAAAATCAGGAAAAAGCCCATAAAAAACAGGTAAAAAAATAAGAAAAATGGGAAAAACCCTACAAAGCTTGGAAGAACGTCCTTAAAACCTGGAAATAGCACACTGAAACCAAGAGGAACGCCATTAAAAACCATGGAAAAACTCATTTAAAATTGTGAAAAAACCCAATTAAAACTGGGAAAAACCCAAAAAAAATGGGAAAAATCCCCCCAAAAAATGGGAAAAACTGGGAAAAAGCCAATTTTGATGTCCCTTCATGGGTGGCTGGTGGGATTTGGGGTTGCAGGTGAAGAACGCCGCTGCCAACGTGCTCAGGGAAACGTGGCTCATCTACAAGCACACCAAGCTGGTGAAGAAGATCGACCACGCCAAAGTTCGGACCCACCAGCGTAAGTTCCTCCAAGCCATCCATCAGTAAGTGCCACCGCTTTTCCTGCTTCCTTGTCACCTCCCCCCGGCCACCGCCCGGTCCCCAAAAGGGGTGTGTCCCCTCCTGGGTGGGTGGCAGTTGGGGTGGCCTGGGTTTGTCACCCTGGCGGGTGTCTCTGATGGGTTTGTCACCTGGGTTTGGTCTCGGTTCTGGTCTTGTCACCTGGCCTTGTCCCCATTACTGTCTGTCCACTTTCCCCAGCACTATTCTTGTCCCCTGCCCTTGTCCCTATTCCTTGTCCCCAGTTCTTGTCCCCTGTCCCCCCATTCCACTGTCCTGCTCCCCTGGCCTTGACCTCTACCCCATTCTTGTCCCCATTCTTGTCCCCACTCCTTGTCCCCAGTTCTTGTCCCCTGTTCTCCATTCCCACTGTCCCACTCCCATGGCCTTGTTCTCTATCCCATTCTTGTCCCCTGCCCTTGTCCCCACTCCTTGTCCCCTGCCTTTGTCCCCATTCCTCATTCCCTGTCCCTCATTCCCATGTCCCTGTCCTCTCTCCTCTCTCTTTGTCCCCATCCCCTGTTCCCTGTCCTTGTCCTCCATCCGCTGTCCCCATCCCCTATTCCATCCCTGTCCCCTTGTGCCATTCTGTGTCCCCCACCTCTGCTGTCCCCTGTACTCTGTCCCTGTCCCCTGTCCCAACCCATGGCACCCCCAGTCCCCCGAGATGCCCCCGGCTGTCCCCTCCCTGTCCCTGTCCCCTTTTCTGTCCCTGTCCCCATCCCTGGCCCCTCCCTGTCCCTGTCCCCGTCCCCCCCATCTCTATCCCTGTCCCTGTCACCCCCCTGCTGGTGACACCAGCCCTGTGGGGTGACCCCCGGGCGCCCCCCCTCTTCGGGGTGGGGTGTGAGGGTGGCCGGGGGCGGCCTGGCCGGGCCGGGGGGGGTCCCTTTGGGTCCCTTTGGGTGGGGGCGGTGGCGCTGTCACGCTGTCCCCTCGGGTTTAACCCTTTGTTTTGTCTCTGTCGCGCCGCCCCCGCAGAGCTCAGAAGTAAGTGCCCCCCCTCCCCTCCCCCA
>NW_024509766.1:1826831-1827361 GCF_017590135.1 Pyrgilauda ruficollis
CCCTGCTCCCCCCATTTGTGTCCCTGTCGCGCAGGCGCAGTCACTGACCCCTGCCCCCCCACACCCCATTTTGGGGTCCCGTGTCCCCATAGGCTCAGTCACTGACCCCTGCCCCCCCACACCCCATTTTGGGGTCCCGCGTCCCCATAGGCTCAGTCACTGACCCCTGCCCCCCCACACCCCATTTTGGGGTCCCCGCAGGCGCAGTCGGTGATGCTGGAGCTGCTGTCGGAGCTGCAGGAGCGGCACGCGGAGCTGGGGCAGCGCCTGGGCGCGCTGGAGGCGCAGCTGGAGGCGCTGCGGGCGCTGCTGCAGGCGCTGCCCGCGCTGCTGGCCCGCGCGCTGGGCACGGCGACAGCGACACCGACCGGCCCCGCGACACCGACCGGCCCCGCGACACCGACCGGCCCCGCGACACCGCGGGCACCGACCGGCCCCCGGACACCGCGGGACGGCGGCGACACCGCGCCCTGCAGCCCCCGCCGCGACGGCAGCGACAGCGCCTGAGGGACAGCGGCTGAGGGACACCC
>NW_024509767.1:0-8166 GCF_017590135.1 Pyrgilauda ruficollis
AAAACACACACAACAATCCACAATGGATCACCTCCGAAACACTCTTCCTCCCCCCACCCCTCTAACACTCAATCCCCTCTAACACTTAATTCTCAGTCTAATACCATCCTTCACACAAGCTCCCCCCCAGTTCATCAGGAGAGAGGATTCTCCCTCTTGCACCATGGGCCTCCCCAGGAAACACAGTTGGAACCTCCTGTGCTTCCGTGTCACACGTGGCAGCCGCCCGAAGAGAATCTGCCGTGGTGACCATCTTCCTTCCATGGATCCAGTGCTCTCACCACTGTCCGTGGATCCAAACTGCTTCTTAGGTCCTTTTAAGAATGCCTTGCCCAGTTCCAAGAAGTGGCAGCCTCTCACCATTGGGACACCTGTTGCCCCCCATATTTACTCCCCTGGGGCATGGGGTCTCAGGAACAGAGGTCCTTTGCTGAAGGCAGAGGGCTCCACCACACCCTCCCCATCAGTCTCTGTTCCCTCTACTTCTCCTAACGGCTCTGTCACTCCTGGCTTCTGGCCAACCACTTCCCCCAAGGTGCAGTCTCCAAATTATATCTAGTCTTATTTGCAAAGCCGTGTTTTGAAACTTTTTTCTAGCTCCATTTCTCTCTGAACAATATCTGTCCTATTCCATGGCATTTCTAAGTCAGCATTTCTTGTCTCAAAGTTTGCATACGGTGCATACTGTGTGGGCCTTCTGTCAGGCCCTGAGAACTCTCTACAAATCCATTTCCCACAGGTGTGTTTTATTCTTATTTCTAAAATAGTGTATAAAGAACTTGTGCTTCACCCCAGCAGTATGAAACAAGGCAGGTGTAAAAGGTCACAGAGATGTAGGATAATATGAATCTGAAAATGCTTCAGTATTTACCCAGGTGTTTCACTCCAACAAGGTGATTGTCCTAGTGCTAGGCTTGTAGCATGCTAGCAGTGATGACTGTTTTCTGTCCCATATGGACCACTGAAATACTTTGGCTCTTGATTTAAACCCCAGAGCCAGCCGTGTTTCAGGCTGCAGAAGCTGCAGCTGGTGTGGCAGAGGCAGGGTGCAGCCCTGCCCGCTGGTCGCAACCTAGCATCTGCAGGTGGCAGCCATCAGTGCCTGGGGTCCCCTGTGCCTCCCTGCTGGCCTGCCTCCTTCCATCCCTGGTAGCCCTAGGGAAATAGCGCACTACACCATCTGCTTTAAAAACAAACAAGCAAACAAAAAGCCCACTGTAAAAATATGCAAAAGTCTTCAAACTACTTATCAGTGCTTGCTTGGAGTTTGTTGATGCAGCAAATGGTTTTTAGGTAAACTGGTATTGTTGGTACTACTTTTAGATTAGGTTCTTCAGCTTCAGAAGTGAAGGGATGGTGGTCATGTACCCCTGAGGAGTGTTGGAAACAGTAAGACTACTCAGTCATTTCAAGGTGGCCAGAAAACGGATGTAGCAGTGGAGTGGACACTCTGTGAGTAGTAGCCTTAAGTCATGTAATGACTGGCACTTCAGTGGGAATGTCACATCGATACCAAGTGATCGTGTCATGACGTGTTGCATGACAGCAAATTGGGCCAAAATTCTACTGATTTTGACCTAAGTGGATGGGCCACCTTCCCTTAACCCAGCAAAGGGATGTAAGTAAATGATGTTTGAAAAGTAGCCCTAAAAAGTAGTCCCTTTAGTTTGTTGGACTGTTGCAACTGTGCAAAGTTCTGTTGACAGGTCATTGGAAGTAGCTGTTGGAATCTAATTGCAGTTTGACACTTCACCAGTCTACATCACTGGGAAGCTTAATTGTTTAGATTGAGGGGTGATGCAAGTTTTTTTCAGAGTAATGGCCCAATGAAGAGCAGCATTCACTACCATGACTGCTGTTGTACCCTTCAAGAGAAATGGGCTAGGCTCAGCACTGTGTGAGAATTCTTGGTTCATTCTAACAGAACCTCCTTGGTTCTGTTGGTTTAGTTTCACAGCTGGAGCAAAGGCACAGCATTGGAAGCAGCTCATAGGGCAGAAGTGGAACATATCCAGAGCACAGGACTTCACTGTCCTTCATCAGAACAATGTAATTGAGTGTAGTCTAACTGGGGGAGTGCTGTCCATCAGTGCTATCAGATTTTTGAAAAGTTCTTAATTCTGTCAAAACAAGAAAGAAGGAAAGTGATGAAGATTAAATCCTTTCCTCTTAAATCTGCCTACCCAACAACTTCAGGGCTAATTGTAATGCTTATTCAGCTCGTTTAGCACTGAAAGGATATTGGAGCCACCTGAAGAGAGCTTTCCTATAGAATACTATAAAACTGCCATAACGGGAACAAGTTTTCATACAGTAGTTTGAGCACAGAGTTAACAGATATCCATGCTTGGATGTTTAATCGTGCTGGCTCAAGAACCAGTGTTGAGCTTTTGTGTTTTAAATCCAGTCTTGGAGATCTGCGGGGATCACTGTACCATGACGTTTTGACAAGGGGATGGTGATTCATGCCTAAACCTCAGATGCTTTCATGCTATCTTCAATCAGCTTTGAAAACCTATGAATATCTGGTATGCTGGAGCTTGAGAGTCATGGCCAAGGTTTCCCCAAACATTTTGTAGTATCATGCTATAGCTTTCATTCCTAAAGAAATGGCATTGAGCATACTGCTGGCAAAATGCTGAAAGAATAAGCCAAAAAAAAAATCCTTTCCTGGGAAGGATAGAAAAAATGGAGACATGTATATTTGAATTAAAAATACTGTGGACCAAGCCTAAATGCATTTCACAACAAACCCTTAGAACAGATTTTAAAGAAATGAGGAATTTCTGAGCTTCTTGTGTTTCAGTTTATTTGTATTACTGGTCCTTGTTTTAGGAGCGACGGGGGATAGGACAGTCGGGATGGACAGAGACGAGAGATCTCTGAAGCCAGGTCTTGGAACTTGCAGTTTATTGCAAAGGATGTGGGTGCAGGGGCCCTGCTTGGAGCTGCCAGATGCAGCTCAGAGCAGGCCCGAGAGAAGTAAAGAGAGTGGTAAAGAGAAAGAAGGCAAGAGCATGGTAAAGAGAAAATGAGAGAGCGAGGAAGAGTAAAGAGTAAAAGAGAGAGGACAAAAGAGTAAAATAGAGAGAAGTTCCCATTACAATACCATAAATCTTCTTCTGTGCTGAATATTCTAATTCTCACTAACCAATCTAATACAAGATACAAATCCTATAGCATTTACATACAGCCTATAAGAATCATTACATTACCATACTGTGTTACATTTTAAACCCTAAAAACTAGTCTTTGGACCCCTTCTGCCAAGCTAGTAGGGTCTGCTCTGACCCTTGCACCTGTCTGCAAGCAGAGGATATTGTTTCATCAAAAGGGGATTATCTTCAGCCGGCCATATCATTGTTTTCTAGTTGTTCAGTAACTAAGGTATCTCAAAGCTTGCTTTCATCTCAATCTTGCTTATAGTTTCCATATTCTCAAAATCTTTTGCCAGGCAATCATATTTATAAGGCTTTTCTGTTTCATCTTCCCCAACACCTGTCCTCTCCTTTTCACTATAAAACATTCCTCAGGCTCAGTGAGCAGATGTGAAATAGGTTCTGTGCATCCTTGTAATTCAAGTGGTCAGGATCAGATGGGTTTGTGCAGTAAAAGGATAGAATAAATCCGGGATGTAGGCTACAGTGGGAACTGCTGTAAAAACTGTGATTTTTCTTTGCTCAAAAACATTTTTCCTCTCAAAATTCATCTCTGTGTCAAACTTTAGACATTCTGCTACTCCTGAGAGTTATTAATAAAGAAATCTGAGGTATTTATCTTGTGACAGTGCTGTCCCTGCTGTGCACATTTGCTCCTAGCTGAGTGACCATTTTCACACAGCTGTGGTCCAGAATGTGGACAAATCCAAAACTAACAGTGTTCTCTCCCCTACTGGACTTTTCAAATTCTTCTTGTGTGATTATTGCATTCCTTTTGTGTATAATGTCTGAAATAATTTAGCATGGAATTTTGGATAGAACACATATAGATTACTCTTAGAAATCTAAAAGTGAGTTCTATTTAATAGTAGTTTGTGAGTAGTATGGCAATCAAGCTTGTAAAGAAACCCATATTATCAGTCAATATATTCATATGTTTATATGTGATTTTATTCCTATATAAGAAATGTAAATATATTAAATTTTTTCTGTTTATGCTAATGAAACTTTAAATTCCACTGACTTCAATAGGTGTGATTGCACAGAGTTGGGGATGTACTTAAGTCCTTGTGTACATAAGACTTCCTTTACTATCCTGTGTGTTATGCCTCCAAAGAAAGTACCACTGCTCTAAGTGATGCTGTTACTGCTGATTTTGCTCATTCTTTTTTCCAGTTTCTCATGATTCAAATAGTTTTGAGAATTAAGGCATGTTTAACAGAGGAATAATTCTTTTTGAACAGCTGTTAATTACTAGGAAAGTATATAATAGCTGAGAACATATTAGTTTGAGAATTCATGAAATGGGTAAAGACTTCTGTTCTCATTATTTTGAAAATTCAGATAGTGTGATTTGGTCAAGTGTCTTCTGTGAAAACATGCATAAATTGTTAAAAGCTGTTATCTTAAAAAAATGTAATTTTAAATTAATTCATTAAAATTGAAGGAAAGCTGTATATGCTGGTTGTTGTATATGCTGTAGAGTATCAAAGAAAAAAGCTCAGGTGGTAAAGCAGAAGGTGATCTACCTAGGTTACGAGGTCAATGCTGGACAACAGACCTTGGGGAAAGAGCACATAGAATCGCTATGCCAAATCCCAAAACCCGAGACCATAAAAGAACTAAGGACCTTTTTAGGGATGACGGGTTGGTGCAGATTATGGATTTATCATTATGGGATACTCGTGAAACCTCTGCATTTGCTCATTGCAAACGGGAACAGAGACCTCCAGTGGACAAAAGAAGCCACACAGGCCTTTGATCTGCTGAAAAAGGCCCTTGTGTCAGCTCCAGCTCTAGGCCTTCCAGATATGAATAAACCATTCTTTCTCTTCCCCCATGAGAAACAGGGAGTAGCTCTTGGGATACTAGCACAGGACCTGGGCCAATATAGAAGGGCAGTTGCTTATCTCTCTAAGCAGCTGGATGCAGCAGCTAAAGGATGGCCAGGTTGCCTCAGAGTGGTTGCTACCATTGTACTGAACATTCAAGAAGCCTGCAAGTTCACCCTGGGCCAGAAAATTACTATGCTAGTGTCCCATACAGTATCTGCAGTACTGGAAACAAAGGGAGGCCATTGGCTTTCCCCACAATGGTTCCTGAAATATTAAGCTATCATGGTTGAGCAAGATGATGTAGAGATAGTAGTAAGTAACATTGTCAACCCAGCCTCTTTTCTTAGTGGAAATCAAGGAGAGCCGGTACATCACAACAGCCTGGAAAACATTGAAGCCACTTACTCCAGCTGCCCGGATCTGAAGGATACTCCTTTGGATGATGCAGAAATCTGGTTCACAGATGGAAGTAGGTATGTCATCAATGGAAAGTGACATGCTGGGTATGCGGTTACCACATCCAGAGACCTAATTGAAAGAGGACCTTTACCAGCAGGTACTTCTGCACAAAAGGCAGAAATAATTGCCCTAACCCGTGTCTTAGAGTTATCGGAAGGGAAGAAAAGAAACATCTACAGAGATTCAAGATACGCATTTGAGGTGGTGCATGCTCATGGAGCAATCTAGAAAGAAAGAGGACTGTTAAACTCGCAAGGGAAGAACATTAAACATACATGAGAAATAATACAACTGCTGGAAGTGGTCAAACTGCCTGAGAAGGTGGCAATCATGCACATTAAGGCACATCAGAAGGTGAGCTCAGAATTGGAAAAGGGAAACGAGCTGGTGGACAGAGAGGCAAAAGAAGCAGCAAAAGGTGAGGTGACAGTAGAAGGAGCCTTGATTCCCAATGGCCAAATCTCCTTAGAAGGTAAGCCAGTGTATAATAAAAAGGACAGAAGGCTAATTGAGGATCAGAAGGGAACATATAACCAGGAGGGATGGGCTGTTACAGTGGAAAGGAAACTGGTTATCCCCTCCCATTTACTATGGCCATTAGTAAGAGAGGAACATCAGAAAACACACTGGGGAATTGACACTTTGTATAGTTATTTGGTTGGAAAGATCACTGCCAGGAACTTATATGCCACTGTTACTCAAGTGGCCCAGCAGTGTGAACTTTGCCTCCAGACTAATACCCCTAAACCAAAACTTGGCCAAATTGGAAAGGGCCATGGACCCGGCCAGCAGTGGCAAATACATTTTTCAGAATTACCAAGAAAAGGGGGGTGCCAATATTTTTTAGTACTAACAGATACCTTTTCAGGATGGCCAGAGGCTTTCCCCACCAGGACTGCCAAAGCCCGGGAGGTAATCAAGGTGCTGTTGCAAGAAATAATACCACACTTTGGAGTACCAGCCACAATCTCCTCAGATAGGGGACCACATTTTATTTAAAAAATAGTGCAACAGATCAGTCATCATCTCGGCATAGATTGGGAACTTCACACGCCATACTGTCCCCAGTCAAGCAGCCAAGTTGAGAAAATGAATAATTTGATCAAGCAACAAATTGTGAGACTAGGGCAAGAGGTTCATTTGCCTTGGCCCCAGTCCCTCCCGTTAGCATTGCTGTGAATTCGGACTAAGCCCAGAACTAAAGAAAAGCTGAGCCCCTTTGAAATGCTTTACGGGAGGCCATATGGTGTGCAAAAAGGGATATCCACCCAAATTGGGGAAGAAAAGCTGAATGCCTATATGGTGGCCTTAGGTAAAAAACTCAGAGAAATTGAAAAACATGTGGCTGGAACTCAGAGCAGAGGGCTAGATGGACCAGTGCATGACATACAGCCTGAGGATTATGTGTATGTCAAGTCTTTTGCAGAGAAGACCTTAGAACCACAGTGGGAAGGACCATTCCAAGTGCTTCTCACCACTTTCACCGCAATTAAGACCAAGGAATGTTGCAGTGTGTTTTCCTTAGTTTTATTGGTATGCTTGCTGTTCGATTTGTGATTTTGCAATCCCCTTATGCCACTTCCTACCAAGTTTTAAACCCCCACCTTCCGAGTTGTTAATCCCTCCTATCCCTGCCCTTTTCCCCCCGAATACCCCTTGCTCCCCCCTCCCACTGGATGTCAATTCTCCCCCGAACCTGCCCTCTCTTCTGGAGAATTCCCTGTCTATTTTGTGTCCTTTGGAACCCTATTAGTTTACCCAAGTTATCCCCCTCCCTAGTGCTCCTTTATTGCTTCAAGTGTAAAATAGCCTGCCTTCAACCCCCCCCCAACCATACCGCTACTGGTTTGTTACCCTAAACCCCTCCTCCCGAGCAAGGTATGAAAGCTCTTGTTAGCCCCAAGTCTTGGTCTTGGGTGCTGATCATGAAATAAAGCCACCCCAGTTTCACCCCAAGACCCGTGCTGCTGCCTTTTGTTCCTGCGCCGAACCACTGCGGGTAGCTGGGATTCTGCGGAGCTTGCAAAGGGGGGTCTGTCGTGCCCCAGGTGCCACCTAGATGGGACATAGTCACCACCGCGACAGTTTGGCGCCCCTAATGTGGGGCTTGAGAACATCAACGACATTTGGGAGCTCTGCCTGCGACTTTAAGAGGAGCCAAGCAGCAATTTTAAGGCTCTGGGACTCTCTCGCCCTTCCCAGATTCAGACGCTTACCCAGAAGCTTGCCAGAAGGCTCAATGGACTGAGCCGGGACCCTGAGCAGTTAGCAGCCGGGAGTTGCGTGGTGTCTGCAGGCAGGGAAAGGTGCTCACACTGGGACAAGCACACCAGGGACCGACAGTGGCCATGACCAAGGCTCTGGGGACGGGCCTTGAAGCACTGGGAACACCCAGGTCCCTGGCGGTGGCAAGTCGGGAAAGAAAAAGCCCCAGTCTACCGATGACCATCAGATCCATTTGGCAAACCTTGGTAGACAGAGGGACCGGCGCAGATGGATCCTCGGGGGAATTCGTCAGCAGAAGTGGGCCAACGGGCCAAGGATCACGTTTGCCCATCAGAGGAAGACCAGACACCCGAGCTAGGAGGGTAAGTGAGCCAAAGCGGGGTTTTCTTTGCTTTCTATCCCCGGCGGGTGGGAATTTGTCTCCAATGGCTGGTGGCCAAGCACGCAGAGGCCTCCACATCTGGTGTTGCAGTGTGCTTTTATACTTT
>NW_024509768.1:0-546 GCF_017590135.1 Pyrgilauda ruficollis
GGGGGGATTTGGGGACTTTGGGGACAATCTGGGGACGTTTTGGGGACACCTGGGGACATTTGAGGACATTTGGGGACAATCTGGGGACAATTTGGGGACTTTGGGGACATTTCAGGGGGGTTTGGGGACACTTGGGGACACTTTAAGAACCTTGGGGGACACCTGGGGACATTTCAGGGACCTTGGGGACATCGGTGGCCTCGGTGTCCCTGTCTCGGTGACAACTTCAGTGCCACCACCCTGGGGACAATCCTGGTGGCATCGTCCCACCTTGGTGACAATCTCGGTGTCACCCTGTCCCCGTGTTGGTGACATCGGTGGCCTCGGTCCCCGTCGGTCCCCGAGCGGCTCTGGGAGATTTTGGGGCAATTTCGGTGAAATTTGGGCGAATTTTGGTGAATTTTGGGCAATTTTGGGTGAATTTTGGGTAAATTTCAGGCAGTTTTGGGTGAAATTTGGGTGAAATTTGGGGATGTTGGGCTAATTTGGGGCATTTTGGGTGAATTTTGGGTGTTTTCAGGTGAATTTGGGTGAATTTTGGGTAAA
>NW_024509769.1:0-546 GCF_017590135.1 Pyrgilauda ruficollis
TGGTTTAAAAATACTCATTTTACTTTCCGGGGAAGTACATGCGGGCAGTTTGCTGGAGTCGCTGCTTCCCCGTTCGTGGCAGCAGGTTCCCCTGCGGGATCCGTGTGAAGAAATGACCTGAGTTCAACTCCGGGCTGTTGGAGGCGGGAGGGGCTCCATGGATTCCCAGGTGGATTCCCAGAGCTGCTCTCAGCCCTCTGCCGGCTGCTGCTGGGAATGGAACAAAAACCCAAATTCTGCCTTTCCAGAGTGTGATTTTGTGTCGTTCTGTGAGCCTGGGAGCATTAAAATGCACAGGGATTTAGCTGGGAGCTGTCTGTGATCAAAGCATCAGAAAGTTTGTCTGATTCGAGAGTGACGAGTTTCTCTTTTTTTCTTTGCAGTTTTCTAGACAAGATTGACATAGTCAAACAGAACGAGTACACCCCCTCTGACCAGGTACGTGGGGCTTTGTGAGGAAATCACACCATTTATCTGCCCCCCTCATCTTCGGGGGTAATTCATTAATTTTCTAATCACCATTTCAGGTATTGCCATGCATTGTAG
>NW_024509770.1:0-546 GCF_017590135.1 Pyrgilauda ruficollis
TGTGTGCTCAGCCCCTTTGAACAGCCTGCCCCATTTTACTAATTATGCAGAGGAGTAATGAGGTGAGTGAGTTCCAGGCGTGTGCTCCAGAGAAATACGTGCTGTTGCATCAAGCCCTGGCCTCCCTGGCAGAAGAAAAACACTGAGGAACCAGAGGGAATTTGGTGGAGCCTCACTGCAAAGGGCAGGGGATGGGGGCACTTGCCCTACCAGGAGAGGCTGAGTGGACAGGCTTTCCTTGACCAATAGAGGAGGAGGCTAAGTGGGATCTAGCTGCAGTTTTCCACTACATGAAGGCAGTAAGGACAAAGCCAAACTCTCCTCGGTGATGCAGAGATAGAAAACAAGGCAACACACACAAGCTGCAATGAGGGAAATTCCAACAGAATTGAAGGAAAACGTCTCCCCTGACAATGGTGCTGTACTGGAACGTGGAGAGGCTGTCACCTCCATCCCTGGAGACACTGAGGATTTTCCTCTGAGCTGCCAGATCCAGCCTTGGAGTTAGCCATGCTGCAAACATGGTGTGGTACTAGAAACCTCTGG
>NW_024509771.1:0-546 GCF_017590135.1 Pyrgilauda ruficollis
ATATACATGTACATAAAATGAAAGAGGTAGAATATTCATGTTTTGAAACATGTAGAATAAGCTAGTTCCCTTATGGCCTAGATGTTTCCATTCATTATACAAGGATGCACATACTTGTGACATTAAACTAGGTGCTTCAATAACATAACTAAACACCCCAAGTTTTTTAGGCCACAGTCCTAATAAAACAGTCCAGTTCATAGTATCACAAACAACATTATAAAAATGGTTTACAAACAGCTGCATAAACCTAGTCCACTTTGCTTTGTGAGTGAAACTGGAACCCTCCTAGAGAACTTTGCAGTACTTCTACACAACACTTTCACACAGTTAGTTAACTGCACAGGAAAGCTCAAAAATACACAAGTCCTATTATATTTTGTAAGTGCATCAACTCCTCTAATTTCTACCAAATTCACTTCAACTAAATGTCACAGCATATACTGCAGTCAAGACAGCCACAACACAGAGAGCATCACCATACAACATCATAATGCTTCAACCCATACACAGCAATACCATGCCACTTCAGAAGGCTGCAAGCAT
>NW_024509772.1:0-546 GCF_017590135.1 Pyrgilauda ruficollis
ATGCTATAGTTCTTATCAGTCATGCAGAGACATTCAACAGCCCATTATCAGCAGATGTCTCCCCAAAGGGAGGAGTGGCTGTGGAAGAGATAAGGAAAACTGCCCACTTAACAGAAGACAACTGCCATACAGATGGCAAATAGAATACAATTTTCTTGGCAATCCAGGACAGTGCCAATGGCAGAAAACCACCACCAGATTCAGCAACCTTCTGACTTCTAGACCACTCTTCCCATGTCACTGTGCTTCTGTGTCTCAAGATCCGTGATGAGGGCTCTTTCTAAATTCAAATTATATGTTTTATGTTTATAGGCATTTCTAAATTCTTCATCAACGCTATACTTTCATTATGTATTTTACATACCTGCTTGTTACTGTATATTATCATGTTATAAGTATATTATTAGGTAATGACATAAGTATATTATGGTCATAATTAAACAGAAGAGATCAATGCTATTTCATAGAATCACAGAATCATAGAATCATAGAATGGTTCAGGTCTGAAGGGACCATCTAGTTCCAACCTCCCTGGCACAGGCAGGG
>NW_024509773.1:0-546 GCF_017590135.1 Pyrgilauda ruficollis
CCCTCCCTGAGACCCAGTCCCAGTTATGCTGGGGGATTCTCTCACTCCTGTTAACATTCACTTCGTCTCTTTGCTGGCCATTTTCTTCGCGGAAAGACGGAACCGCAGCATGGGAGACTCCACACTCGGGTAGCAGGTCTGGGGTAACCAGCCTGCCTCATTCACACACATTCATCCCCCTGTACCTGCCCCCCCGAAAAGTACTTACCTTTTTCCTTTCCGGTTTCTTCTTGCGCACTACTACTCTTAGGGGGCCAATTACCTCGGTTTTAGAAAGGGAGCCTTTTTCCCTTTTCTTTGTTTTATTGTCTCCTTTTGTCCACCAATCGTAACCTGCGTCTGTCAGTCACACCAGAGGAACCAGAGCAAGGCTGCCAAATTGGGCAGGGCACGCCTTCCTCACTCTGACTCTCCTAAGGCACTGGCAGTGAGGTGTTAACCATCCTCTGCTACCATAATTGTGAAAAACGCCAATCACTTGTTTTTAAAATTTTTAAAAGTTTAATCGTAATAGAATTATTATAACAATAGTAATATAATTAGAGT
>NW_024509774.1:0-546 GCF_017590135.1 Pyrgilauda ruficollis
GGAAATAATGGGGAAAATGGGGAAAATAAGGGAAAAAAACCCAAGAAAAATGGGGAAAATAATGGGAAATTGGGAAAAATCCAGGGGAAAATAATGGGGAAAATCCAGAGAGAAATAACACAAAAAATGGGGAAAATAATGGGAAATTTGGGAAAGGAGGAAAGTGCTGGGGAGGGGCTTGGGGGAGTCCAGGATGGGGGAAACCAGGGAATTCTGCTCCTGGAAAATGGGGAAAAAATAGGGGAAATTGGGAAAAATCCTGGGGAAATGATGGGGGAAAAACAGGGGGGGAATAGAACAAAAAATGGGGAAAATAGAACAAAAAATGGGGAAATAAATACGAAAAATGGGGAAATAAATATGAAAAATGGGGAAAATTTGGGGGAAAATAATGGGAAAATTGGGAGAAATTCAGGAAAAAACAGGGAAAATTTAGGGGAAAAAATAATGGGAAAAAATAATGGGAAAACCAGGGAAAATCCTGGGGGAAAAAATGGGAAAATAATGGGGAAGGATGAAGCTGGGGAGGGGCTTGGGGGAGTCCAG
>NW_024509775.1:0-546 GCF_017590135.1 Pyrgilauda ruficollis
CCTGGAAATAGTTGGCAGAGATGGCGTTCCTGCTGTGGAGTGAGGATACCTTCCTTGCTGATGGAGGAGACAGGGCCCTTAGGGTACAGGCTCCAGGAACAGAAAATGTGCACTGGGTCTGAGGAATCACAGGAGGAGTCTGGGAAAGTGCTTTTCTGTAGGAACAAAAGGCCTTGCACAGGTAATCAGGGCACACTCTGCTTCCTCACGCTTGGCTGCAGTGGAAATCCTCTCATCATCATTTAAAGAAGCAACTCTGCGACCCGTGTGCATGCACAGATGCCGAGTTACTGATTTAACCTTAAATCACCTGCAGGGCTGGAGTGTTTCTCTGGTGTTTGTGCTGTGCTTGCTGTGCTTTGCTGCTGCTCAGATGGACAATTTCACCTGCACGGTCAGATGGCTTGTGCCACACTCAGGGGGCTCTCCTGAGAATCGCCATGAGGTGGCTGGGAATTTTGCAGGAAAGCAGCAGCGCTGGATCCTTGCTGCAGTGTATTGAGTGATGCCATCCTGGGAGGGGTGTCCTGGTTTAGGGCAAATTTG
>NW_024509776.1:0-546 GCF_017590135.1 Pyrgilauda ruficollis
AATATTAAACAATAAAACTTCTTACTGTTTAAAAAAAAAATAAACTCAGAACAGTTTTTTCCTTGGGTTGCAGCTCGGCTCACTCGGTCTCTGATCAGTTTCTTTGGTGCTGGAAATGCCGCGGCTTAGGCCTGGCCAAGGGGCCACAGGTGGAGCTGCCGGTGCTCTTCTGGGTGTTCAGTCCAGAGCAGGCTTGAACAGATCCAAGAAAAAGGAAAAATCACAGTCTAGAGAACTTTTTTGTTTTAGCTAGCTAAAATTAACTAAAAGCAAAAAAAAAAAAGGGGAAAAAAAACCAACTTCTGTCTTGCTGTCTGTACATCTGCAGACAACACAGTCTAGGAGCAGGAATGTGGAGGAGTGAGTGTAGTTTGAAAACAAATTGTGCGCTTTTTTTTTCTTTTCTTCATTCTTTGGAAGAGTTTTAAAGGTGTAAAACTTATTATTCAGTATAAACAGAACAAGACGATTGGGGATAAAAGCATCATGTAGTTAACTTAGGATATTCTACCTCTTATCTTCATATTGTCAGCTTACTACTAAAAT
>NW_024509777.1:0-546 GCF_017590135.1 Pyrgilauda ruficollis
GGACAATGGGGACACTGCCACCCTCGGGTCCCCAGAGCCACCCCCGGGGTCCCCAGGGACAGTGACAGGAGGGAGTGCTCATCAAACATCACTGGGGACAGCGGGGACAGTGGGGACACTGCCAACCTCGGTGTCCCCAGAGCCACCCCCAGGGTCCCCAGAGCCACCCTCGATGTCCCCAAGGCCACCAGGGACAGTGACAGGGAGTGCTCACCAACCACTGGGGACAGCGGGGACAGCGGGGACAATGGGGACACTGCCACCCTCGGTGTCCCCAGAGCCACCCTCGGTGTCCCCAGAGCCACCCCAGGGCCACAGCAGGGTCCCCAGGGACAGTGACAGGGAGGGAGTGCTTGCCGAACACCACTGGGGACAACGGGGACAGTGAGGACAGGGCCACCCCCGGGGTCCCCAGAGCCACCCCAGTGTCCCCAAGGCCACCAAGGGACAGTGACAGGAGGGAGTGCTCGCTGAACACCAATGGGGACAGCGGGGACAGTGGGGACACTGCCACCCCCCGTGTCCCCAAAGCCACCCCCGGTGTCC
>NW_024509778.1:0-8142 GCF_017590135.1 Pyrgilauda ruficollis
TTAAATTTGAAAGACAGCCCAATAGTGATGCGAGCCCAGAGGGAAACCACGTTGACAGTTTGTATTAATGTGAAGTTGTACCAACAGTCTAATTAATTTGTGCTATTGCAAATCTTCAGTCACTTATTTACACTGATTTGGATTGACTTACTATGGGTAGTTGTCCTGGATTGCTAAGCAAATTGTATTCTATTTGCCATCTGTATGGCAGTCGTCTTCTGTTAAGTGGGCAGTTTTCCTTATCTCTTCCACAACCACTCCTCCCTCCAGGGAGACATCTGCTGATAATAAGCTATTGAATGTCACTGCATGACTGATAAGAACTATAGCATCCCATTGTGAGATGCTCCGCCTCTGACAGAGGAGCCAAGCATTCCTACCAGGATATAATCTTGAGTTTCTGGAACACCAGCACGGCTTTCTCCACTGGATTTCTCAGAGGATCAGCTGCCTCTTCCACTGGATCTTCAGAGGAAGACTACACCCTTTCTACAGGATCCCTGCTTCAACAGAACCACACCTGACACTCTAGGAGGACTGCAGCCACAATTCCAATTGGACTGCTACCAACACCCTGACCAACAGGGTGCCAGATCGTATACTAACTCTGTCAGTGTTGTTTTGGTTTACTGCATTGTTTATTTTATATTTTTATTTTCTTCCCTAATAAAGAACTGTTATTCCCTCTCCCATATTTTTTTGCCCGAGAGCCCCTTAATTTAAAATTTATAGCAATTCAGAGGGAGGGGGTTTACATTTTTCATTTCAGGGGAGGATCCTGTCTTAACAGACACCTGTCTTTCAAAACCAAGACAGCAGTCTCATTAGTCATCTGTCATCCTATCTCAATTACCTCCCCTATGGTCCCTTGAAGTGACCACAACTTCTCTTTCTGCTACTCCTGCCTTTTATATATTTGATTTTTGCGCATGACCACAGTTGCTAGGTTTAAACCTTTTATATCAGAAGGTTTTCCCATGGATGCAGTGTATCGAGTAAAGGCTTTTGACCAAGGCCACTCAGCATTGCTCTGGCTAGGAGTACTTTCTAATCCTTGGATTACAACTATGATTGTAAACAACACTTCAGGGCAAATCTCCACCCACCATGATGCATTAATTTTGTCCAGGTAAGCTTCAGTTTCAATTCACCATCACCCGGTGTTATTCTCCGAGGGGCTTCTGGAGTTCTCTTAACATGTCTGTGGTGGATCCAACCACTTTGTTCCTTAATCTTGATTGCAGTGAAGGTAGTAAGGAGCACTTGGTACGTTCCCTCCCATTGTGGTTCCAGGGCTTTCTCTGTAAGAGACTTAACATATACTTAGTCTCCAGGTTGTATGTCATGTACTGGTGCATCATGCCCTGTACCCCAAGTTCCAGCCACATATTTTTCAATTGCTCTAAGTTGTTTGCTCAGAGCGATCATATAGGCGGTTAGCGATATATCCTGGGCAGACATTCCCTTCTGCACCCCATATGGTCTCCCATAAAGCAGTTCAAAGGGACTTAGCTTTTCCTTAGTCCTGGGTTTGGTTCGAATCTGCAGCAGCACTAATGGGAGGGATTGAGGCCATGGCAAATTAGCCTCTTGCCCCAATCGTATAATTTGTTGTTTCATCAAGTGATTCATTTTGTCTACCTGACCACTTCATTGTGGGTTATATGGGGTGTGAAGTTCCCAGTCTATGCCCAAGTATTGGCTAACCTGTTGCACTAATTTTGAGATAAAATGTAGTCCTCTGTCTGAGGAGATTGTGGCCGGGACTCCAAAGCATTGTATGATTTCCTGTACCAGTACTTTAGTCACCTCCCGAGCTTTAGAAGTCATGGTGGGAAATGCTTCTGGCCATCCTGAAAAGGTATCTGTTAGTACCAGTAAAAACTTATATCCCCCTTTTCCTGGCAATTCTGTGAAATTGATTTGCCATTGCTGCCCAGGCCCTTCCCAATCTGGCCAAGTTTTGGTTTGGGAATATTCTTGGGGTTGGTCTGTAGGCAAAGGTCACACTGTCGAGTCACTTGGGTGATAATGGCTCATAAATTTCTAGCAATGATCTTTTCATTTAGATATTTGTGAAGGGTATCAATTCCCCAGTGTGTTTTCTGATGTTCCTCCCTTATTAGGGTCCATAATAAATAGGTATAACTAATTTTCCTTCTATGGTGGCCCATCCCTCTTGGTTATAGGCTCCTTTCTGCTCATAGATCAATTTTCTGTCTAACTTGTTGTATTTTGGCTTACCTTCGAGGGAAATTTGCCTGTCTGGTATCAGGGCCGCCTCAGTTATTACCTCATTTTATTTTTGTGCAGAGGTATTTGTTGGCAGGGGCCTAGATTCTATTACTTCCTTGCAGGTAGTAATTTCGTACCCGGCATGTCGTTTTCCACTGATGACATAACAGCTTCTATCAGTAAACCAGATTTCTGCATTCTCGAGAGGGGTGTCCTTCAAGTCAGGGAGGCTGGAATAGGTGGCCTTGATAGTCTCCAGGCAGTCATGCTCCTCTGGCTCCCCTTGGTTTCCACTGAGGAAGGACCATGGATTGACAATATTAGTCACTATCTCCACATCATCTTGCTCCACCATAATAGCTTGGTATCTCAGAAATCTTTGTGCTGAAAGCCAATGCCCGCCTTTCACCTCTATCACTGGGGACACCGTATGAGACACTAGCACAGTCATTTTGTGGCCCAGGGTGAATTTATGTGCCTCTTGGATATTTAGTACGACTGCTGCAACAGCTCTGAGGCATCCAGGCCATCCTTTAGCTGCTGCATCCAATTGCTTAGAGAAGTAAGCAACTGCTATCCAGCATGGGCCGAGGTCCTGTGCTAATATTCCCAAGGTGATTCCTTGCTTCTCATGGGACAACAAAAGGAAAGGCTTACTCATGTCTGGCAATGCCAGAGCTGGAGCTGACATGAGGGCTTTTTTCAGCTGTTGGAAAGCCTGCGTAGCTTCCTTTGTTCATTGGATGTCCCTGCTTTCCGTTGCAATAAGTTAATATAAGGGCTTAACAAACAGTCCATAGTTATAGATCTATAACCTGCACCACCCTGTCATCCCCAGGAACGTTTGTAGTTCTTTTGCAGTCTGAGGTTTTGGGATCTGGTATATTGCCTCCTTCTGGCTTTGGCCCAGGGTACGTTGTCCAGCACTGACTTTGTAACCCAGATAGGTTACTTCCTGTTTTACTACTTGAGCCTTTTTCTTTGATGCCCAGTACCCTTGGAGCCCCGGAAAATTCAAGAGGCTTACCGTCCAGGCCACGCACGCTTCCCTTGTCCGTGTGGCTGTTAGGATGTCATCTACATACTGTACCAGCTTCCCTTCCTCTGGAGGGGCTTCCCAGGTCTCTAATTCCTTTGCAAGTTGTTCTCCAAACTAAGTGGGTGAGTTTTTAAATCCTTGTGGGAATACTGTCCATGTAAGTTGAGTTCTTCACCCACTTTTAGCACTTTCCCATTCAAATGCAAAAATTTTCTGGCTGGCTTCATGGATAGAAAGGCAAAAGAAGGCATCTTTCAAATCTAAAATGGTAAACCAAGTTAGTTTGGGTGTTAAGCAAGTTAATAACGTGTATGGATTGGCCACCACAGGATACAGATCTTCAGTTACCTTGTTCACGGCTCACAGATCCTGTACTAACTGGTATGATCCATCAGGTTTGCGGACTGGTAGGATAGGGATATTAAAATCAGATTGACATTGTTTTAACAATCCTAGACTCAAAAAGTTCTCAATTACTGGGCTAATTCCTTCCTTATCCTCCCTCCTCAAGGGATACTGTTTAACCCTGACAGGTTGCTTTCCCTCTTTTAGCTTGATCTGTATAGGGGGAGCGTTTTTCGCTCTCCCTGGTACATCAGAGGCCCATACCCCAGGGAATACCTGATTAATTATCCCTGAATCAATTTCAGTTTCCCTTGTGACTTCGCTAGTGGTTAATATCAAACTCAATATTTCTACATACTTTTGATCATTTACCTCCAGAGTTATTTCCCCATTTTTAAATGCAATAGTTGCCTGTAATTGTCCCAGCAAATCTCTGCCCAAAAGTGGCTCGGGGGGGTTGGGCATATATAGAAATTTGTGGATCCCTCACTGCTTTCCCAGTTTGTATTTCAGCAGCCTAAAGAAAAATGCCTTTTCAGTTTGGCCATTCCCTCCCGTAACCACAGCATAATCATCCCCTATGGGCATCAAGGCTATGTCTAGAACAGAGTATGTTGCCCCAGTGTCGACTAGGAATTTTACTTCTTTTCCCATTTCCCCCAGCTTCTGTTTTACAATGAGAGGGCCTGTTGGGGTAGTTTCCTCCAGTCCCCCCTAATCCTCTTGTACATGGACAACCACCCTTCCTCTCCTTTGATTCCCTTGACCATTCTGTTTCTGTTCTGGACAGTCCTTCCAATGGCCCTGTTTCTTACAGTTCACGCATTGATTTCTGCCTAATCGAGGAGGGCCTTGCTTGGGTGGTCCTTGCCCACTTTCACGTTTTTCTTTCAGTTCCTCCTGCACTATTGCTATTAAGTTTTTCATCCCTCCTTTATACCCCTCTCCTCTGTTGCTAAAGACTCTCCAGGCCTCCCCCAATAAAGTTCCTAAATTCCGTGCATCTTCTTCTTGGACTTTTTGGAGTTTGCACCTAATATCCCCTGTGGACTGTCCCAAAAATAAATTAATTAGTTGTTGTATCCCCACATCAGATGAAAAGTCCAGTGGTGTATAGCATCGCATTGCGTTTCTTAGGTGGTCTAGGAACTCTGTGGGGGATTCTGAGAGTCCCTGTTTAATAGCATATAAAGCTGACCAATTTATAGTTTTAGGCATTGCTCTTTCCATTCACAATGTAATCCAATCCTGATAATTCTTTAGTCTCTGTTTTTCTGCTGATCGGTTTGGGTTCCAGCTTGGGTCCTGAAGTGGAAAATGTTCCTTTAGATCCACTTATTGTTGTCTAAAGTGGTCTGCTACCAAGTCCCCTGTTGTTTTTAAAACCAACTGGTTTTCTGTTTCAGTGAATGCATCTAATAACAATTAAATATCACCCCAGTCTGGATTGTGCTGCTTCATAAAGTGTTGCAGATGTTTAGCAGTGTTTACTGGGTCATTTTGGTAATTTCCCACAACCCTTTCCCATGCTTCTAAATCAGGGGTGGAGAGGGGCACCTTAACCAATATCCTTTCTCCTCTTGGTATTATTGTCTCCCGTAAAGGGGACTGCAGTATTTGTCCTCTGGTCCGGGATGCTATTGGGCTGCCTGGAAGGGTTGGAGCTGGTGTCTTCTCTGAAGGAGAAGGAAGAGGAGTAGGAAGAATAGGAGTAGGAGTAGGAACAGGAATAGTAGGAGGAATAGGTGGAATAGGTGGAGGAGGAGATTCCATGAGATCTATTTCTCTCTCATTAGGGGGAGGTGGCAGAGGTGGTGCTGGTGCCTCTCCCAAGTCCCTACCTTTTTCCCCTTGCCCTGCCCAAGTGAAGGCTAAATAGGTCTGCTAGATCTTGTTCTTGTTCCTCTAGTGCTGCGCGATAAACTTTATCTGTCCTGGTGCATCTCTGTCTTATGCTACAGGCCGAGCAGCACCGTTTAAGTTCTCCCATTTTGCTTCTGTTTTCTCTTTCAAGAGCCAGAATGAGGGGGTCAGAGGGGGCTCTGATGCTACAGTCCCTTTGCCAATCAGGGTTATTTCAGAGGGAGAAAAACATATCACAATAAGAAACTTCCTCCCATTTCCCTTCTCTCCGTAGAAGCAACATTAGCTGTAACAAGGTATTATATTCCAATGTACCTGTAGGAGGCCACCTTGCGCCATCCTCTAGGCGATATAATGGCCAACAATGGGAGCAATATTTAATTAGGCTTTTTTTATTTTCCGTGCCCTCTTTGCCTGCTATTTCTCTCCAATGTGCTAAGACACACCCTAATGGGCTGGCCTTAGGCACTTCCTTACTCTGCCTGGCTCCCATTATTTTTTTTTTAGAGCAAACTTATCTTACTCAGTTCCAAATGTTCAAATAGGAGTCTCAAAAATCAAAACTATTTTTTTTAAAAAATGAAAATTTAATAATTAATCAAATAACCAAATTATATTAAAATATTAACAACCAATTTAATAAATAACAATCAATAACAGTTTAAGTATTTTATTAATATTAAAACATTAATAACTGATTTATTAATTAGTAGATAATAATCAACTTTTACTCCTAAGGGTTCAATCCAAGCCACTGGGGAGAAAAACAAAAAAATTCCTTAGTTCTTCCTTTTGATACAGCTGTGCCATTCCTTTACCCTTTCCCAATCTTCCTCAAAAACATCCCAGGTCTCAGGGACTAGATGATGTTTTCCACAGATTAAACTCAATATTTCACACCTTGTATGTACCTCTTGGTTATAGTATTCCAGCAATTCAGGGGTACATGCATGACATGTGGGTCTCTGTCTATATGAAACACAATACCACCTCCTCTGACACTTTCTACATCAAAGGAGAACCCAAGCTGTATGCCAGTCTGGCTCCCAGCAAAAACCTGTCAGTCTGCACACGAAACAGGTAATTACCCCTTCTAGCCCCCACCTCAAGGGGTTTCTAAGCACTCTTTCAACTGAGGGTTGTTCCCAGTCAAAGGCCAGATAGTTCCTTGTTGAACTTTGGTATATCCCTCCCAAGAACACTCTGTCTCTCCTTCTGTCCTCCCGTCCTCCCGTTCTATGACTACCCAGTCCCCTGCTGAATGAAGAGACTGACTTGGTTCAAGCTGAAACCACCTGTGTAGAGCCTGTCTTGGAGGTTGGGCTCTCTCAGCCCGGGCTTTAAGTTCAGCAGCCACTGTGGGCAAATCACTGCTTGCTTGCAGCTAAAAAAAGCAAGCAGCAAACCCCTTAATGCAAAGGATCTCCCAGTAACAGCTTTCAACACTGAAGGGCAGTGTTGCCACACAGCAAACACTTAACTCTTTGCCCAGCCAGGCTTGCTGGCTACCTTCAGCCAGCTCCTGCCCCTTACCAAGTAGCAATGCTTGTACCATGCTCCCGCTAGTGGCATTCAAAGCAACCCCACAAACCGTAGCTTGTGCCCGTGCCCCCGCTAGCTGCGCTATCAGCCAGCTACATCTTGAGCAATTTTGCAAGCCCCGGCTTATGCCCCTGGGCCGCACTCCCCCACTCGCTAGAGCCGGCCCGTGCTGCTCATGCGCTGCCTGCTCCCTCAGGCAGAGTTGGTGTCAGAACCCAGGACACCCTTCTGGGTGACCTGGATGGCTTGGGCCCCTGGTAGGGGGCTGATGAGCCCTGGCAGAAGGTCAAAAACACTTGGGAATTCGATCTTAGCCCTTGGGAGAAATTACCAACCTTGTATGAAGAGTCACAGGTCACAAAAGTCTAAGTAGCATTGTAGTAGCAAGCACGGGGTGAAGGGAAAAATTTGGAACCATGTACAGGGGGGTTTAGAACCTTGTACAGGGGGGTTTGGAATTCTGTACATGGGGGTCAGGGGGTCCAAGATGGAGGGATTTGGGCGTGCCCTGTCCTTCTTCTTTCTTCTCTCTGGCATCCATGTTCAGGATGATGTTGGCACTCACAGATTGGTTTAGAGTAGAAAGTCACTGTCTAACATAGGTGATAGGTATTGGAAAATAACTGTAAACATAGTATACGTAGTTTTTAGTATAAAAGATAGCACCAGCCCGGGAGGCGTGTAGTGTGCCTCGGACCAACCTGCCAGACAGGCCTGTGGCGGGCCGGAGAAAAAACAGATAAGCAACAATAAATGACCTTGAGAACCACAAACGAAGAACTCCGACTCTTTCTTCGACCATCAGGCTGGCTCGGGGTCATTCTGACATTAGGGAACCTGAGAAGTTGGCTGGGAGCCACTGTCCCCGCCTGCTAGAGCCAGCTCGTGCCACGTCTGGCTTTCCCCTTAAAGCAGCGATCTCTGAGCAGCGCCCAGTGTGTGCCACCCGGTGCCCCTGAAATGTTCTTTTAAAAGCCACAGTTATCAGAGAAACTAAACCAAGACCTCACGCCCTGCAGCGTGTTTCACCATTTCACTCACACCCTCGCACACACAAGCATGCACGTCCAGATGTAACAACCACACAATCACAGTTTGTTGCAGCGTGCTTTTATACT
>NW_024509779.1:0-546 GCF_017590135.1 Pyrgilauda ruficollis
ATTAACGTAAGAAGAGTTCAGGGAAGTGAGACAAAAACTTTTTATGTAACTAACAGTCTATTAAACCACTGGAAAACTGGACCTAAACTAAGTCCTGAACTATTGTCTCTGTTTTCATGCAGTACACCAACCCAACAAAACCTTAGGAACATTTTCTTCAAAGGTTTGTTCTGAGGAAAGGGTTGCAGGGCTAAGGTTTGAGTGATTAAAAGAACAGCAAAATGTTTTTACCAGCTGCTCTCTTTTGGTTAACCTCATTTCAGCACTTGGTTGAAATGTGGTTATTCTGTCCACAGTAAATGAGATTACTTTTCACGTGCTTATTTATAATACTGTACTTTGAAAAGTACTTTAAAAGTAGTTTAGAAAAAATATTAACAGATGGATATTCTGACTTCAGTATTGACAAGCAGCAGTCATACTATTTTCAGGTACATAATGTCAGGCCAATTTGCTATACCTTTATTTATCAGCCTGTTCATTTTTAGCTTCTTCGAGCAACAGTTAAGATGGGGACAACAGAAAAAAACCCTTTTTTTTTTTTTT
>NW_024509780.1:0-546 GCF_017590135.1 Pyrgilauda ruficollis
CCTCTTTTTCTGTTTCTCTGCAGCTCTTCCTCATGCAAAATCTCCAAAGGACCCTTGGAGGGCTGACAGGAGGTCTGGCCGCTGCTCCCCTCAGGGAGCATATTCCCCTGGCATAAATATTCCCCTGGCATAAATATTCCCCAGGCACTCTGGAAGAGGACAGAAAATGAGGAAAGAGCAGCAGGACCTGAGAAGACCACGCTTTCTCAGCGTGCTGGAATGTCCCAAGCCAGGCTCGTGGCTCAGAGCAGCAGCAGGATGTGTGCAGGCAGCTGCTGCTGGCAGAAGAGCTCCTGCCGCACGTGCTCTGCTGCAGACATAAATCCCAGTTTTCCCTTAAACTTCAATCCCCAGCACTGGCAGGCACGCTCCATGCCGAGTCCCGCTCTGCAGTGCCACGTCCTGCCTGTCCCCTGGCCACCTCTGGATGCAGAGGGTTGTCACTGGCCTCCCTCACACCTCGTAGGGCACTCTGCTCCTTCCATGGGAATTAGGTTATTGAGGGTGAGAGGAACAGCGGATTTGCCTTTACAAACAAGCTGTGGG
>NW_024509781.1:0-546 GCF_017590135.1 Pyrgilauda ruficollis
GGGGGGCACGCGGGGGTCGGGGTCCCCGCGCAGCCCCCCCAGCAGCGCGGGCAGCGCCCCCAGGGCCAGCGCCCGGCCCTGCGCCTGCGGAAGGTTCTGGGCGCAGACCCCCAGCAGCCGCGCGGCCCCCGCGCGCAGGGGCGGCCAGCGGTGCCCCAGCAGCTCCAGCAGCACCTCCAGGCCCCCCAGCGAGCAGAAATCTGGGGGGAAAGGGGGAAAAGGGGTTAAAAGGGGGAAAAAGGGGAAGAAATGGGGGTTAAATGGGGTTAAATGGGGGTTAAATGGGGTTAAATGGGGGTTAAAGGGGGAAAAATGGGGTTAAAATGGGAAAAAATGGGGTTAAAATGGAGTTAAAATGGGAAAAAATGGGGTTAAAATGGGAAAAAAATGGGGTTAAAGGGGGAAGAAATGGGGTTAAATGGGGAAGAAATGGGGTGAAAATGGGAAAAAATGGGGTTAAATGGGGTTAAATGGGGAAAAAATGGGGTTAAATGGGGTTAAATGTGTTAAAATGGGGCTAAATGGGGGTTAAAAGGGGAAAAAATG
>NW_024509782.1:0-545 GCF_017590135.1 Pyrgilauda ruficollis
GGGGTTAGGGACACCTGGGACAGGTGATACTCGGTCAGAGACAGGGACAGGTGACACTGGGTCACAGACACCTGGGACAGGTGACACTGAGGGTTAGGGACACCTGGGACAGGTGACTCTGAGGGGTCAGACAGGTGACACTGGGTATGACAGGTGACACTGGGTTAGGGACACCTGTGACAGGTGACACAGGGTCAGAGACAGGGACAGGTGACACTGGGGGTTAGACACCAGGACAGAGCACCTGGGGACAGGTGACATGAGCGGGCTGAAGACCCCGGGACAGAACACCTGTGGGGACACCTGGCCAGGACACCTGGGGGGACAGGTGACCTCGGGGGTGGCTCCTGAGGCCCAGGATGGGGGTCCTGAACCTGGGGGGGCACAGGGATTGGGGAGGGGGTTCTGAACCCCCAGGTGTGACAGGAGAGGGTTCCACACCTGGGTGTGCACAGGTGTGCCAGGTGTGCCCAGGTGTGTCCAGGTGTGTCCAGGTGTGTCCAGGTGTGTACCCAGGTGTGTGTCCAGGTGTGACTCACAGGTGT